>NC_139962.1:13733017-13793017 GCF_963454915.1 Gymnoscopelus microlampas
ATGGATAGCTATTCATCTCTCCCGAGGAACAAAATGAGCTGCGATGGATGCTTTCCCCATCATCTCAATGTGTGTGCAAACTCCCAATGGCTGAATCCTGCTGAGAATCTTGCAAAGTAATGCAGAGGAAGTGAGTGAAATACTATAAAGCCCTGACTATGGGGGCGCGTACAGTATGTATAGTTGTATTCAATGAAAAATCCATTGGCTATTTTAGGTATTTTTTAAAGTTAGTGGGGGGGTTTAAATAAAAAATAATCCTCTGTAGGCTACTGACGTAGTAAATTAAAACAGAATTCATAACTTTTTAGTTATAGTTGTAATAATAATGTGTTGTTGTCACAGAATCGCAAAGCACACCTGTACTTGTCTCATAGCACACTGTTTCGGAACACTTGAATGGGGTGTTGTGTTGTGTTGTCATACACATATGTATGTTGCAGCAAACCTGACAGGCCAACAGGAAAAATCCAGATTGCATCGTTCTTGCACGCTTTGACAAACTGGCCCCTTGCGAGCATGTCGACTACACTGTAAAAGTGTTAATTAAACACAGAGAGTGCACCTATTTAAAACTGTTTTTACGTGCATATTATTACAAAGTATGACACCTTTAACACTCTTCATGAATTTCACTTTCACTGAATGAGCAGACTGTTCATTGTTCAAGCTATCTTCATTGATGGCCAGAGGAGGTTATGTTCTGCATGAGCTGTGATTGGTCTACGTTTGAGGGGGCATATGCATTGCATACATGTACATATTATGAACTGTACTTTACCTGTAAAGTCTATACATGCTGTACTAGAAAAAGTGCTCCTCGGAGCACAGGTCTCCGCCACGTCAGGTAGGTTATTGTGGCCTCCTGATGACACTATTATAGGCCAATTTGAAAAGGGTGCCATTTCTTCCTAGGCCTTTCATTGAGGCATTTTGTTCCAAAAATGTGTTTTGCAAAAATCGACCTGCTGGTGGTGCTATAACAGGCCAATGTGAAAAGGGGGGCATTTCTCCCTCGGCCTAGAGGGAATGTGCGTCAAGATTTCACAGAAATGTTGGGGCATTTTGTTCAAAACGAACCAATCCTGCAAACTTTGGAAGCCAATGTTAGCCAATCAGGATGGAATATGAAAAATCGGACAGATCCGTCTTGATCACATGACAATAGAGATACTGTGTACTGATTTGCGTGATGTTTGGACAAAATCTGTAAGAGTAATATAAAATAAATGTGTTTTGCAAAAATCAGCCTCCTGGTGGCGCTATAACAGACCGATCTGTAAAATTTGGGCCAGAGGTTCTTCTCTGGCACCCAGGTAGTGTGCGTGCACAGTTTCGCTGTAATCGGGCCAACGGTGCAGGAGATTAGCTGCTCGCAGACAGACGGACGGACAGGGTGAAAAACACCCAAACGCCTTTGGCCTGGCGGTGATAAAAAGTGGAAATGCCCTAAAGATGGTTTCTTTTGGGGGTTCATCATACTTCTTTATGCGTGTCAAATGACTGAATGTTTACTGTCAAGATTTTGTAATGTCTGTGCTGCCATTCCCATCTAGATATTTCTCATGTCCTCAAGCACCGTGGCCTTGACCTGTCACTGTTATTCAGTCAATAATCAATTCTTTGTCTCTCTAGAGACAATCCATTCCATTGTTCATCTCTATCTTAATGCGTTATGCTATTGAACCATAAACTGGTTATGGTCAAATTGAATAGACCTTGGCTGTTACTCTTGGTCGTAAAACGTACTAAGAGCACATTGTGTGCATACAAAAACAGAATGGCCCCATTATCTTTACATCAAGGTCAGAAGTTCAGCAACTTTCAGCAACAAAAATGGCTTGTGTAATTGCTTTACTTCTCGATGAGTTCAGTTCACGCACACTAACTCAGAGAGAAACATGGGAGTTTCACAGAGAGAGTAAAAGTGAGAAATGACTCAAAGAAAGAGGGAGTAGCGGAAGATGGAAAGAGGAAATGGTGGGAAAGAATCAGATGAGTAAGAGAATGTGAGGGTTGAGAGTTGATGAGGTGAGATTAACCACTTAAGCCCTTTATACTTTGTCAATGACAAATAGTGAATATAGCTGATCTACAAGCTACAAGGAGATTTTTAGTTGAGGGAGCACTCCGTCTGCAGAGAAAAGTGTGTGAGAGTTACATTAACACTGTAGGTTTCACTGTGCAACCTGTCTTCACACACAACACACGCAACATGTTTCCAAAAGCATAACACTGTGGGAAAGATACAACAACAAGGCAAGCATGCAGGACTCAGGAGTGCATACATACACACACATCACATGGCCACAAATACTTTCACACATAAGGGCATATGAAGACAAAGTGGGGGAAGTGTCCTTCACTATGTTCGTGAGGGACATGGGTCTTTGTGTATGGAGTGCCGTAGGGCGTACACTTTTAAAAACGTAAAACCTATACGCTTTGCTGACCGAGGTCCCCCAGGGCTCTATACTAGTTCAGCTCCTTTTTTCCCTCTACATCAATTCCCTTTGCTGAAAATAGGCAATTCACCCCAGAATAGGGATGCTAGGGTTTATGTGGTTAAACATTTGTGTTTTCTTCTGGTACAGTAAGTATAAGTTCCAGGGAACAGATCAGATACCAGCACAGACAAACTGGTGGTCCTGTTTCATCACTGCAGAAGCATAGGCCAATTATTGGAGACCCCTGCTGTGTCACAAGCTTTTGGCTGTCTGAAAGGGTGTCTGGGATTGACAAGACACAGTGTGTTCAAACGAGACTCTTGGGCACTTGCGGTTTCCTTGCCTTCTGCTTCAGTTATCTTTCCAATCTGCAAATTCCCTCCCAAAAGAATTTAAGCACCATGTACAGTAGCTGCAGTGCTTGAGAAGGGACAGCCTTGACATACAACTGTGAAAAACAAGGACAAGAAATTTCGCCCAGAATGCCAGGTGTTTGGCTCTTCGGTCGGTCATGCATTATGGAGTTCCCTGCCACATTCCTGCTGGTGGCCTTCTGTACTTCAAGCAAGATGTCTCCACCACTGGGCATCATTTTTCAGCCTTCAGAGCCTCAGTCATACTCTAATGCCTGGCATACACCAAATGCCTTTTGCTGTATGTATGCATATAGTCTTCAAAACAGGAAAACAGAAAACAGAAAAAAAGACTAAGCCTAGTTCAATATGTACAGAGCATTTGGTTTTAAAGCAGCTCAAAACACGACACGATTTCAGCATAATTGTCAATGTTTGTTCATGTAGGCTTGCATGTACGCTGGGCAGATAGAGCATATCCACATAGAAATACCTCCTACCCATGTGTTTACAAACACTCTGATTCAGTCTATAGAAATGTCTGTTCTATGCAGAAATATGTTATTTTCTTTTTTAAATATAATTTTTGGGGGCATTTCTGCCTTTATTGATAGGATAGTAGACTGACAGGAGATGGGGAGAGAGATAGGGGAATGACACACAGCAAAGGTCGACGGGAACCGGAGTCAAACCCGCAACACGCTGGATTACCAGCATACTGTATGTGGTATGCGCCTGGACCGCTAGGCCAGCGGGCGCCCCTACAGATATATGTTTGATATGGGGTAGACTACCTGGCTCAACCAACCTGGTAGTTGGACCACATGCTCCTTGTGAATCGTGAGGACCCGAGTTTGAATCTAACTTCCGTCTTGTCTCGCATGTGTGCCCTCTCTCTGCCCTCAGTTTCCTGTCTCTCTACTCTCTTATCTATATAAATGCTGAATTTATATATATATGTGTGTGTATGTATATATATATATATATATATATATATATATATATACATATATATATATATATATACACACACACTATGCGGACCTCACACATACGTCGTACCGCAGAACCGACCAATATGTCTGAGTTATAGGGTCGAGGGCTTTATCAGAGTCCGTTGTACCTGTCTGTGTCCTTTTATGCTCATATATGGAGATCTCTGATGTCATCAGTATACGTCCATATTTGGGCATGCCTCCTTTTGTGCCCATATATGGAGCTGACTGATTTGTTTGCACTTGATGCCATGACGACACATTGAGGTTAGACAACACACTCCATATTTGGGCATAGCTGCATTGGGAACTCCTTATATGGTTATGGCTGAGTGTGTGATGTAGCGACATGAGCGTGGTTTGTTTATGGTTGTATTTTTTTATATATATCATTTTTACGTGTACATTCCAAATATATGCATACATGTAAGTACATATTAGAATTTCGTCCACCCCTAACATATTGTTTCTAAAATATATTAAATATTCATTGTTCTAAATAATAAATACATAAATCACCTAGAATGACATGCCCAAAACAGGGACGCCAGGCTGAAAGTGGTTAAATTAACACTCATTTAATTTTCATGACATACTTTTATTTTTAGGTTGGCTACTGCAGTACTGCTACAGGATATAGCCCTGGTGGGGGGACTCTGACAGCTACCACTGAGCGCACACACACACACACACACACACACACACACTGTTGTCTAGACACAGTTAACCTTACCATCACTGACACGATAAGATAAAAATATAATGATCTCCATGGGGACATTTGATAGCTTCAGTAGCCAGACCTTAGCAATGGAAAGATGGAAACAATGTTGACAACCCCCCCCCAAAAAACTCCCCAAAATGAATAAATGTGCAAACGCACGCACGCACGCACGCACGCACACACACACACACACACACACACACACACACACACACACACACACACACACACACACACACACACACACACACACACACACACACACACACACACACACACACACAACGCACACGCACGCACGCACACACGCACACACACACACACACACACACACACACACACGTATATGAAGCTCTCTAAACACAGATGTGGTAAGTATGGTAAGCAGAGTGTGAGGTCATAGGCAGATCAAACCGTATTCTCTGTTTCTCTGTTCTCTGGTATCACTGGATCAGTCCACCATTTCACACACAGCTGTACAGTGAGACTGGACAGACAATGGAAGCATTGTATTAATATGTATGATATGTTCATGTATATATCCTACTATCCTACTATCCTACTATAATTCTAGTAACCTCTGTGCGTTTGTAGTGGTGGTGGTGAAGCTACCCGGTTCTCCCCACTGGCTGGACCAATTGCTCTGATTTTGCACACAGCCATTGACCATTACCATCTGAACTTAACTGTGAAGCCCGTTTTTCAATTTAATCAAATCTCAGCTTCTTATTAGCGTTTTAGTGTCAAACACTGTCGCCATGGTTACGGGGCTGCCCAGCTATGGGACGAACTGCCTCCCGGGTTGCCAGATCATGTGCGCATATCCCCCCACGGATGCGCTGCGCCGACCGGGTATGGTCTAGTCCTACTATAATTCTAGTAACCTCTGTAGTGGTGAAGCTACCCGGTTCTCCTCACTGGCTGGAGCAATTGCTCTGATTTCGCACACAGCCATTGACCATTACCATCTGAACTTAACTGTGAAGCCCGTTTTTCAATTTCATCAAATCTCAGCTTCTTATTAGCGTTTTTGTGTAAAACACTGTCGCCATGGTTACGGGGTTGCCCAGCTATGGGACGAACTGCCTCCCGGGTTGCCAGATCATGTGCGCATATCCCCCCACGGATGCGTTGACCGGGTATGGTCTAGTATATATATATATTAAATTATGCAGTCCATTTAGGTTAGGTAGTTATGTGTAATGTACTTGCACGCATACTGTGCGTGTGCGTGTGCGTGCATTTGTTGCATGGTGTGTAATGTGCATGCATGCATACTGTAGTAGATTATGTGTGTGCATGTTGCCTGCGTGTGCGCATGTCCACTAAAGACAGTTCCAAGACAGTTCCTGGAGAGAATGTGCATGTGCTTGTGCACAATATGTGTGGACACATAACACGCTAGCTAGGGGGACAGGCCCAGGCTTTGTGGGCTATGGAGTGAATGTATGCCAATGGAATATTGTCCCAAGTACAGTACAGAAAGTAAGTACACAGTGTGTGACGCTCTGTGACGATCTGGATGCGTCTCTGGGGCCGGTGGTTTGTGGACTTTCCAGCTGTGGCCTTTTGAAGACCAACTAACTCTATAAATATGAAGCTTTACATAAGCGTGGTTATCATTAATGTGGCCGGCCCTCAGGGGCCACACCCCCCAGCCTCTGCTTCCACTAACACACAAATAGCTACACCAGTGTTTCCCAAACAGTGGGTCGGGACCAATCTTTTTAGGTTGTGAATAAATATCCCTTTGTTTTTTTGTTTCCTACATTTTGTTTTTAATTATTATTATTTTAAAAGATTTTCAAAAATGTCCCCCCCAAAAAAAGAAAATCAAAGAAATCCCATAAATAAATGAAAATAGCAGCTCTTCAAGCTTACAACACGTTGCATTGCTATTTTCACCATAGTTTTGGTCCCAAGCAGACATCGAATTTCCCTTTTGGGTCTCGAGCTAGAAAGTTTGGGAACCACAGAGCTACACAGAAGTAGCCAGACCTGCGTGCGTGCGTATTTTCTGAAGAGGCAGGTTTTCGGTTTACAGCAGAAGATACCGTTCCCATTCATTTTACTGTCTGTTGTTCAAGTGGGTTTGTGATCCACATTGCCACAGTAAACAGAGGGAAAAAACGAAGCGAGAAATCTAAAATGAAAAGAGGGGACATAGAGGAGCAGGCATAGGTTGCAGGGAGAAAAGAAGAGGAGAGGAGAGGAGAGGAGAGGAGAGGCATCAAAAGGAGAGGACATGATGGAGCAGGCCCAAGGGAAAAGCAATCAAACACCTCAATGTCTCTCGCCCTCTCTCTCTCTCACACACACACACACACACACACACACACACACACACACACACACACACACACACACACACACACACACACACACACACACACACACACACACACACACACACACACACACACACACACACACACACACACACACACACACACACACACACACACACACACGTCAGTCATATGTCAGAGGCAGGGCAAACCCCTGCTGGAGATTAATTACTCAGTGCCATTCACAGGGGGGAATTTGGGGATTTTTTTTTTTTGCTCCCGCGTACCATTTACAGGACACACACCTCTGGCCTGAGGCCGCTTCTGCACTCTGTGGGCTCAGCCTGCTCAGAACCTGCACATTCTGTTCACACAGACAGAGGGGCCAAGCGTACTCCAGCACCCCGTTTAAAAGTGTTAACGGGCAAATAACAGGTTGTGCTCTGTTGCTGCTCCTCCCATTGGGGGTTGAACTTAAGTGTACATGACCTTGACTACAGAGAAAAAACTTCTCATTGTTAATTGCAGGGATGTGTGGAGGGCTCTGATGGCAAAGGCTTGACTGTGTGTACCATGTACTGTCAATGCATGAGCGCACCCTGCTGTTTGGCCATGGTAATGGTTCTGCTGAAAGAAAAGGAGGGATGCAGGGAGATAGTACCAAGGAGAGATTATTGTTTTTTTTATATTTTTAGCGGTGCCAACCGCTCTAAGCTTGACTTTGTCCGTATGTCCGTCCGTCCGTCCGTATCAGCACGGGATGATGAGCACGGGATTTTACACAGCTATAACTCCAGATTGCAGCATGCCACCAAGTCCAAATATGGTATGTGGACTTAGACCACCAATAGGGACGAGCATGACTTGCTGAAGTTAGCAAAGAGGGGTCCAGGGACCCCCCGCGTATGTTATGTCCGTCCGCCCGTTTAGGGCACGGGATTTTAAACAGCTATAACTCCAGTTTGAAGCCTGCCACCAAGTCCAAATTTGGTATGTGGACTTACACCACCAATAGGGACGAGCATGAATTGCTGAAGTTATCAAAGCGGGGTCCAGGGACCCCCCGCGTATGCTATGTCAGTCCGCCCGTTTAGGGCACGGGATTTTAAACAGCTATAACTCCAGTTTGAAGCCTGCCACCAAGTCCAAATTTGGTATGTGGACTTACACCACCAATAGGGACGAGCATGAATCGCTGAAGTTATCAAAGCGGGGTCCAGGGACCCCCCGCGTATGCTATGTCCGTCCGCCCGTTTAGGGCACGGGATTTTAAACAGCTATAACTCCAGTTTGAAGCCTGCCACCAAGTCCAAATTTGGTATGTGGACTTACACCACCAATAGCGAGGCGCATGACTTGCTGACGTTATCAAAGAGGGGTCCAGGGACCCCCAGCGCCCGTATGAGCACGGGATGAGCACGGGATTTTAAACAGCTATAACTCCAGTTTGCAGCATGCCACCAAGTCCACATTTGGTATGTGGACTTAGACCACCAATAGGGACCAGCATGAATGGCTGAAGCCCCGCCCCCTCTGTCTTCCCATTGGCTGGCCTTCAAACAGCCATAACTCAAGTTCGCAGCATGCTACGGAGTACAAATTTTGTACATGGACTAAAACCAGCAATAGGGACGAACTGTAATTACTTAAGCCCCGCCCCCTCTGTCTGCCCATTGGCTGGGCTTTAAACAGCCATCATTCCAGTTTGCAGCATGCTACCAAGTACAAATTTGGTAAGTCGACTCAGACCACCAATAGGGACGAACTGAAATGAGTTAAGCCCCGCCCCAAAGGCACCGCTTCCTTCACACAGGGTGTGATTTTTTTTTAACCATGCACTATATATATGTGTATATAGTTTACTATACTCATATTAGGAATATTAGACAAATCTAACCTATTGCTCTTGTTTCTTTCTATTCGTTCCCCCTTTCTTGAAAAAGATTTCATATATGGGGTCAGACATTCACTCCGAAAAAGTTATCCATTGCCATTGACTGAAACACAATGAATAACACATAATGGCAGCCAGGCTACTACGTAGACAATCACCCACGTAAAGCTAGCTCTCCACCGCGCCGACGGCGGCGGAAGGCGTTGGAAAAAGGTCTGTTGCCAAAAATCTGTTGTAGATGGTGCCGCGCCGACGCTGCCGTGTCGGGTCGGGACTTGTTGGATAGCGTTGAAAGCCGACCGAACATGCTTGGTCGGCTACCGACAGCTATTGCCCGTCTGTAGCCGCGGGGTGGTCAGGGCCGGACTGGGACCAAAATTCAGCCCTGGCGGCCCCCCCCCCCCCATTTTGTCAACGGGGGGGGGGGGGGGGCCGCACTGAGGCGCCTGCTGGAAAGCATCCCAGCCCAAACATTAACGTAACTAATAATTGGGCCGCGCGACTCGGATATGACCGTAATAACCCTAAAACATTTTTAAAAATATATTTTTAAATAAAAACATTTTTTTTTTTTTTGGCCCAGTGGCCCACTGGCCCAGTCGCACATTTGAAGTAGATACTGTACTATATTCTCAACTCTCAATTCCGATACAGACTGCCAGTCTGTTGCAGTCTGTTGTAGTCTGAAGTAGTAAGTAGTGTTTGGTGGAGAGCCACCTTAATGCCACAGTTCTACTATGATATTAATATATTATACTGCTCCATGTGAGTATGTGCAGGATACAGCTAACCCACTCCAGTTTCCCTTTATGTGTGTTCACAATTTTAACATCTGTTATTGTGTTGACAGAAATAGGAGACAGGGAGATGGACTTACAGGTCCTCAGATACTTCAAACTACAAAATGTAGCCTTTTGCTTTTACTCATCACCACGGCCACAGAACAATGGTGGACATATGCATACTCAGATGTTAAAATCTCTGTTCTCGGGGCCTTTGAAGATATTCAATGCTGCGGCTGGTTATGGATAGATCAGACAGGTGTGAAGGCTTAACAGGTGTGGGGTGCTGTGAAAACAGTAGTGTGCCATACACACACATGCACAGTTATGTACACGCACGCGCGCGCGCACATGCGTGTGCCATTCAACAGTATACAGCACACATTTTGCCCTTTACAACCGTAGGTCGCTTCAGATAACAGTGCGGTAGTGTAGCGCCCCTCACCCCCACCTCTCATCTCATCTTCTGAAGTTCTTGTCATCTCTACCCTTTGCCCCTCCCCTTCACTCTGCCGTACGAACTCATTTACAGGTAGTGTTAAAACTGTCAGCCCATAACTCTGCACAGGGAAAATGGCTCAAGGCCAAATGTGTGAGTTTGTGAGTATGTACGTGACAAAGAGAAAGCTAGCATGAGAGTATACGTGGGCACAGAGTATACGTGGGCACACATGTTTGTGCGTTTCTATTAGGATGTGTTTGTGCGTTTCTATTAGGTGTGTGTGTGTGTGTGTGTGTGTGTGTGTGTGTGTGTGTGTGTGTGTGTGTGTGTGTGTGTGTGTGTGTGTCAGAGATGTTGCCGCTGAATGTTTGTGTCTCTGTAGATGTGCAAGGAATGGGTGTTTGTGTGCAGTGTGTGTGTGTGTGTGTGTGTGTGTGTGTGTGTGTGTGTGTGTGTGTGTGTGTGTGTGTGTGTGTGTGTGTGTGTGTGTGTGTTATACTTATAGGTAGCTGGCTTGCAGCGAGGATATGAGTCACAGACACACTGGAATACAATGGTGCTTTGTGAGCGTGTCAGTCAGGAATGCGTATGATGGGCAGAATGAGCCATCTCAAAGATACCTCTGTGGCGGTGAGGTGGACCAGCTTGTTCACAACTCTAATCCATCCTCCTTAATTTTTTCATATATTAACTCTTACACTATTTTCTCTCTCTCTCTCTCTCTCTCTCTCTCTCTCTCTCTCTCTCTCTCTCTCTCTCTCTCTCTCTCTCTCTCTCTCTCTCTCTCTCTCTCTCTCTCTCTCTCTCTCTCTCTCTCTCTCTCTCTCTCTCTCTCTCTCTCTCTCTCTCTCTCTCTCTCTCTCTCTCTCTCTCTCTCTCTCTCTCTCTCATATATAGGGAAGTGAGTCTATTCACACATCCTTGGCCATTACCAAGGAATGCGAGAGTGAGAGCAGAAGTGATACATGGGAGTATGAGGTTACGCGGTTGACACGGATCCTCTGACAAGGGCACCAGAAGGTGGGAGGCTGTCTATTGTCCACAGACCCTATCAAAGCCACACTCGTCAACGTCAAAGAGCGGTTTGAGAGCTAACTCGGCCAGTAAAACCAACCTCTAAAACCTCCAAGATCTGCCCACCGATCCGCAGAACAAAGGCCCTGTTCTTTTTTTTTCTTTTTTTTTTACATGTTACTTATTAAAGAAAGAAGAAGAAAATGAATCAACAAGGAAGATAATACTCAAGAATGTCCTTTGAGCTAGGGTTGGGTTTCTGCTGGCCCCTGGCAGGCCTTTGGACGTCATTGTGTTTGGGCGAAAAACACAGAACTCAGCGGCGGCGAATATTGCGAAGAGATCCGACAGATATATCCAACACTAATTGGGTCTTCCTTTTGAAAATACAGGGTCTGTTTACAGAGTACATAAGACGTGACTGCATTTTGAGTGTGTGTAATTCAAGGTGAGGAGAGATTAGACGGGCCTTTCACTGCCACCACCATAGCTTCAGGATGGGACCCCCACAACATATATCTACAGCTATAAATTTGTATTGCCTGTTCTGAAATACCGCATTGATTTACAGTAGGAGACTGGAGGGCAAACTTTACCCTGCTTACTTTTGACATTATATTTTTGTCACTGGCTAGCATATAATACAGAACTATACCATGATGGCATATAATGTTACTCATTCAGCAAGGTTCATTACACAGAGTGCTTCTCACAGCCAGAGTCTACCTTTGAAAGGGTTTGAGCTCAGGTATCATAATGAAGGCTAGCAGTTAACCAGTGTGAAGGAATAGCCGTAAGTGCTTTCACTACAGCAACCTTAGTGCTCAGAAGTAGTGCCCTCTCCCATGCTGTGGGAAGCAGAACACCCAGGCCTGCCAGCACTTTAAGTAGTTTCGGTTCAAACCTTAAAACAGAAAGAGATGCCATTTTTGTTGTTTGGACAGCCAAGCCTTTTGAACACTGATGGTAAACACATGTTATGTGTAAAAAATACATTCTGGAGTTGGTGGCAAAAACAAACATGGCAAATTACACAACTGTGTTTGCAGAGTAAAACCTGATTTATACTTTGTCATGCGCCGATCTACAAGCTTGTAGACCTGCTATTTCCCATGCACAAGTATTAAGTTGCATCATAAGGAAATGAGCACTCCCTTGACAGAATGTGCTCAACAACCTTGCCACTAAAATATTTCAAACACGTTTGCAAAAGGCATACCATGTTTCTTTGTAGCTATCTAATG
Source organism: Gymnoscopelus microlampas (assembly GCF_963454915.1). Classification (NCBI taxonomy): domain Eukaryota; kingdom Metazoa; phylum Chordata; class Actinopteri; order Myctophiformes; family Myctophidae; genus Gymnoscopelus; species Gymnoscopelus microlampas. Next base: position 13,745,201 of record NC_139962.1, read on the forward strand.
AAGAATATATCCACATTAATAGTTGCGCTGGAGTCACACATTTGTGGTGGAGCCGGATTTGAGATTTCACACATTCCTTTCCTTTAGGCAGTCCTCCCAAAGTCTAAGAGATCCCTCCACCTTACAGTAGCACCACACACACCAAGTTGGACATCTCATCCAATCGGATCTTTATCACTATGATTCCAATTATTTCAGACAGCCTGTATCACTGACTGCATCTTTTTAATGCAGGAACCACAAACCACACAGAGCCGTGTTTCTCTGTCATAGAGCCGCCCTCCCAGTAGCGTTATTTGGGGTGGGTGGGGGGGTGACCCCCCCACCTTTTCAAAAGACAGTATTTAAATTCCCCCACACACTTCTTACATTCTGAAAGCTAACATTATACAGTATATTATTTAAAAAGAAAAAAGGAGAAACTAGGCTCATGTGGAAAGACCGAAAGAGCAAGTTATGCTCAAGCTCCCAGTCCCCCTTCCCAATCTGGTAATCACTAAAAACATTCACCCACATTCTCGACAGTGGAGGAAACCATGCAAGGCACCAAACTGCTCATTGGAAGCAGTTAGAGGTTCAGCGTCTGTCTAGCTCAAGGACACTTCAACACTAACCCCGGGGAGAGCCAGGGATCGAACCAAGAAACTTCTGTTTCCCAAACGATCGCTCTAACTCCTGAGCCACTGCCGTCCCAATTTCGGTTATGATGTAGGCTATTGTGCAATTGCACATATTAGTACTTGAATACTGATATGAAACATATTTCCAACTGCACCTCCCCTGCCTTCTCGTGGGTCAGCACAAACGTTAGCAATGACGACCTAAGGCAGCCATCGATACAACTATGTCCTGCTATCTTGTCGGGAAGGGGGGTTAAATAAAGCACCAATATTTTGAGACAAGAGGCATGATAAAACTCTTCGGGGCTGATTTAGACGACAATTTGTGCAAGGTAGCGCATGGTAAAAATGCCCCTTGGGGGGTTGTCCAACTCCAGTTTTGATGCCGGATAATGTCCGCGCAGATTAAAATGCAAAGCGCAAAGGGGTTGTATTTAATGAATATGTGAATTACTAATGGATGTGTTTTGGGCATAAGATAAATAGTCCAATCAGAGTGTCATCGCCTGCTGGTGTCATGAAGAGCTACGGTATGTGCCCCTGCACCATGGTGCATTGTTATTTAAATGACGGATTGGGCAAGTTGGAGGAGACACAAATGTATTTTTTAGGCTGAGGAAACGGACCTGCTCGTGTGTGAAGCGAAACCATCCAAAGGTTTGGGAACCACTGCTGTAGATGGTTGGATGATCCAACGATCTACAGCAGTGGTACCCAAACTTTTTAGATCAAGACCCAAAAGAGATATTAGACGTTCGCCCAGGACCCAAACTAGTGAAAATAGCAGATCTACAAGATCACAACGCGTCGCTTCGCACTGCGTTTGCGAGCTTGTATATCTGCTATTTTCACTACTTCTTGAACATTGTTTTTATTTATTTATGGAAATTATTTGATGTTTTGATTTTATTTATCAAATACTATAGTTTTTGATTGATACGTTTTTTGTTTAACCTTTTTTAAATATTTCGAAATATATCTTTTTTTATTTAGGAAACGGGAAAGAAATGGGATATTTACTCACAACCCATAAAAATTGGTCCGGGACCCAAACATGGGTCCCGACCCACTGTTTAGGAAACAGTGATCTACAGGAGTTGCATTAATAATGTGATATATCCAAGGGAACAAAAGCTCTTTGCTTACCAAAACAAATGGACACCTTTTCTCTCCCTCTCTTCACCACACCCATCTCCATGCAAAGACACGCACAGATATTATTATTATTATTATTCACGACACATGCCCCTCCTCACGTGTGTGTGTGTGTGTGTGTGTGTGTGTGTGTGTGTGTGTGTGTGCAGAGCCTTTCAGTGGTTATGAGACCGTGAAATATGTCTACTATGTGAGAGGCCAAGTTTGAATTATGTCCTAAATAAGCTCCTAAATAGCACCTCATACAGATTTGTACAGTATGTAGTTTGCTTTTAAAAGCCACCTGTGGAACAGCTTGTCAGCTGTCTACCATAACACACACACACACACACACACACACACACACACACACACACACACACACACACACACACACACACACACACACACACACACACACACACACACACACACACACACACACACACACACACACACACACACACACACAAAAATAATGCCAATGATTTACAGTGTTGGTACTGCATGTGGAATTTACAAGAGAACTCTGTCACCCATCTGATGTACAGATTCTTCAGGAACCCACTGAAAGAGACAGCAGGTATTGCTTTCACTACAGCTATACGCCTTATTACATGCTTGCAAGGACTTCTGTATCTCTATGTTTGCACAACAGTGTTCTTGGTATTGTTGATTATGCTATCCTGGCAACAGGGTGTCTTTACTAAATCCACAATTGTTTTTATGGCATTGCTCTGCAGGAGTCTAGCCATCTGTAAAGGGTCTGTATGTCTGTCTGTCGGTCGATCTGTCTGTCTGTAACACCTCTTAGTTGCAAACCGCTGGACCAATCAGCGCCAAATGTATTGTGCACAGGGTTAGGGTTAGGGTTAAGGTTAGTTATTAACCTTTTGTTGAAATATTTCACTTAAATTTTATTATGGAAGTTAAGAGAGGGCTTTGTTTGGTCTGAATCCGCCAGGCTGGACAGCCGAAGGGAGAGGGAAAGGGAGAGACTACGCGTGTCTGTGTGTCCGTGTGTGTGTGTGTGTGTGTGTGTGTGTGTGTGTGTGTGTGTGTGTGTGTGTGTGTGTGTGTGTGTGTGTGTGTGTGTGTGTGTGTGTGTGTGTGTGTGTGTGTGTGTGTGAGTGAGTGAGTGAGTGAGTGAGTGAGTGAGTGAGTGAGTGAGTGGTGTGTGTGTGAGCAGCTAATCCGATTGGTGAAACTTTGCACGCACACTACCAGTAGGCCAAGAAAGAACCTCTGCCTCCAGTTTTCAAATCTGCCTCATGGTGGCACTATAACAGGGTCCTTCAAGTTTTGGCCTGTAACTCTTGAACCAAAGGTCATACAGTAATTTCTTTCCCTAGATGCTTTGGATCATGAAGCAACTCCCCATGCCTGAAAGGATTTTCCGCCATTTTGAGTTTCCTTCCTGTAAAAATGTTCTCACAAATCTCGCAAATCTTATCTCTGTGGTCACATGCTCAAGAGTGCTATCTTTCACATTTTTGGATTTCATTCCGATTGGCTCCAATTGGGTTTCAAAGTTTCTGAGATGGGCCCGTTATGCACAAAATGCCACAACTCATGAGTGTAGTGTCCAATTGCTGTGAAACTTTGCACGCACACTCCCAATAGGAACCTCCGATTTTGCAAATGGGCCTCATGGTGGCTCTTTAACAGCCCACTTCACATTTTGGCCTATAACTCTTGATTTCCCAGGATTCCTTGGATCATAGCACAACTCGGCATATAGGCCATTTGTGCCAAACTAGATTTTCTTCAAAACTCACTTTTTTCTACTACTCCTGCAGATTTTATCCAAATTTCACACAAATCGGCACACATTATCTCTGGGGTCACGTGAACAAGAGTATCATCAGATCTTTCAGATTTTATTCCAATTGGCTATGACTGTCTTCATAGCTTTGCAGGCCTTCGGTAGGCAACCCAGCCTGACAGAGACCTGCGCTCAGATCCTGAGGTTTAACAAAAGGCTGAATTTATTAATAATGAGAGGAAGAACAGGTGACAAAACAGTAAAATCCTCACTGTTAATTTATGTCAATTAGCTCCATTGTTAACTTCACATGGCACTCAGTTTACAAACACATTTGCTCTCAATGCACCACAATGGAAATAAGCTCCTGACCCTTTTGTGTTTTATCCTTTTGACAGATATGAACAAATACTGTATATGGTGATTTATATGCACGTTTTGTCAATCAAAACTTAAATCAAACAATCAATCAATCAATGCATTTGTACACTCTGAGAGTTAAATGAACACTCAGGATTCTACAATGCATAAAACTCGACAAAGTCACAGCACAGTGCTTTGGATCCCAGTGGGCCTACAGCTGATTTTCTATCCTACCAGTTTGCACTCACCTTCATTCAGACCCAGGTTTAACTAGTGCCTGGTTTACACTGCGGGAATGGCAGGGACATCAGGTGAATGTAATTCAGTGGTAGGACAAAAAACAGGCAACACTAGGGTTTCCCTGAGGACCAGCATTGGAAATCGCTGACATTGTATAAACAGAGCTGTGTTTGTTTAGTTGAGCCACATGCATGACTTCAGCCATCAATGGGGTAATGCCATTACATTCCAATGAGTGTGGCAGCTTGAGAGGCCTTCCAAACAGAAGAGGCAATTATGTACGTGACTTACCAGGGCAGGGGTCCAGGGAAGTTGACATCACTTGCTCCATGTTGTGATGACGTAGTAAAGCAAACACACCTGCTATAGATGCCAGAGCCATGGACTGAGTAGCCTATGGGACAGGAGAGAGGAGACAGGTACCTTAGATTTAGAATATGATGCTGTTGGGATAGGATGAGGCATAAAGGACCATTCATAAATTTGCCTGACAGTGAAGTTAGGAATTTGGCTTATTTAATCAAATAAAAAGTGTCACTAGAAGTGAGCAGAGTAGAACTGTACAGCACTGTGCTGATTGAAGTGAACTGGAAAGGAATGGAACTGACTTTCAAAACAGAACCGTACATCAAGACATGCAGTATGCAGATCAAACTTGGAAAACAATAAAATATTTTAAACGCTTGTGAATATGTGAGTTTTGAGTCTTGATTTAAAAATGGAGATGGGCGTTGTTCCAGAGCCCCTGTGCGCTCACCTCACAAACACGGCAACATGGAGACTGCAGAACAGCCACAAGAAACTGATTGGAGGAGGACCTCAGGGACCATGGGGCAGAGTGACGGGAAACTACATCAGTGATGTAGGATGGGACAAGGCCATTATTACCTTTAAAAGGGGCAACAGTGTCACCTAGTGATAAAAGGTTGAACTGCAATATTACAGCCAACATGTTATGGCAACCACAGTAGAGTACTGCTAAATATGCAGGAGGGCATGCGGTGTAATGGAACAGTAGCCCAACACTGTGTACTGTGTCTGCACTGCACTGGTGGGGACCCATGGCTAGTAAGACCTTATATTGTTTATTTGATCTATTCTATCATATTTGTAACCAATGTATGTATGTATTATGTACTCACTGTATGCATTTAAAAAAAATCACACCCAGTGTGAAGTGGGCGGTGTGTGGTCATCACAGTGGTCATCACCACCAAGGTTTGGCATAAGGGGCCACTTTTAGGAAGACTCCTGCTTGTCTCAAACGTCTTCCATTTACGGATTATGTTGGCCACTGTGTTCTTAGAAATCTTAAATTCAGCTGAAATTCTTTTGTAACCTTGGCCAGATCTGTGCTTTGTCACAATTCTGTCTTTAAGCTTTTCTGACATATCCTTTGATCTCAAAGGGCCAGTTCTAGGAAGACTTTCTATTTTCTTCTCAATATTGTTTTTTCCTTTTCTCATTTCAGCTATAGTGATCTTCGGGTTCTTTTTTACCTCTCTCACGAAATGGACAGCATCTAGGTTAAATATACTAGTGTCACATCAATGTGGTTTTAGATTAATTTCATCATGTGTCTCACTAGCCAATCACAGCATGTGGAATTGGAGCACTATGTCACTGTTGTTATTTAACAGTGGTCATCACGGTGATGGAAGTTCACTTACAAAAATAATGTGTTTTTTTTTAATACCCCTTCCACCCACAATGGGTGACTAACTTAAAAAACATAAATGTGTTTTTTTTAAGTGCATAGTCCTATTTATAGGGCTATGCACATGTGTCATGTGTTTTGCTAGCCAATCACAGTCCTGAATAGAGTCAGCCAATAGAGTCAGCCAATCACATTGCAGCTAGTAGTGGTCATCACAGTGATGGAAGCTCACTTAAAGAAAAGTATAGATTTGCATTGAAAGTGTAGGGGTTAGGGGTGTACAATGGTGGCCAATCACGGTGCAGGGTTAGGGGGGTACAATGGTGGCCAAACACGGTGCAGCGAATGTCGATGTCCAAACCTCACATATAGGGGCGGTTACACCACCCAAAAAGGACATATTTCTCATGGTGGTACCATCAGCACTTCATCTCTCTACTTGATGATGATATACATGTTTGGAAATACATTACAGACCCCCCCTCTTCCAAGGCCCTAGGTTACCTACCTAGGGCCCGCAAAATTAAGAAGGCAGTCATCTCAATTGGAATGGAATCTGAATACTGATACATCTTGATCACATGACCCCAGAGAGCCCTACTCTCGCTGCCCAACAGATCCAAATGTAGAAAATGTAGATGACTAGTGGCAATAAATACTCTATTTGTATTGAGTTATTAACGTTTACAAATGTAACATTTTGATTTGAGTCAAATGCTCATAAAGTGGATATAAAATAATGTGAACAAAACATATCCTGGTAGGGCCGGATGAAGAACACAAAGGGCCCTGAACCTAGTCAAAGGGTTATCAATATTAGCACACAATATTTTCAGGCTCAATAATGTCTCATCAAACAAAAGCTCAGAAAAATATAAATTGTTGCAGCCAATCAAGACATTCAGGAGCACAGGGAGGGGTGTAGTTTGATTGGCCGTTTGAGCTCAATTATCAACAACCTTTTGCCAGGAAAGAAAACATGCTATATATTCTATACAAACAACAACAAGCTCCTCAATCCCTAAGCGCTTCATTGATAAATCGTTCAGAATGAATCTCTCAAATCCGATTAGGCCAAGCCTCAGCAGAGTAGGGCTCTTCGAGTTCTAATCTCACATTTAAGTGCTGGAACCAAACCCCCAAAATTAGACAAAACCCCTACCCAGGGTAAAACAAAACGTGACATTGTTTTGTCATATCTTTAATGGATTGTCACAAGTTTTACCTTTAGCCTTATGCAAAAATCATAAAATGTATCCATGACGTGACTCACCACATAAGCCAAAAAAAATAAAAATAAATCCTAGTTCCAAGTCAATCCTTTGTCATTTTCTACCTGCTGGTTGTTTTAACATGATACTTGGTCAACAGACCAATGTCCCAACATCCCAAAGCAACCAGGATGGCAATATTTGGTTCTATCGTAAATCAGTAGCATTTAATATAAGGCCTTATTACGGTACAGGCAGAAATAGCTAAAGGTGATGTAATCCTCTTTTGTCAGGGGCAGAACAAAACCTGACCTTGTTTTTTCATAACTTTGACTTGTCCTCTTCATGGATGGCCAGAAGAAGTTATAACACTTGTGACAATCCATCTCATGAAGGGGACATCTTTCAACGATATGAAATACCAACGTCACGTTTAGTTCTACCCCGGGTAGGGTAGCATTGGTTCTCAAAGTGGGGTCCGGGGACCCCTAGGGGTACTTGAAGGGGTTCCAGGGGGTCCCCAGCTAAATGATGGACAGGAACCAAATGGACCCTTATGGTTCTGTAACTCTCAGAGTGTACAAATGTACACTTTTGTACACTCTCAGAGTTAAATTAACATTGATTTTACAATATGAATTGGGGTCCCAGAGGTATAATTTAATTAAATTACATTAAATGGGGGTCCGTAGCCTAATGCATGTTAAACTGGGGGTCCTTGAAATGAAAATGGTTGAGAATCACTGCTAGAGAGCCATAAACACCTTATCTTATTGGGGGTCTTTTGAAATGGGGGTCCGTGGGGTAATAAGTGTCAATTTGGGGGTCCTTGACATGAAAACGTTTGAGAACCACTGGGGTAGGGTATCTCAAATAGGCCTATGACTCTTTTTGAGGGTTTGTTCCTGCACTTAGTGCCCTCTTCAGCACCGCGGACAGCGAAGGAGGGGCAGCAGAGTTGAGAGAAGGAAAAACAAACAGACGCCTGTTTCCGTTGAAATGGGCCTCGTTACTAAATGATTATTTCATAAAGTCGACCAACCAGCTTTTCAAAAATGAAATTTAGTTGCAGATAACAGCGTCAATACATTATAGGCCGTTGTTTAAAGCTAGCTATACTAACCTTTTCATTAGAGCTGCAACTGCAAGAAATCGCCTGGTTGTTGTCGAACCGAAACAAAATGGCCACTCCTTTTAATGATGTGTGGTGGCGTGCTGTTAGTGGTGGAAAGTAAGTACGCTGTCGCTTACTCAAGTACTGTAGGCTACTTAAGTACAATGTTGAGGTATTTTTTACTTTTTACTACTTTGATACTTTTACTTACGTAAAACATTTTAGTACTTTTTCCACCACTGAATGTAGGCTATTTTAATTTCCGTGTGAATACTGTTGACACATGTTGTGATATAGGATATAAGGCTGCCCCCTGGGGGCACGCAGGTAGTTCGTAATAAAGATGGCTGACTGATAACACACAGACCCGGTCTCTCTCTGTAGCTGCCCTCGGTTTATGAATAATGACGAAGATGGATGGTCTCAACGGGTGTTTTTATTATCACTTCTTGCACAGTAGAAGCATTGTCGAACACCGTGAAAACTATAAAATGGAGAATAAATAGAATAAATATTACCACAAATACAATAATTCATCATTTCATAGTTTCACATCAAACAATAAAATCTGTGCATTTCAATCAATCACTTTCCAGTTAAATTCAGCTCAACGTATTCAATTCAACAATAAAACGTTCAATTATAATGCAGTGATTCAATAGTTAATTCATTTAAACTGCAAACAAACAAAAACCAAAGCAAACAAAAGAACAAAGCAAAAAGCACCATAACCCAAAGACAATACTAAACAAATACAATTAATTAAATCCCAAAATCAAACAAACCCAAACAAGTAAACAATGCTGTACCTCACTCCGCTAACCGGGGGTGCTAGGTTGCAAGCCACCTTAGAACTTTAAACTTCAATTGGGTTCACCAAACAAACAGGCACAGCATGCGACAGCAGGAACTGTGGACAACAACCATTTCACTCAAACTTAATATTTTTTAACATTACTTAATCATTTGAGTGAATGTTGCATACAACAAACAAACATTTCATACCTTGCTGCGCCTTAAACAAACACATGCTGTCTGTCTCAGTGTCTCTCCACCTCTCACTCTGGCTTTCAATGTGTGACTGAGCTGCCCTGTTAAGCTAGCAGGCCTCAGTTATAAGAGCTCAGGGGCAGCAACAGGATGTTACAAAAATAAAGTGACAGGAAGTGTCAAAATAAGGTAAATCAAATAAACAACATAAACAACAAATAACTTAAAATGTAAAAATGACCAAGTGTCACGGACAGTTACACTCCCACCAATCATGTTATACATAATAAAACATAACATGATTCAAAACATATCATTTTTTACAAGGTCAAAAAGGTATAGGGTAAAGATCTTGTTTTTAACAAGTCAGAACTTTCTTTCAGGGTGGTTTTCTTCTTGCCAAGAAGCCAAAGTTTATGCTGTGGTTATCCTCGATGTGGCTATAGTGGCAGGTATCTCTCAGGCCATGAACAATGTACCTCCAGAAGTAACACTCATTTTGGTTGGCGTTATCTGGCTTCTTTACAACTTTAGTATGGACTGGACTCAAGGGTTTGTTTCTCATGGACTGTTTAGGTTCTTCCTGGGATTGAGGAGGACCGGGGCCTGTGGCTTCAAAGGGAACTGGGGGGACTATGGTCATGTTCTTCATCTCAGCTGGTGGGAGAGCAGGACTAGGAGTTGAATGGCTCCCCTTGTCAATAGTTCCTGGTCTCAGATGTAATTTTACTTTGGTCGATCGGGTTTCCTTTTGAACCGGTTTCTTCCTTCTCCTCTTCTGCTCCAGTTTGCGTTTGACTATGAGAGCAGCTTTAATCACAAAATTGCTGCTCTTGCTCAACTCTTCAGAGCTGTCTGTTAACTTTACCTGCTTTTTCATACTTTGTTCTTGTTCCTTTTTCTGGCTGTTGTCCCTGCGAAGCTGCACAGAGGGGTCTTGGGATACATGTTTGGCCTCGTTTTCCTTCCTCCTTTCACTGGAGTCTGGTTCGAAGGCTGTCAGCACATTGGTCGGTCTAGTTGGCATTTCTCTTACTGTGATAGGATTCACAGACCTCTGGTTTCTCTGACCAGCAGGGCTATCTGTGGAAGTGGACTCCATCGCCATTTCTTCCACCCTCACAATTTCTCCCACCATCTCCTGACCAGCGGGGTTATCTGTGGAAGTGGACTCTTTCGCCAATTCTTCCTTCTCCATTTCTCCCACCGGTCTCTTATCTTTATCCTCATTTTCGTGCCTCCTCTCAGCCGTGTCCTCCAGGCATTTATCCATCAGGTCGCATATCTCTGTGGTAATGATTGTATAGGCATCCATTTTCTTAACCAAGTTTTGAGTAGCAGTGCAGTTGCATTGAATGACTACAAAACTCTCACTTATTGCATCATGTTTGTTACGAATACTTTGTTTCATTACTTGAAGGTCTTCTTCTGTACAAAATGTCTTTAAAGCGGTTCGCACTTTTCTAGCTGTTTGCATCCAGGTGGTACAGGCTTCTGTAAATGACTTTTCATGTTTCTTTGCTTCATCTTCCTGCATCTTCTGTGTATTGACTGTTCTCTCTTTGTGTTCATTAGGCTGCTGCATATTTACTACTGTCTCATTCGGGGTTAACATTTGTTTGCGCTTTACTTTTAGTTTGATCACTTACAATACTTCGGGGTTACTTAGTCTGGGCTTTTACATTCAATTCTTAAACCATTAACTCAGCTCTTCAGACTAACCACTTAAACCCAACATCATTATATCAAACAATACGAAACAAAACCAATGAATTGCAAACAAATTATACAAGTGTCCCCTTTACTTGTCTTTTCATCAATGCAGCTTGAATACTTCAGAATTTGAGGCTAAACACCTTAAGCCTTTGTGACATAACCTTTAAATCTCTCAATCAGAAGACACTTTGTTTTTTCACCCTTTGTTTCAATTTTTTTGTTCCATTTTTATAAATTTCTTTTTCCTTTTTTCAATGTATTGTCTTGTGCTTTAAGCAACCTTCAGTTGAATGAAACAGAGGCTACCTTTCATAAGTCCTCTGAGTGCATACGTTACTGTGGTGTGGCAAACTTGAGATGAATGATGACTTGGATTATTTGAAGTACAAGGTGGCTGTAGATGAGGTGTGGTGCCGACGTTGAGTGGCTTCTGCGTTGAGTTTTCACTGAGTTTTCACTGTAGCTGCCCTCGGTTTATGAATAATGACGAAGATGGATGGTCTCAACGGGTGTTTTTATTATCACTTCTTGCACAGTAGAAGCATTGTCGAACACCGTGAAAACTATAAAATGGAGAATAAATAGAATAAATATTACCACAAATACAATAATTCATCATTTCATAGTTTCACATCAAACAATAAAATCTGTGCATTTCAATCAATCACTTTCCAGTTAAATTCAGCTCAACGTATTCAATTCAACAATAAAACGTTCAATTATAATGCAGTGATTCAATAGTTAATTCATTTAAACTGCAAACAAACAAAAACCAAAGCAAACAAAAGAACAAAGCAAAAAGCACCATAACCCAAAGACAATACTAAACAAATACAATTAATTAAATCCCAAAATCAAACAAACCCAAACAAGTAAACAATGCTGTACCTCACTCCGCTAACCGGGGGTGCTAGGTTGCAAGCCACCTTAGAACTTTAAACTTCAATTGGGTTCACCAAACAAACAGGCACAGCATGCGACAGCAGGAACTGTGGACAACAACCATTTCACTCAAACTTAATATTTTTTAACATTACTTAATCATTTGAGTGAATGTTGCATACAACAAACAAACATTTCATACCTTGCTGCGCCTTAAACAAACACATGCTGTCTGTCTCAGTGTCTCTCCACCTCTCACTCTGGCTTTCAATGTGTGACTGAGCTGCCCTGTTAAGCTAGCAGGCCTCAGTTATAAGAGCTCAGGGGCAGCAACAGGATGTTACAAAAATAAAGTGACAGGAAGTGTCAAAATAAGGTAAATCAAATAAACAACATAAACAACAAATAACTTAAAATGTAAAAATGACCAAGTGTCACGGACAGTTACACTCTCATAATATTGCAAATACCTCCTCGGATGCTGCTGGGATTTTTCGCAGTATAGGCCGAGAATGTGACTTCACTCCACGTGTCGATGCAATCAACATTATTGGCCAAGAGGACGGGAGAATCTTTGCACTACCTTGAGTTCACTTTTTTTTACTTGCAAGCACGCACGCACGCACACACGCACGCACGCACGCGCACACTCTCTCTGACTTTCTACGCCGATTACAGTGATCTGGTGACTGGTGGTACAACAGTACAGAAAGGCAGCTTCTGTGTTATTGTGTGCATATGATCTGTGTCCTCAACCTCTCCACTGGCACATTATTTAGGGACAGAAATGTCCAGTAGTTTGTCTATGCAGTTAGGAAGTACGTTGATGTGTTATTCAGTGAGATGTAGTGATAGAGACACTCTGGTTGCTCTTGTTTACAAAAGGCAACAAGGCCTACCATCTAGAAACCCCTGCACAGTGCACATCTATTCTCTAAAACTGTGCAGAGGAGGCTGCAAATTTCAGTGACCATGCCTGGGTAAAACATTCACATAGGCCCTACCTGGCAGAAATAGTTGAGATCAACAAACAAACTTCAACAGACTTCACAAACTTCATTCAAATGAATACAAATGTATACGTAGGGGTACTTTAACTAAGTAACTCACTAAATCACTAACCCCACCCCATCTCACTTTCTACGCCGATTACAATGATTGATAATGAAAGCATTGCAACAGTACAGCACAGGTTGGTTGGTTTATAAATGGGTATATTCTAAAATGGCCACAAGAGGGCAGTGCGCACTGAAGATATTGATTGTATGCAAAACTCAATCTAATCTAAAACTGGCCACAACTGATGGATTGCCCATACAGGAAGTAATGAGTGTGTGTGTACGTGCCTTGCATCTCGTAAACCCTAGTCTACTTTAGCTAGACTGACAGGATGCTGCAGTCAGAGACATCAAGGACTTCAAAGTTCAAACAGCTTCAAACAGGTGAAATTTGTTGCCACAGCCTACAGCTGATCTATTGTATGACTTGATGCCTCTGGTTTCAAGGATATACTTACTGCCTGTGCCTAATAATGTTAATTATTACCTGAAAACATAATTGAGTTTTTATTTTATGTCTAGGAGGTATCTAGGAGGACATCAAAATATGTCAGGATTTATCCAAATGCTGAGAAAGAGAAAAGAGGTGAGTGTTCACACTTTCAATAATATCCAAGTGTTGCAGTATATTGAATAAATTGGATATCTGTGCCTGGACACTTGAAATGACTTATTGCAAGCAGTGGTGGAAAAAGTACTCACATTTTTTACTCAAGTAAAAGTATCAATACTGCAATGTAGAAATACTCTGTTAGAAGTAAAAGTCCGGAATTCAAAATTAATTCAAAAGTATTGGTTACAAAATGTACTTAAAGTACACAAAAATAAAAATATTTTGAAAATAGCAGATCTACAAGCTCACTCTGCGTTGCGATGCGACGCATTGGGAGCTTGTAGATCGGCTATTTTCAAATGGCCGAAATGTATATAGGGCTGAAGTGGTCAATGTATGTTTTGTATTAATAATCAAAATCTACAAAGTAACTAACTGTTTTCTAATAATTGTAGTGGATTAAAAAGTATAATATTTGCCTCTAAGTGGCCTCTGAGGAGCATTTCTGCCTCTTTTCATGTAGTGGAGTAGAAGTAAAAGTACTGACATTTAACATAGTAAAAAATACCTCAAAATTGTACTTAAGTACAGTGCTTGAGTAAATGTTCTTAGTTACTTTCCACCACTGATTGCAAGACATACTTTATATTATATTTTATTATATTATCGTATTATATATTGACAGTGTTGTTGATATATTCCAGTTGATCCCTCTGATTGGTTTCGTGGGAGCTGCTGGTGTAGGAGCTGCTTCTGCTTCCATGTATTTCCTATTTACCAAACCTGATGTCATGTGAGTCTTTATGATCATTTTTTTTAAACGATTATCTTAATTTAATTTATAATAACACGTGTTTGCGGCTGTCATTTATCAACTTTCATCCTACTTTAATCTGACATATATATAAGATTTATCTTCTTCCTGCTCCTTAAGATTTATCTTCATCCTGCTCCTTTTCATTTATGGAATATGTAAAAAGTAAAAAAAAATAAAAGTAAATTAATGTGATAATGTAAACCATAATGAAATATATAAAGATGAAATGAAATGAAATGAACATTATGTGCTGCCAAGCTCCTCTGTCTGTGAGTCTGACATGTATGTTTTTGTATTTTCTCTTCTCTAGTTTGAATAAGACCAAAAACCCAGAGCCGTGGGAGAGAGTAGACCCATCAAAACCCCAAAAGGTGACCCACAACATTCCTATTATGTGGTTACTTGTTATTCAGATTGCCAGTTCATCCTGACATTGACGTTTTAGTACACTGCTGCGGATCCCTGTTGAAAAGTGATTAGTTGGAGAGCTCTTTTATCAATTTTGTCTATGTATTACCTTGAAGCTACAGTGAGTGTACCCCCTATTCATCACTAAAATGACTACCTCTTTGTGTATATTTTAATAGTTGACAATGGATCAAAGACTGCACTGATTTGATTTGATTTTCAGCTTATCACCATCAACCAAAAGTGGAAGCCAGTTGAGGAACTGGAATTGGTGAGAAACCTTACCAAGTAAATGCTGGAATCTTTGCTGGAGAGATGCCGTCAATACTCCACCACCTGCACCCCATCAGTCTGACGGAATCATTTCTGCACAGACTAGGCATTTTGTACAGTGTGCGGAAATGCTTCTGCCTCACTGGTAGGGCATAGCCTGCTTTGCAGTGGCCCATTGACTCACACTTGTGTGCCCTGGGTTCCAGGATACCAGCAATATATTTTGCACACCCTCAGTATCCTTGCATGCATGTACAATACTTATGTTTGTTTACATAGTGTGCGTTGCTAGGTGTATATTGCTTGACTTAGTGTTGCTTGCATGCCCTCTTGGGTCTAATCTAAGCAAAGAAAATTAAGTTAGATCTCACAGCGACCCAGATGTTCACTACATGTAATGTGCTCTATTATAAGTATGAACATGATTCTGTGTAAAATAAATGCAGTAGTTACAATTATAAATTATTCATGTCAAATGTAGATTTTGGAACATTTTAGCTTTTCATAGCTAAGAAATTGAGTTTTTCTATTACAAACGTATTGCTGCTGTTACTTACAGTATGGAGGCCTACACTTCACTTTCTTGGCTACGTTAATGTCCTGAGGTGACCTTGTTGGGACAGCTAATGTCAATATGTATCCCCTTTGTCTCTCTTCTGTTTATTCTCTACAACCCAAGCAAGTGTGATTTGTGAAGACAAGGCTAATATGTTGGGTTGGGTTGCATTCTATTCCCTGTCAACCTATGGTTAGTCATACACATAGCTTTCAAAGGAGCATGACCCTGTAATAATATCAACCTGCTGTAAAAGATAATAAAGTACACACATATTTCACCCACTTATTTACACCATGTAAACCTGTGATGTGACAATAAAATTGATTCAGATATTTCAGAAATTCCGGAAGACCATTTGGTCTTAACATTGAAGAACGCAATAAACAAGAGGAGCATTTAACCAGTGTTCAGACTTTATTATGTTGCACCTGCACCTGTCCTGGACACTGAATTGGAAGATCTAACTTAAAATACATTATCTGCCTGCTTGTATAGTCAGACATTGGACTAAATCCCAGCACATGATGCCACGGACATTGTAGCACACTGGGACATTGGTTGTTGATGTCAAGTGTGTTCAAGCTGATTAGAAAATAATACTGCTCCCTTTAAGGATACTCCCCACTTCCATTGCGATAGGTTAGACATTAATCCTCCTATAATCTCAGTAAAGAGCACTGAAAGCAGTCCATCTGAAAATGTCTCATTGCTCAACACTTTATTGAACTGTCAATCTTCCTTTTTTTTTACAGAATTATTTTGTTTGAGAGTGGGCAAGATGAAGAGACATTCATTCACTATTACATTGGGTATTGTTAGTTCAGCTGTGGAGGTTACAGTTACAACTATGCCCCTACGGCTGTGGGTGAGACAGCATTCCTGAAGGTTTTTTATGTTTTTATTAGAAAATGTATTTTAATGTAGTAATTATTATATTAAATGTTCAACTTGCTTCCTTACAAGCCTGATGCTGCTCAGCCCTCTTTATTTGCAGTTACAGGTAATATTTATTTATTTTTGTTTTACCAGAAGCTTAACACCAAGCTTTGGGTAATTTATAGTACCATTGAATAGTACAGATGACTTGTCTGAGGCAGCCATTACTTCAAACCATTTTTCATTTTAAGTAATCAGAGATCATCTGTAAAATGTCCAGAGACGCTTGGCATAGGACCAAACCGGCAACCACCAATTGTGTGCAATTGAATGATTGCTAATAGGAAGGAAGAGGACTGGAGGAGAAAGGAATTTGTGTACATGACTGGGTCGCACTCATATAAGCTCACATCAGGTCACCAACACCCACATCCTTGGCATGTGACCAGGAACTACAATAAGTTTTTATTCATTGTGCATGTAGAAGTATGGGACATTTTACCAGAAAAATAAGAAAGCTGCAAGAACTGTCCTTTTGTGTTCACTCTTTAATGTTTTATGTTAGTAAATCCCCCTGGCTCTGATGTTATATTGATGTATTAATAACTTATTTGTTTGTGTTTGTTTTGTTTTGTATGTCATGATTGTTATAAATAAAGATTTGTGGGGGAAAAAAAGTAGAAGTATGGGTCGGAAACCCCCATGTTGATATTGGAGGAACATCACATGGCTGGAGATGTTTTGTTATTCATGTAAACATCAAGATGGTTGTGAAGTTATGGCTGGTAATGACTCTCCTTCAAGTTGTACTAGTCTCCTAAAATATTCCTACCGTATAGTTAACATCATCACTGCACATTAGTTCCAAATATTACTAGCAACAGACACGGTCCAGTGGTGGTCATGAGTCATGACTCAAGTGTCTTATGGCGCTCCAAAGTAAAACAGGACCATCAGGTGGATGCTATAAACCAGATGTTTTCAACTGGTGGTCCATGGACCACTGGTGGAGTAATGTATAAAGTGAAGATTTTGTTTTTGTTCATCATTTTATTTTGTTTTATTTTGGAGAAACTTACTGCCTTTTAAGAACGTTTCATGAATCTGACTCGACTTCACATATGAATTCACTTAGGAAGAAATGTAAGAGGAAACATAACTTATTGCTGAATGGGGCCCATTGGGCCTCATGCATGTGCCTCAAGCAGCAATAAGTGCTGCCCCTGACCACCACTATAGCCAAGAAAAGACAGACATGGATCACCTGTAATCATGCCATGGACCATCGGGGTCATCCCTATGTTCCCCGGGTTCTATGTTCCCCCACTAAGGTTAGGGTTAGGGTTAGGTTTAGGTTAGGTCCTATGTTCCCCGCTCTCCCTAGGAAAGCGGGGAACATAGGACCCGGGGAACATAGGTACGGTCCCCCATGGACCACTACTTGAGAAGCAGTGGACTAATCGACCTGGTGACCTAAGATGACAAGTCAATGAAGTCAGTTACTGGTAAGTCTGAGGTCAAGAAATTCCACAGAAAAGGAAGTTAGAATATCACAAGAAGGGAAAGCGTCATCAATATAGGAAATGTGGCAATTTAATGGCATGTGTTTGCTCAGTCATAAATGTTACAAATCAGTAAAGTATAAGTTAAGGTTGGATAAAGTAAGAGGAATAGATCAGTGGTTGGTTCTCAACCTTTTTTGAGCTCTGGACCACTAACATATTTCAAGCAATCTTCAAGGGCCATCCCAACCCACCTTTAAGTGATCTTAGCCCACGTATCCCCACCCAACACAACAGTGGTCCCCTGGTTGATTCTTAGTCAGGGTGGTGGTCCCTGGTTCACAATCAGTTGAAAACCCCTGCTATTAACCCTTGGCTATCTTCATGCAAACTGAGGAGATGGTTGGCACTCGCTAGGTACAGTACCTTTAACCTCACACAATGGTTGCCTGGAAACCAGGGCACTCCCTGTGTTTGTCTAATGTTATCATTATCAACTGGAAACCTTTTTATATCTGGGAGCAGTGAGCACTACCTGCAGTCTTTGCCAAATCCACAGAGCTGCCCTATATTGAATATATTTGAGGAAGGAGGATTTCCTGACAGCTTTTGGCAAACAATACCTCCTAGTGCTGACAATGTATAACACAGCTAGTTATGGACATTGAGCATTCAGATTCAAGTCTGCCTAGTAAACCATAACATTTTCTTGAGCTCAAATTATTTATTACCAACATTTCATGTTGTCTTTATTATCATATTAGTATTAATTGATATTTCATCAGAGAAAGTTATAATCATGCAAGTTGTACTGTAAAAGAAAGCATGACTGAGGCATTCTCACAAATGATAAAACACATTTAGCAAGATGATCACACACTTAAAACAGTAACCAATGCAATGGTGGGGGAAAGTTTCTTCCTGTACAGATTTCCAGGAGAAGTTTCATGCTGGAATGTGCAAATAAGTGAATCAATGTTGTGAAGGAGAGGAACACTGATGTGCTAATCAAGTCATCCAGAAATATGAGATAGGATCGCTAACATGACAAACATTAAAATTAACATAATGTTCCTCATGAAAATACTGCAATGCAAAATACTGTAAATGCCCACTTCTGTATAGTTTACTGTATTGAGATCTACTGCCAGTCCATTACATGAGCATGTTACGTTATGAAATCTTAACATGTTGCCTTGTTATAGCATATGTGGAACTATGTTGTAAAGAGATCACTCTAACCACCGTAGTATTTTTAGAATGATAGAAAAGTCAGTCATAATTTGATTGTCAGTTGGCCGTTCTCCAAAGTAATAAATTAGCACACAAAAAATAACGTAATATGTTCCTGCCTACCACTGCAGAGACTAGGGGTTTGAATCCTCTGCAGTTCTTCCGGTTTGGCAGGGCGTCCATATGAACGCAATTGTCTGTTTTCGTGTTAGGGAAGGCAGGCGTAGAGGGTTTTCTCTGCCACTGCAGTAGCAACTCCTACAGGTTGGTCAGGGCACCTGTTCGGTGGGCTGTGGTACTAGGGGAATAGTACCTCAGCATACGTTACATCCTCCCGGCAAAATTCATAACTGTCAAGTGAAAAGAAGCGTCCATGACATTACCTGCGTCGGAGGAGACTCTCGCTTGTGCTGACCAACTGTAAGAGTTACCAGTGACAAGGGACTAGAATACACAGAGAATCGGGAATTGGCACGACAGCTAAATTGGAATAAAAGAAAAAAAGGTAAAAGAAATAAAATAAAGAAAATGTACATTATATTAGTGTTGGTCAGTACAGACAAATTAGACAACTTTAAAGAGTACAGCAAAAGTCAGTAATATGAGAGCCTTTTTTTTTAAATGGGAATATGATTAGGTGCATATGTTTGGATATCAAACTACTTGCCGCAGCACCCAAAATGACCCATCAACTGAGGCAGTTGACCATCTGGGGCTGAATCCAAATAGTAAATTCCACCGTGATAACTTAACCTCAAGACTGAGTGTAAACCAAATGCATTTGTACACACCAAGTTAAATTAACACTGGGTATTGTACTGCACACATGTAATGGGTTACTTTGGTGCTGCCCAGGGAAATGTAAAGACCGGATTCCACCTCGGGAGTTCGAGCTCTTTAAATAACGTGAGTGGAGGTACTTTTTCAATTTCAGTCAACCTCAGTGAAATAAAAAACAAACATAAAAGTAGACAGGCCCGCACATAGACACAGTGACAAACTGTACAAATACACCTGACAACATATCATCAATTTCCATCAATTAAATTGAGTACAACAACTGACATATTAACAACTGACTTAGGCTTCCATGGTGATTTAAGAGCATCAGGACACTTAAAAGTCAACCTTTCTTTGAAACCCTTGCAAGTATTAAGTAAAAAAAAAAAAAGAACCCTGGAGACGAAAATCATCCCAAATGTGCATCTGATAGTGATAATTTCCTCTGACGTTTGGCACAAGTGTTCCAACACTGTCCACTTGCATATACTGCTGGTCCTGCTATGGCACTGAGCTGAGACAATGGTGTTACCATACTGTCATTTTGCATTCTGTAGCTCTCGGCCAAGAGGCTCCACCAAGTGCATCCTGTCAGCTAGTGTAAAGTGTTGTGTCCTCAGGCACTGGGAAGCTGACAGTGAGCACAAGTGTGTACTGGCCTTTGTCTGTGTGTCTGGACCTGCACTGTGCACCGGTTGACACTGTAGGTGTGCAGCAGCAGGTGGCGAGCCTTGGCCTGGACGTCTTCCCATGCACTGGCACTAGAGGGCGCTGCAAACACAGGAGTAGACATGGTTGAAAACAAATGGAGAAAAAGGTGAACATGAGATGAGCTCAGTTTAGAAGCCAGAAAACTGTTTCTTTCCGTTTAAAAAAAAAAACACCATCAGCACTTGTGCTAAAGTTCCCAAAAAAAATGTGTTTTTGAGCATGAAAATGAAGCAGTGGATGATATCACATGTCCAAGAGAGATGAGGCACGTGACAAATATAGTAAGACGAGACGAGTATGTAATTGAATCACAAAGGACATTTTTACAGGACATTTTTCTGCTGCTGTTAACAGCTTAATCAGAATATTCACATTGTAAGAGCTGTGATTGAGCACAAATAAATATTTAGGCAAGCTTCCAGGCTATGGCTGTGTTGTTGAACACACACACACACACACACACACACACACACACACACACACACACACACACACACACACACACACACACACACACACACACACACACACACACACACACACACACACACACACACACACACACACAGCTTAACTCGGAAGATTACATGACTCACCCGCCCAAGTGATGGCAATAATACTAATGACATTAATCATAACAAAAGGTAGAAATCATATAAAACAAAAAATCCTAAGAGATGCTGATGTGCTGACATGTTACATGTGTAACTTCAAAAGGAGTCTTGGGCTACCATTTGTAGTAGTAGTAGTAGTAGTAGAAGATATTAGTTAGATGCCGTTTCTCCCTCTTTCTAGTGATAACATTGCCTGTAGTTTGTTGAAATAGTAATGTCATGCACATTTTTTCAGTGCATAGGCTACTGCAGGCCTCGTTGACTAGATTTTGAAGGGATTTTGAAGCTCTGGCTCCTAAAATTATCGATTATTTTATGTGGGAAAATCTGTAATATTCCATTCAAGTCAATGGCTGAGCAGTTGCACATTACCAGACCTAGAGCTGCAGAGTAGTGTGGGCAGGAAATATCGAAGGGTATAAATGTGATTTTCTCTTTTAGCTGTTCTTACACTCGGTGTAATAAGCTGAGTCCAATAAAATCCCATAGCAACATTCATGTTTTGGGTGGATTCTGCTCAAGATCAAATAATAATTTGCTAGTTTATTGGCCATTATATTTACATGAAATAAAATGTCTTTGGTTCAATAGACATTAATATATTACATTTGTTATGACTGAGCTCACTCCACTAATATTTTTTTAAGCCAACCAAAGTTCTATACAAACACAGCAGTAGAAAACAACAAAGCTAGCAGCCTGTCATGCATGCGCAGCTCAGCTTTTTCCCCCCTCATTTAGCACTGCAGTAATATGATCCTTGGTCAACCTAGTCATGCACTTCATGCTGTTCTCTCGAATCTCTCATGATCAGCAAATTATATTATACTAGATGATAAACAGACCCGGGATACAAGGTAATGGAATCAGAACCGACCCAGACCCGAATGAACATAATAAAACATGGGCCTGAACCCGTACAGATCTCTGGCATTGTCGGGTATTTTCAGTTCGGATAGACACGTAAACACCTCTATGCTACAGTATGGAACAGCAGAGCAGACTGATCATGATCCATACACTGATTATTATTAAAGTCCCACTACTTTCAAGGCGTTGCTCTGAACCAATGCTATAGCATAAATACATTTACAGCACAAGCCAATTCCCCCCGGTCCCTTCTTATGTTTGATATGCCACTACTAGGCCGCCATACAATTGTTCTTCCTCTGCTACCTCCTGAACTAATGTTTCACACCATCTTCAAAGTTACATTTTAACTACATTAAAATGAACTTGCATAGGGTGATGTATAGGTCATTATATTATATGGCAGATCTACAAGCTTACAAATGGCATGTTGCGACAAGTTGTGAACTAGTAGATCTACTATTTTCACTAATATTGATATTGATAACATTTGATAACATTTCAGGAAAATCTTAGAATTTTGGGGGAACTGTCTAAATTGCAATACAGCAGTGCATTAATATTAAAGCAGCACTATGTAACTTTCCTCTTCTACCCCGGATTTGAACCCGGTTTCCTGGCATGTGCTGACATTTTGACCATTGAACTAATAGAGCCGACCTTGCTCTGGGGGTAAATTGAATCTTGATCAGGTCAAAAGTGAGACATGTCCTTTCACACTATCTAAATGTCTCAATAGAAGAGCAGGGAGACAAAATGCAACCACCCCAATTGTACCAGTAAGACTCCCTAATCGGGAGATAAGCGACCGTAGGTCACATGTATACAGAAGAGGGCTGTAACGGCGATTGGTTCCTAGTTGTGTGGGCAATGTATAGTTTTGTTTGGTGGTCTAAGAAATGTGGTGGCAGGCATGTTGATGACATGAGTGTACACATACTGTGTAGTGTGTAGCAATTTGCGTGTTTTTAGGGGCAAAACTGTAGGAGTAGTGGGCAAAAATGTGTTGTGAAAAGCGGCCTGAAGGTGGCGCTAGAAGAGGGCCATGTGAGAAATTAGGGGTGGGGTGTCCGCGTTGCCTTGGCGGACGAATAGGTACCGGCCGCGGCTCTCCCGGACGCTCCTAGCCCGAGTTACGGCATTTTATGTGAGCTGCAGTGGCAGGGGGTCCTCCACTGGGGGCGCCACCACTTTTGCATCCGTTCTGGAGCGCCAGGAGTGGGTGGTCCCCGGGAATGCCCCGTGAGCAGCCCCGTTGGGGTGGTCATTTGGTAATTTGTCCACATGTGCTCATTTTTTACACTTGGGGGTCCCCGAGGCAGCTGGGGGTCCCTGGAGCTCCGGGGGTCCTTGGAGGGTGTAGTTTGGCAGGTAAGGAGTGTGTGTGCAAAATCTGGCATGGATCGGGGCAACGGGTGCGGAGATATGAGCAGGGCAAAAGTGTGACGGGCCGTGTGTGACGGAGGGACGGGTGTGACGGGACGTGTGTGACGGAGGGACGGGGTGACGGACGGACACCTGGAGCAGGTTTCTATAGTAAATGCGACCTACGGTCGCAATAAGTTATATTGTATTAACATACTCTACCAAAGTTACATAGTGAGGTTTTAAAAAGAAAATGTACTGTGTAATTTGTACTGTGTCATTTGTATGTATGAATAGTAAAGTTTTTTTTAAAGTATGTACTTTTGAATCCTTAAGTATTTTTAAAAGCAAGTACTCCAGTACTTTAACTCAAGAACACATTTGAGAGCAACTTTCACATGTAGTTGATTAATATTTGACCTGGAGTATATTTTGACTTGAAGTACTAGGTTTGAGTACTTTGTCCACCACTGCACAGTATGGCCTCCATAGTGCCATTGGAGTGAGTTTACGAATGCACCCATGATGCAAGTCCCTATTTCTCTCAATTGCTTTCTCGTTTGGGATGAGCGAGAGTTATGTGGCCACTCACAGAGCTGGAGGTGTACAAGGGCAGCAGTCTTATCGCCGGTCAACGCCCACACATTCAGCTCATCCACTGATTGCACATCCTCCATCTTCAGCAGGTCCTCTTCAATTCGCTGAACATTCAAGTGCCTGGGAACCCCTAACATGAAAAAAACAAAAACAAAACAGCCGTCAGGTTCTGCTAAATTACACAGTGCCATAATGCACTCACATACAATGATGCCAGGGTTGGTGTCCCCTGGCTACAAAGTTTCAATAGTTTGTTGATGGTGAAAAAAAAAGAAACACTAGAAAGATTGCACTCAGTAGAGTGGATATTCCTGCCAACTGTTAAGATCTACCATTTCCACCTTAGATACGAGTACTTTCGCCTGTGTCCTTGATCGGGACCACAACGGAAATAACTTTTTTTGTGATATCCTTTTAGCCTAAATGTTTAACTGTACCTCCGTGCTGTTTATATTTCTTGACTAATAAAGTATTCAATCACCAATCAATTGTGACCTTGACAATCCGCCCATCCGTTCTTCAGTTATTTTGAGCAAACAGAATTTATACATTATGAAGTAATTTGATGTGACATCACAGACTGCAAAATCACTTGATTTATGTAATTTTGCACGAGGAATCCAACAGATGAAATCTTATGGGGCGGAAACATACATAGTAAAACCTTCAGTGTCAACTTGGTTATATTTGTACATTCTTGACTCTTACCCTCCAGCAGGATGACTCCTGTGTCTCTTATGATGCGGACCGTGGTGAATAGTACCAGAATTGAGAAGATGTAGGTACAGATGGGGTCTGCCAGCTTATACTCCGGCTGTTAAGATTAAAAGGCAACATGGGTCCATTTGACATCAATCACCTCATCACTTATAGAGAGACTCACAACTTGATAGGGATGTAATGATGCATGCAAGACAGCTAATTATTGATACAATATGTGACGATTCAAAAAACTCTAGTTTTGAGTTCACCGCACGCACTCACTCACACGTTTTGGGGCAGCGACAAGACTGTTTCATTTGGAACAGACTTCTGGGAATCACAGTTATAACAGATCGCTGTAAGGACCATTTAACTATCACCAGTGTCGCCATGCATGACCTGCGCAAGCCTGAGAATAGCTGATCTAGAAGCTCACAATGCTTCACAACTCACATTGTGAGATTGTATTTTTGATATTTTCGATGTGTGTTAATGTATACATTAACGATAATCTGAACCACTCTTTAATTAAGATAAAAATAAAATACAGTATTTTCACATTTACATTTTTCAAATTAAAACAATCATAATCTGTGTGGAATCTCATTTTGTGAAAACATATACAGTAATTGTGAGAAACGCAGTATTGTGAATCGTATAATGGTGGATTGAGTGAATCGTTACATACTGTACCTACAACGTGATATATTATGTGTTAAGCAGAAATATAAAGCGACACACAAAACATATAGAAAGACTGAGAACAGCACATCACGATTCCAGTGTTTACTATTAGGGTAAGTGATATTTAAAATGTGTTAAAATAAGTGTTAAATAGCTAGCTCTATATTATGATAGTAATCGTTGCTATAGAGTGTATTGTTCAGTAACAGGAGTCTCCCTGACTACCCAGATTTTTTGATAACAGAAAAGGCATTTTCAGGTCGTTATACACATTTTATCCAATTAGGAGAGAGATGATAAAGGACAAAATTGGAACAGGAATACTATAAAATTGAAGATAAATGGGTACCCTCTTCTGATTGGCTGACATTTTGCCACCCACCTGAAAATGTATTTTCTGTTTATTAAAGAGCGGGAGAGACAGGAACACCCCTGTTACTGAACAAACACTATAGCAATGATTACTATCACAATATAGAGCTTTAACCTTTTAACAAAAGAACATTTTTGTTTTAACTAAAAACAATCACTTACCCTACCTTTAATCTTGGCAAATAGTACACAAGTTAACAACTACACCTAGTATTAAAGTCAAAGAATAATAACAGCAAGGCACCTTGAAGCGGACAACGTAGGCAGCTATGAGCACCCCAACACTCTGGACGAGGTCCCCCAGGGCGTGAATGAAGGCAGCCCTGACAGCCAGGCTGCCGTGAGGCCGCTGCTGCTGGCCTGTCCCAGGGGGCTGGGAAGCTGTAGGACCATGGGAGTGACCATGGCCATGGCCATGGCCATGGGAATGGAGGTGACCATTCTGGTTCAGCAGGAAACCCATGCTGATGACACAGAAGGACAGAGAATGAGCATGTGACCCCTTATCACCAGTAAGACTCCCTAATCGGGAGATAAGCGACCGTAGGTCACATGTATACAGAAGAGGGCTGTAACGGCGATTGGTTCCTAGTTGTGTGGGCAATGTATAGTTTTGTTTGGTGGTCTAAGAAATGTGGTGGCAGGCATGTTGATGACATGAGTGTACACATACTGTGTAGTGTGTAGCAATTTGCGTGTTTTTAGGGGCAAAACTGTAGGAGTAGTGGGCAAAAATGTGTTGTGAAAAGCGGCCTGAAGGTGGCGCTAGAAGAGGGCCATGTGAGAAATTAGGGGTGGGGTGTCCGCGTTGCCTTGGCGGACGAATAGGTACCGGCCGCGGCTCTCCCGGACGCTCCTAGCCCGAGTTACGGCATTTTATGTGAGCTGCAGTGGCAGGGGGTCCTCCACTGGGGGCGCCACCACTTTTGCATCCGTTCTGGAGCGCCAGGAGTGGGTGGTCCCCGGGAATGCCCCGTGAGCAGCCCCGTTGGGGTGGTCATTTGGTAATTTGTCCACATGTGCTCATTTTTTACACTTGGGGGTCCCCGAGGCAGCTGGGGGTCCCTGGAGCTCCGGGGGTCCTTGGAGGGTGTAGTTTGGCAGGTAAGGAGTGTGTGTGCAAAATCTGGCATGGATCGGGGCAACGGGTGCGGAGATATGAGCAGGGCAAAAGTGTGACGGGCCGTGTGTGACGGAGGGACGGGTGTGACGGGACGTGTGTGACGGAGGGACGGGGTGACGGACGGACACCTGGAGCAGGTTTCTATAGTAAATGCGACCTACGGTCGCAAATATGCATTTGGTCCAAACCAAAGACATCCTGGCTAACAAAGAGGGTGAATGTAGCAGAAAAGCACTTCTAGAA
Source organism: Gymnoscopelus microlampas (assembly GCF_963454915.1). NCBI lineage: Eukaryota > Metazoa > Chordata > Actinopteri > Myctophiformes > Myctophidae > Gymnoscopelus > Gymnoscopelus microlampas. The sequence goes on from NC_139962.1 coordinate 13,772,233, forward strand.
GCATAATGTTTCCCTTGTCCAAGGGTTTACTACACCTCCCGAAAGCCGAGAAAGGAAGCTTTCATATGCTCGACATTTCCATTCACAAAAATATATTTTAAAATATCTTAAAAGATTATTTTTGAATTTCCATTTCTGATAAGCAGCAAGCTATATGGCTTAGATTATTTTTATTTATATTAGGACAAATTTGCGCAACTGAAAAGACAAAACATTTTATCCCCGGATAATTTTCATAGCTTCTGTGCTCCAGACTGTATGACGGAAGCATTTGAAAACTGTGGCAGCATTTGAAAACAGTCTGGCTCGCGAGACTAGGGAGACCCCTGTGACTGAACAAACACTCTGTGCCAATGATTACTCTCAGAATATGTTGTTGTTGTTGCAGGTTATTTATCTAGTGTAATACATTTTGAATACATACTGTGAAAAAGAACATTTCAATCACTACACTTATATAGTCAGTTAGAGTACTTGAAATGTAAACAATATGTGGCCAACAATAAACATGCCTTCCAAGAATGAAAAGCACATGTGCAGACAGTGGAATCAGGTGACTTTTAGGGTACAGAGTTCACTTCATTTGTGGATATTGGAATCTTAGAGAGAAAAACAATCACTTCATGTGATGTGACCAGCCTATGACATCAGTCATCTATGACGTTTGACTCCAAATTTGGGCAAGGTTTCAGTTCAATCACAACTACATTGACTTCCATTATAAAATGTTAAGTTATTTCAAAAAGTACAAAACATGTGGAAAACGATGGAGTAGAAGTACTCCTGTGGCCTACTGGCAGCGTGCTCTACAAAGTTTGGCACTGTCGGTTGCGAGATTAGCTCCAGACTGATGGATAGACACACACACACACACACACACACACACACACACACACACACACACACACACACACACACACACACACACACACACACACACACACACACACACACACACACACACACACACACACACACACACACACACACACACACACACACACCTAGCCTCTAAGCCACGCCATAAAAAACAGTTGATATTTGCCTACCTGTTCTCCCAAAAAATATATTTATAGCCTTGAAAAATCCATATGACCACCTAATACTGTACAGTATGTCACTGTATCACTGAGGTCAAATACTACCCAGTGGGGCCCATGTCTATTACCCAGCGTGCTGTGAAGATTATTTGGACTAAATTGTTACATTTCCACAGACAGCAGATGCAGACATGGATTAATCTTAGAATACAGCGTTAAGTTAGCAAAACCGGCCCATGATTTTGTACAGACTGATATTTCATGCAATCTAGTAAAAAAAGAAGTGTGTGCATGTCTCACTGACTCACATAAGGTTGACCGCCACGCCTACAGCTGCCGTGATGAGCATGACATCACCGTCTATGTTGAAGTCCTGGTGTACGGTCCTCTGCACCGCCTCGTTCAGCAGCACCCCCGTCAAAATGTAGATCAGCAGCACACTAATGGCTGCCGAAAGCACCTCTGTGACAGGGAGCCACAGTCAGAAATCAGAATCCATTTGAACTCATTCACAAGTGCATTTGACATACTAGTGAACCAAGGCTGGCGCCACACACAAAAACAAACACACTGAAACAGGCAGGTCTGTAATAGCCGGGAGAAACAGTGTGTGTGGCCATTTAGCTGACCATCAAAACAGCCAACCTAAGGTGATGATGTCAAAGACATATGATCCTCTTTAGTGACACTGTTGACAACACACATTATAATTTGAATATGATTCATGGATTTGCTCATAGGCAGGCGAGAGACAGACAGACAGACAGACAAGGGGGGGGTGACAGGAATGGGTCATAAATCAGAGACCTACCCAGACGGTGGAGCCCAAAGGTGTATCTCTTGGTGGGGGGTCTGGCAGACAGCCAGAGGGCCAGCAGAGAAACCACAATGCCTATCAGGTCTGTGAGCATGTGCAGTGCATCTGTCATGATCGCTAAGCTGTTTGCCACATAGCCACCTAAACATAAGAAAACAGGTAGATCATTCCAATATGCACATACAGTAACACATTATTTCATATTTAAATATTATCTACACATGTCTAAACAACTTTAACATTTGTGATGGCGGGTATAAGATTATACAGGCACAAGTGTAGACTGTTATTTAAGAAGAGGAATTTGGGTTTTACAGCTTATATAGAAGCTTTTCAATTATAGGGACATAATTATGGGACTATAGTACCAGTATTATATGCAAATCTGTGTGACGCAAAACCTCCTCGCTTGACACAAACTGAGCTAAGCAAACCACGATCAAGATGATTAACTCAGACCGGTGTGGTTTACTTGACACCATGTCTGTGCTGTCTCTCTGTGACTTGAATGATTGTTGTTGGTCATTGCGTAAACAGCATGCTAATGATAGTGGTACCCATCAATTATCGCGATAGATAAACTTTTTGTTACCACCGCGCTCCGACTCCTCTGGTGCGAAATCCTCTTAGACCAATAACATTTATAAAAGTAATGGGCCGCACTCAGTATGACAAGAGTGAGTTAACTTTGTATTTCTTCTACATGTCTTTATAATGAAGGACAAACGTTTCGGCTATGGCTGGATAGCCGAAACGTTTTTGTCCTTCATAATGTAGAAGTAGAAGAAATAAAAAGTGAACTCACTCTTGTCATACTGAGTGCGACCCATTACTTTTATGAATGTTACCCATCAATTATCAGCCATCTTCATACCTATGAGTTCCCCGATCATGAAGAGGAAATACAGCACAGCTGCGAAGCCAAGCTTCTTCATGACTTTCCTCTGCTTGATCGTCTCCCTCTTCTTGGTGCAGCTGTCACAAGGGCCCATATTCAAGCCCGGGCTGCCCAGGCTAGAGGAAGAGTCCAGAAGTGAGTCGTCGTCGGACGCGACCACTGTGTTCACCGCCACCCCATTAGAAGGGGCTCCGGCGGAGTAGTCCGACATCTCTCCCGAGACAACCACCTTCAGTTTGTTGAATTTGGGCGTCTCATCCTCAACGAGCTCGTCCGACGAGAAGTCAAAGGGCGCCGTGTCACTCAGGTCCCAGTCCTCCCGGTCCCTTTTGAACACGGACCGGACTTTGCTCATGAAGTTCGCACCTGACATCTTGAAAGTTGAAACTGCGAGAGTTCAGTGGGGTGTGGGTTCAGTGGTAGTTGATCATTACATTGTTAACGCACCGCTCAAATGTTGCACCTGGAGGACAATGACAATGCTTATCATCAGACAACCTGAAGTGATATTAACAGATCCATATGGAAGTCCATAGGTCCAAAAAATCAAAAATAAATACCACAATGAAATAAATAAAATCGACAATGAAATAAATAAAAAACAAAGAAATAAACAGAAAGCAATGAAATAAAAAATGCAATAAATAAATACATGTATTTATTTAATTGTATTTTGTATTTAAATCATTGCGTTTTTTATTTATTTCATTGTGGATTTTATTGAATTCATTGGAGTATTTTCTTTTAATCTTTGGACCTATGGACTTCCATAGATCCACGTCCAAAATCTCCTATTTCAATTGATTTTAGAGTTTTGTTTTTACCCAGTGTCATTTCCCAAACATTTGATTGACTTGCTAAAGTCCAGCTAGCTGAGAAATTATGCGCTGACATACAACTACTACTCCAATGTATTATTATTTTATTATAAAACATTATCCCAGAATAAAGACTGTATGGAGCAGAAGGCATGTTAACAAGTTATAGATGAAAGTTATTTAGCTAACAGGCTAATATGCTTATGCTCAGGCATATGCTAACTTGTCAGTTAACATTTAACATAGGCAAGTTTGCAGACAAGCGGAGGCACTTAAAGATTAGTTGAGTTAATAATAATAAAAAACACGAAAACTTACCAAATAAGTTATTTTCCTAATACATAAAGTTATTTCTCTAAACATGAACCGTTATAATTCCTAATGATAATAAACATCGGAGTGTCTGTCGACTTGTCGGATCAGGAAGTGAAGTTTGTTTTGTTTTTTTTCTCGCCTTGAACCACGGCTTGGAAGGAGATACCAAGGGCAAGCCTGTGACGACACACGTAAGAAGAAGTGTGTGTGTGTGTGTGTGTGTGTGTGTGTGTGTGTGTGCGCGTGTGTGTGTGCGCATGTGCGTGCGCGTGTGCGTGCGCGTGTGCGTGTGTGTGTGTGTGTGTGTGTGTGTGTGTGTGTGTGTGTGTGAGTGCATGCGCGCGCGCGTGTGTGGTCCGAGTCTGTAGTTTCACGCACACATGACGCACCTGACGAATCCTTGTAATATTTCTCTGTGGGTTTCACCCCTCATCCCAGTCACATGACTGACGCCACGAGTCACATGATGTTTAATTTTTTTCCCAGACGCAGCAATAACATTTAATAAGGTAAAAATCTACACTTTACCAACACATACATGTGTTCACAACACTATAGAGACAGATATATTATAACTCTATGATAGAAACCTCTGCCAGACAACTACAGTTAACCTAAATTTACCCTTACTTTTGGTAAAGCTTATCGAAACATTTGCTACTGTGATTTCTTTTGCTATCAGGAAGCTGGCTGGTATAACGCCATACATACACAATACCAATTACGACCTGATTAGACGCATTAGAATTATGTCGATATTTGAACCGAGTCGATTAAAATATGGACATAATTCTAATGCCATAACTCATTGTTTTGATAAGAAGAACTAATCGCCCGTTGCTGTTTTTGTTGATGGAGAGAGATAAGAAGTTGTCTGATCATTGGTTCCTCATTCCAGGTGATACCATCAGGCTAAATAGCTTCACCCATGGAGGTAGAAGCAGAAGGACGGGAAGATCAGGGTCCATCATCACAGAGTGAATCTCCACACAATACAGGTTTGCTTTGACAATAATAACCAGTGGAGCACGAAGTACTCACATGTTTTACTTAAGTAAAAGTGTCAATACTGCAATGTAGAAATACTCTATTACAAGTAAACGTCTGGCATTCAAAATTTACTTGAGTAAAAGTACAAAAGTATTGGCATGAAAATGTACTAAAAGTACCAAAAGTAGGAAGTCACTCATTATGCAATGTCCCATTTCACAAGTTTTCAAATGTATAACTCTTTTGAAAATAGCCAATCTACAAGCTCACAATGCGATTGTGAGCTTGTAGATCGGCTATTCTCAAATGGCCAAAATGTATATACTGTAGGGCTGAGGTGGTTAATGTATTTTTTGTCATAATAATCAAAATCTACAAAGTAACTAAAGTTTAAGAATTGTAGTGGAATAAAAGTATAATATTTTCCTCTGAGATGTAGTGGAGTAGAAGTAAAAGTACTGAACATTTTAAATACTCCTGTAAGGTAAAAAATACCTAAACATTGCACTTTAAGTACAGTACTTGAATAAGTGAGGTTTTGTGAAGCAGTAGCCTATATTTTGTTTGTCTTTTATCACTAACAGATCTCAGGCTGACACCCCCAGAGTCACTGTCTTCTGAGAACTCGGGGCCTCTAGAGGAAGTGATAGTAGTGGATAAGAACACAGTAATGAAGCTCACAGAGGGAGTACTCTCCCACTACCTACCCGACCTACAGAATTCAAAACAGGTCCTCCAAGAACTTACGTAAGTAATCCGAGGGATGCTAAGCACGACAATGCATTTGAAAGTGGCACTGTCCTCCAGCACAGGCATGTCAACATCTGCCATTGTATGGCATGAATCAACCTTTTTACTTACCAGCATCACGCGTCCATTTAAATGTATGTCATGTGCTACAAATGTCCCAGCTAAGAAGAACTCAATGATATCCATGATGTCTTATAATGATCCAACCAATGGCAGATCTTAGTCAGATGCAAAATACCAGATTTTGGAGATTCCTAGACCACCGATTACTGATGTTTTGACCAATTGTGGATGAATAAGCAAACAAACAAGTAAATATAAATTAAACACACAAATTGAACTTTGTTTAATTTAACCAATTGAGCCTTATTCAAAACTTAACACGTAAGCATAAAAATAGCCAATCTACAAGTTCACATTGCATTGTGTTGTGATCTTGTAGATCTGCTGTTTTATAAACATTTTGATAATGTTTGAAAAATGGGAACTTTTCAAAATACGGACACCAGGTTGAAAGTGGTTCAAAATGTGGACGCATCAGCTGCTGCTGCATACTTGCGTTACCCATGTCATCCAAAAAGTCAAATAATGGCTGATATATTGGCCTGGCTGGCCATGGAAGTTGAGCTGAATATGTCTGATACAAACTCGCAAATGATCACTTTAAAACAAAGTGTGATTACTAAAAGCCAGGCCATGATGATGACTAATGTGCTCCTATCATACTGTATAGGATATAACAAGGCATTGTTCAAGATATGGTACTCATTATGCCCTGGATTCAGATAATCCAAAGGTATTCCTAGTTGAAATTTTATTGTGAAAATAAATGATCTGTAAACCGGTTGATAGAGATAGAAGGCGCGCGGGTGGTGCAGTGATAAAGCACCTACCCACCACCTAGAGCTTGGAATCCATTGTGGTGCATCCAGCTTTGTCAAGTGTCAATACGAACACAATTGGCCCATGTTCGGGGAGGGAAGCCAGGCGGGGAGGGTGATATTTGTCACTGCACATACTCCTTCGGGCTGGGGCGGCACCTATGACCAGGGCGGGAGGAGTAGGACGGAGGCGCTGCTTCCTCCCGGTGGGGTCTCCTCATTGGCAGGTGAGCCAGTAGGGTACAACAGCAGTGACAACACAGAAATGTGTGGAGCGGGTAATTAATTGGCATAATGACTACATTGGGGGGTGGCAATACTCTAAATTATATAATAAAAAAGGTTGATAGAAATACATTTTGTGAAAGATGCATTAAAAAAACCTCTTGATGCCAAAATAATGTGTCTCCTTTTAGCTAGGATGCTAATAATTTGGTGACTTAAGCACAAAGCTCTAATATAAAAATGTAGCGCCTCTAATGAGACCTTTAATGTCAGACAGACAGACAGACAGACAGACAGTCTGTCCACCACTTTGTTCCAAAGCAACTAAAACTAAAATTACAGACTGGATTGCTTTAGAATTTACTGTGCACCTTCAACCCCACTGATTTAGGTGACCCCATGGCCTTTCCTCTAGCATCACCATTAGTTCATAGATTGCAATTGCACAAAAGATGAATGAAAATTTCTGAGCACACTTGCTGTGTGTGCATGGTGGATGAACCTTAATGAGAAACCCCATAACATTGCCTTTAGCACCACCCTCAGGCCAAAATGTCAATTTTTCACACAAGATATCTCATAATCAAATAGGTTATTTATTAGGATGAACCATTTGATTTGATTTAGCACAATCATAAAAACAGTACAAAATGTGTACACATTTAATAAAAGAAAAGAGTGCCAGAAGAAACCCAAAGGGCTTATACAAGGCCTTCTTTACCCATATGAACTAAGTAAGTGCGCCATGATTGCAGGACATGAATAGGACATGATCGCAAAAATAGGACATGATTGCAAAAATCAATAAGCCAACATAGTTGGCATGCATGATTATATATGATTACAAAAGACATGATTAAGTTGCAAATTCCAAATTTGCCAACATAGTTGACATGCATGATTAAACTTGATTACAAATTACATGATTACTAATGAGAATTAGCCAACATGGTTGATATACATAATTATAACAGATAACAAAGCCATACTGCAAAAAAAAAATGGATGATGAGTAAACATGGGGTAGACAAGAAACAAAGGAATCATTGAGTCTCTGTTGTAAGCAAATGTGTGACAATAATTCTGTGAATCTACAATATGTAGCCCCCCCCCCCACACACACACACACACACACACACACACACACACACACACACACACACACACACACACACACACACACACACACACACACACACACACACACACACATTTCTGCAGCTCGTTGTCTTGTTTTTGCTCTTTTTAAAGATTATTTTGGTAGTTTATTCAGAAAGGAGGGTGTGGTTAGTGCACTTACATTTTGATGAAGTATATTGTTGTGTTAAAAGTCAATAATCATCACTGTACTTGTTGAGTATTGAGTAAATTGAGTATTTTTTGTCTTAAACAGGCAAAACCAAGTGATAGTCCTTGACACTCTGGAACAGGAAGTAACCAAATTCAGAGAGTGTAATGCCCTGTTGGACCTCAATTCACTGGTATATTAAATCATTATTATATGTACTATAATTAGTATAAGTAATTATAATTATTACTAAATATTCATATTGAAATGTCAAAGTACAGCATATTCAAACGGCATGGATCAGGAATGATTAGTAATACAGTGTGATGATATTAGTTTACAGAGGCAAAGGTTTACCACAATAAGCTGGTGAACATACGCAAAGAGATGCTGATGCTCCACGAGAAGACAACAAAGTTAAAGGTATCACTTGACTTTTACCTTTCTTTTACATAATAATAATAACTTGTATTTGAATCAAATCAAATCAAATATAGATTATATAGATGATGGGGAAAAGATATTATACCATATTCACACGGCTGCTATTTTGCTCGTATGTCATACGGCTTTCTGAGTCCCCAAGTATGATGGAAGAGCGTGGGAATACAGTGGATGGTATTCTGAGTGGGACGATTGTTTATCTCATAGAAAAGGGCTCTGAAGCTGCAGCAACAGAAGCAGAAGGAGGCACTGGAGAAAGAGCAGCAACGTGAGAAGGAGCTGGAAAGAGAGCGGCAGCTCATCGCCAAACCTGCTAAAAGAACGTAGGATCACCAGCCAACACTACTCTCTATTAACTCTGTCATTGCCAAGAACACCACAAACCAAAGACATGAACTGAAGCATAACATCCTGGTTTATCCTGCTGTCCACGTTGGACGACATCGACATATACATTAAAATAGACGCATCTGAGAATGGCAGAATTTACTCGAGAGACTCAGTCGTCAGATAACGGCCAACAGAGTGGAATCAATGTATTGACTGTGTTTTTGTCAAAGGTGAAAGTCATTACGTCTTGGTGCTGGACCTTAGGGTCCTGGTCCTGGCTACATGCTCCATTAACACTGAATGTTTTTAGATCAGTGTATTGTTTTAGAGGCAGATACTTCTACATCTATAGTGTACAGTACGTTGTCTGGTGTCTGACATTATGTTAACCCATTTAGACCTGAGGCCGATTCTAAAAACGCCTTCTAAATCCTTCTAAAGTTTTCTGAGAAACTTCAAATATTTATTAAAAAATTACAAAATAATTATGTTGCTACAGTATATACTGTACATAGCAACAACAACCCCAAAAGGGGTTCCCGGATTGAAAGGTATAGTTGCGTATAGGGGTTCCCGGTCTAAATGGGTTAATTAATAGTGACGGTATAATGATAAATAACATCCACTGGATTTACCAAGGCCAGAGATTCATTGTTGGCATCATTATTGGTCAAAATCAACTATAATTTCCATAGAGTATGTGACGACTTCTTTTCTTTTTTCTTTTTTAAGCAGAATCTCTCCTAAATTTATAATGAAGACAACATGATGTGCCTGCCTTGGGCTTGGAGGTGTAACGCTCTATACTCCTGTCCCATACATATCGTTCCCCACAAAAGGATTTGCTTACGAAATCCAAGATTCTTGTTAATTAAAAAGCCTGACATTTTCCTGTTGCTTTACTTTTATCTTAGTCAAGTGTGCCATGCCATTTAGTCCACTAGATGTCAGCAAAGCCTTGTTTGAGGAGTGGCCTGTGTTCCTGCTCTGTACTATTTAAATCTGCTTTTTACTCTAGTGCAAGCCACTTCTGCTCACAAATACACGTTTAGGTTGATAAATCGTACACAGATGTCAAAAACAAATAGTTTGTCTTTATACAGATATTTGAGAGATCTGAAATTAAAACAGGAATGCCAGTGGCAGTTAGTTTACAGAAAAGGAGGTTACATTCCTCCCCTTAGCAGAGGGCTCTTATGTGTCTCTCCCACCTCCTACAGTTCACATAAAGCTCTAATTTTACTCTCACTACTACTGCAGGAAACATCCAAAACCACCATCGAGTACTCCACCCCACACCCACCTCTCTTTGAAACGGAAACAACACTGGCACCACAATGCGGCTGAGGAAAGGTCTAGACCCAAGGAGGTTCTTGAATCAAGCTAATAAGGCAAATTACTACTCAGCACATTATCAATGTAGTTTTTTTTTACATTCATTTATTTGATTATGAAGGCAGGGATCAAAGCAAGTAAGGCTGTTGCAACACATGTTTTGTCTCATATGACAGAAAACTGCGAGTGTGTTCGATGAAAATGCGTACCCTTGCTTCCACGTGGTATGGGGGGGGGCTGGGGGGTTAAGTGATGAGGGGGCCAGAGTTGCAGTGGTTTCCGAGGCTGGGCTGTGCTCCTCTCAGCCCCTTGCTTTGGTTTTGACTTGTCTCCTCTTTTAGAAAGTTGGCCGTCGGGGGAAAAAACAAACCCCACCTCGCCGTAGCCACAAGCGAGTCACAGACATGCAGCAGCAGATGGTGTTGTAGCGGCCAGCCTTCCTGTCTAAGTAAACAGTGATTCAGGCGGGTGAGGAGTGGGAGGCTGTGGCCCGCTTCGGGCCAAGCACCAAGCCTCTCCCAGACCTACCAAAACAGGATATGGTCCTACGGCCCACACTAGTAATTGTTGCATCATGTTATTATTCCCCTTAGGTTCTGCCATTCGGTTGACATGGTAGTATTCCATGCACATCGTTTACCATGTGAAGTGACTAGTGCTCTGGAAAACACATCCCCTTGTGGTGGGTTGAACCAAAGGGAGACTGTATGAGGTTACTTTTCCTTAACCAATGAACTCTTATATAACTCCATACGTAATTCAGGACAGATTGGCATGGAGAACATGGGCAATTAGGTTTATATGACTCAACAACTGGTACAGAATATGGTTTTGAACATAATAATCCATGTAACCAAAATGTTAGCTTTCTCAGTCTCTCAGTCATAGTCATATTTGACAGTCTGACTCTGCTGCGAAAAAGAGAAGTGTGAAGGTAAACGGTCTAGTGTTGTCTCTGAGATAAACAATGTCTTGTTGTCTCTCAAAGTGTGGTATGATTTCTTCCCGAGGCCAATTCTGTGCTTCCAGCGTAAACACAGACAGTCTTGGTGTACCACAGTCAGTGAAAGACGTCTATTGCCAACCCAAGGTACTGGCTCAACCTTGTTCAGCTCACTGCCTTAATGGCCTAAGTGGGTCAAGCATTTTCAAAACAAGGTCTCATAAAAAAAAAGAAGTTAGAAAACAAAAGGTTTTATGGAGTCAGTGCCTGGTTTTCGTGGGCTGCTCTCGGGCTGCAGTAAATAAGTAAATATAGACATGAGTTTTATACTGGCAAAGAGGCTTTGAAGAGCAGCATAATTGTGGCGAAGTGAAAGGATGATTTGATTAAACAAATGTGCCCTGTCCCTGTTATTTTCCTCTGCTGGGCTGGGTAACAAAAAAAGGAGGAGAAAAGACGACTGAGTGAGCATAGCAAAGCTGTGAAAAGGGCAAAATGTTGGTACTTAGAGACAGATGCAGTCAGACATTTACACATCCACAGTCCCCTCCGATGCCAGAGTGGTTAGTGGGGTGTTTATATTGTGTGTATGTGTGCATGCGCCCACACACTGTCTGACCTGAGTGCAGTGAAGGTGCGACAGTCTAAACCGTACAGTATGGAGTTAAAAGTCTAGGATTTATAGTGTTGTTTACATGCACTATTTGACTTAACCACAGCAGACTGTCTGTTGTTTGCCCTGCTCTCTCCATCCACTTTGGAGAGGTGTTGAGAAAGAGAGTAATGGCAAGTGATGACAGATACGCACGCACACACAAACGCACAGAAACTCACACACGCATACAACCAAACTGACATTATCCAGAAAGATGCAGCCTTATAACTCCTGGTTTGGTGGTTGGTGGTTTCGATAACTACAGGGTTCAGAAGAGCGACCTAGAGGCTCTATGCATGTCTGAAGACGTTAGCACCATCACCTCAATTCTATGTGTTTTTACTTTATATGCGCCCATCAAGTAGAAGGCGGACACTGGCTAGTCCACAGCAGACCAAGTCGAGTTGTTCATTTGTTCATTTCAAACTCTTTTAAAAAATTGTAAAACTAATTTGCTACAGGCAAATACATTTGACTTAAAGCTAAGAAAGACCGAAAATGTATGGTGACTATTACATAATAGTGTATCTACAGTATGCCTCAGTGAAGCTCTGGAACTTTTTTTGTTTTTGGCTGGAAGACTTGTAACTCCAGGTTACATAACTGCTTATCTCACACATTCATGTCTAGGTCGACTGAACATGGCAGGCTTGCACAGCACACTTTTGAGAACAAAGGGGACAGCAAAAGGAGTGAGCTTGCATTAACCCGGAAATGCAGAAGTTTTTATTTATTAAAGGATGTAGCCTAAATGGTGCGAGGAGTGTCGTGTATGCGTGACTATTTTTATGCATGGTTTGAAGTTGAGAAGTAGGAAGTGACAAGAGGCTTTGTGTATATTGAATAAGCATACCCTTGACTGTACAGGGTAAACATTTTGTAGATCTTTAGAACAACCAAAGAATTTTGTTCCCAAAACAGTTGTATGCCATTGAAGAAATTGACTAGTAATTAAAGAAAGTTCATAACATATTTGCCTTCTCATTTGCTTTTTGTAGATCCTGTAAGCCTACATGTGTATTTTGAAATGGTGACTGGTAATTTTGTAATGAAAATAGTTAAAGTGCCATCGTTTGAAGGAAATTCATATTTCTGTACATAAATACATACCGTACAACTAAGATCATCTAGCATTTCCATGGATGCCTTGAAAATATTGTAAAATCTTCAAGCAAATAATTTCATTATAATCAGTGGTGACAATTTACAATAGCTATATAATGATGCTGGTCCTCCTGAGAAACTAAAATAGCTTGTAGGAAATTCCCAGAGTGCATCAAATTGCCACATCTACTGTTGACTCAATCACCCTGTCTCTCTCACACACCTAAACACATGCACACTGCCTATACATGCTGATAGGTCTGAGCCCATTTTCTGAGGTTAATTCAAACTTAAGCCTTAATGGCTGACTGGTAAACACAGGTAAATGAGTGCCACTGACAACACATTAACTAGCTAGTGTGTATGGCTGATTGCCAGCAACTGAACCAAAAGGTTGCAGGCAGCAAAATCACGGACAATACTGTATAGCATGTCTAAAATGGACACATTAGTTAGATAGCAGGCGAAATGTGGGACAGCATAAAATGGTTACAATTTATAATTTAGACATTTAGCAGACGCCCTTATCCAGAACGACTTATAGTTGCAACATCTGAGTAAATGGCACAAACCCTAGTCAACAAATGACAATGAAAATAGTCACAAGTACAGTGCAAAGAGAACACTCTAGTGCTTCAAAGAAACTGGGATACTAGGTAGACAAACCTAGCATCTGTGTAAACAAAATACAAGACACGAAGGTATACGGTATAAGGAAAGATGTGTGCTATATGGGGTGGTTGAGGTTCTAGCTGGGGTGCTTGCATTCATGTATTTATGCCAATGGGTTTGAGTGTGCGCTAACACACAAACACACAATATACACCTACAGTATGTTCATGTGATAAAGAATAGTATGTGGGTGTTAGGTATGGAATGTGAGGCCTTAACACTGCATGTGACAGCATTGCCTTTGAACTTGGTGTTACTAAATATTTTAACTACACTGAATTATCAAAAACCCATTAAATGTTGAAAATGTTTTACATTTGTATCTATAAATATACATATACTGTGTATGTGTGTATATATACAGAGAGAGAGAGAGGGAGAGAGAGAGAGAGAGAGAGAGAGAGCACAAGCTAGATCAGTCATCTGACTTTGAGACAGACAGAAGACAGGTTCACTGTGTGAATGAGTATGCATGCACATGTGTGAGCTGTTATGACAGTCTGTCTGGATCCAGAAGCCCTCAATAGCAGCATTGTTTTGTGCATGTTAAAGTCACTATAGATAGAAGAACACATGGGTCACTCAGAATTCTCTCCTGGCCAGGCTTGTTTCTACAATCATACATATACACAAATACATATACAGTATATGATATGTATTTGTTTTAAATATATATATTTAAAGGACTATGTTGCATTATATACTGCAAACCTCGCTTGTCATTTTAAAGAAAAAAACAATAGCATTGATCCACTAACAGAATAACGAAAGGAAACTCATATCCTATATACTTTCCATATGTAGGTCAAAAGGCAATTCCATGCCCTACTTCTCTAGCACAATGTGTATGAACAGCATTGCATAATACTTCACTTTAAGTGAAGTAAGGACTGCTGGAAGTCTCCCCGCCCCCTCAGTGTTCCTAACTCATGGTTCAAGATGTTCCAGACCTCCGTTTCACTTATTCTACAGAATTTCCTTGGTCTGGGAAATTTTAAAGACTATAATAGAAACGGATTATTTGTGTTAATTGGCCAGAGACCATAAATTTAAGCACAAATGCATTTATCCATCATTTAATCATATCCTGCAATAGCCTTACACTTGCCTTGTCATTATGGACAAAACATTATAGAAACCTATTTAAAATGTATGTGGTAAAAAATGGCACATAAAGGCTTTATTAAAGTGATTATTGCAAAGTATTTGTTTGCTTTTATACATATATTACAATAAAGGTGGTTGGCGTGTTACGTAAAACTAGAAACAGCAACTGTGTTTTTCTGAACACAGCAGCCCCATTACCTCGTTTTCATTCTTGAGGGGGTTGGGGTGTGTTTGGTTTTGAAAACCATTTGCTTGGTTGAATTCACACAAAATGAGTTATGTAACTCATGGATTCTAGAGTAGAAAGTTTCCTCTTTCAACGTCACATGATGCGTTGAGTCTTGTGATGCCGCCCTGCTATCACTCACACCAACTGTCGCCTGTAGGTCAGATAATAAATGTTGTACACTCACTGTATTCCAACGCCTCAGGGGTTGAGGTGACGAAGGACATGCATAATGGGCAGTAATAGAGATAGGCTAGGATTGAGGATGGTGCCCACAGTCAAGGGTGGATACAAGTGATAGTGCACTTAGGTAGGGTATGTGATATTCTTTGTAAATCTTTTTTGTTAAAGTACTACATTCTGATAGTAATCATTGCTACAGAGCGTTTGTTTGGTCACAGGGGTCTCTCTAGCTCTTTAGTAAACAGAATATAGTACATTTTCAGGTAAGTGACACAATTTAAGCCAATCAGGAGAGCAGAAAATGCATTTTCTGTTTAATAAAGAGCTGGAGAGACATTCTAGACACTCTATTGCAATGAGTACTATAAGAATATATAGCTATTGAACACTTATTTTAACCAAAGTAAATCACTTACCCTACCTTTAAATACTTCATAATTATGCGTTCAATGCAAATGTTTCATATGAGCAAAATAGAAGCAACTGAATATCAACAAAACAGGTTTGCAGAAGGATCTTTTATTGATGTTATGTAAGCATCCTCTGAACTTCTCCGTCAACTCCAGGAGTTTAAGCTGGTAACAAAGCAATAAATATGGTGGATATAAAAATCATGCCAGCATTTGATGCCATCAGGTAAGGAATAATTTACATTTAGAAAAGTCGTAGCAGTCAACTGTTGAGCTGCCAGGTAGAAACTGTTATGGCAAGGCGGTGTTTTTCCTCTAGGCTGAATATGATGAACTCCTCTAAGCCGATCATTGATGACCTGTCACAAATATTAAATAAGAAAGCCATTACTTCACAGGTTTATACTTACAAAAAAAAAAAGGTTCTAATAAAAACAAATGTATACTGATGAGTACCAAATGATGTACCTTTGTTTATTGCAGACACTTCTGGTCGTTCTGGATACCATTCAGGATGTCTCCATAGACAAAGTTGTACAGTTGCTCCTTTGACTTGGTTCCATCTAGCTGCACTGTAATGGAAGATGCAACATGTTGGCACTTGGTTCATGTACTCTTATTAAATCACTCATCTGCTTAAGAGTAACGTCAATATTTAACCGTGAATCCTATCATTCCGTCTGAAAAATTAGACCTTCAAATGTGGATGTGTTGAGAGCTTACTCACTCCGTTTTCACACATTCCTCTCCCATACCGATGGGATTCACATTAAAGCATTGACAAAGTTTCCTCATTTAGACCTGTTGTAACCTATACGTTGTTATACCTTTCAATAGGGGGGCCACCTCTGTGTCTCATTAGTTGTTGCTATACATATAGCAACATAATTTCTTTCCTTGTTTTGAGTAAGAATTTGAACGTTTTCAGAAAACCTAGGTTAGAAGTTTTAGAAGGCGTTTTCTGAATCTGCCTCAGGTCTAATTGGGTTCAAGCGTTTCACTGTTAACACAAAAGTAGATGCTGAGCATTGCTGACTAAACTGAAATGCACATCACAACACCAAAACAATACTTACAAACATCAACTCTAGTCTCCTCCATGATGTTCTTGTGTTTGACGTACATGGGCCAGACATGTCGATCAAACAGACCAGGTGGGTCTGGGACCGTGTAGTTTCTTGAGCTGTCGGGGTGACACACATCAAAATAATGAGACATGGAATAAACCTCGCTACCATTAAGTCTCGTACAAACAACATGATGAAGCACTTACCACCTCCTCTTTTTGCATTCTTCGTATGGAATGGAAATGAAATAACGCTGGTTCAGCACGTCGATCAAAGGTCTGCAAGAACAAAGTGTGAAAATGTAGTCACTTACAGATTAACTGCATGTAGTTTTGGGTTTACGTCATTTAACATTGAAAGCCATTGATTTTAGAGTATGCCAAAAAATATCAGATTACTGTATTACTGTGAAATGACTGTGTCATTTTTTGATTTGAGCTAAAAAGCATTATTTTACACTTTGGGCTATTCAAAAATAGCAGATCTACAAGCTCATAGCGCGGCACCGAGTGCCGCGCTACGAGCTTGTAGATCTGCTATTTTGAAAAATTGTGAAAATGTGTGCAAGTCTTTGAATATATACATTTCTAAAGCGAACATTTTTAACTCAAAGCTTTGCTTCTGGGGGGTCCCTGGAACAAAATATTTAGATGGGAGACCGCGGCCAAATACACATCATTTTGGGGGTCCTTGACATGAAAAAGATACAGAACTGATATAGAAACATAGGTTTTTCAGAATATTGTTGAGATTTAGGAGACATGTAGAACCGGCTTCAGGTCTCAATGGGTTAACTTCCCAACAATTACAATAAGATTAGAGTGAGCTACTCAAACACAGAGCATGTGCCAACTTCTCACCCATAGGTGTAAAGCAGGAAACCTTCCACAATCAGGATGTGAGTCTCCTCCTCCTTGTTGCGGTCAGACTCAGAAAGAATGTCGGTATCCAAGGTGTTATTAACACCATGCGACTTCTCGAACTTCAAAGGGTTCTCCTCCCAAGCGTAGATCGTGCTCATCATGGCGTCCATGTCCAAAGCAGTAATGACTGTGAAAGAGAGAGAGAGAGGGCGAGAGAGACAAGAGGCAGGGGACAGAGAAGGAAGCAAGCACATAGATGTATGGAGAGAGTGAGTGATGTAATGCGTATTAGATATTAAGCATGCTTGCAGATTACATCAAATAAGACACCATGTTACACCACACACACACACACCCCCTCTCTCTCACACACACACCCTCTCACACCCACACACACACCCCCTCTCACACACGTAAACAAAAGCCCTCCATAAAGACCCAGGCTTACCATCATACTGCTTAAAGCCATCTTCACCAACTTCAATCTGATCTTGGGGCTGAAACATATATGGATAAGATGTACCCAGGTACATTCCACCAGTACTAGACTGCTAAATGCAAGTCTCTGATAGCGTTTCGATACACTATGGCACTTTAAAGCCACAACATCAGAAGGAGCAATCTGTGTAGTTACACATTAACTACATCAATGCATAATGTAACGGATATCCAGTATCACATGGAACTGGTGTTTAAGCTCCACAAACTATCCCTTTATCCACAAAGGAAAAAAAACGTGCGTGAAACTCACCTTGAAGAAGTCATCCTGATGCACCACGCAGCAGTTGGGCAAGTTCTTGATCAGCCTGTTGGTGAGGGTGGTCTTCCCTCCATTGGTGACCCTGGTAAAAAAAAACACACATGGTCGATCACTTGACGCTCGCCCAGCTAACATTACTAGTAGTAATATAATGCACATGGCACACTGAACCTGGTGTACCCTGCGGGCCTCTTTAGTAAATAAACAATGTTTAGTGTTCATTTAGCGCAGTGTTTTAATGCTATCTTAGCCTACGTAGCAGAAATATGTTATAGAGCCTACGTAGCAGCAATATGTTAAAGACGATTAAGCATATTTCGATATTTGTTACTTACTGTCAAAGGGGCGGTAATTTACATGTCGGACGCATTTTTGAACAATAAAATAAATAAATACAAGTAAAATGAGCAGGGTGATTAAACACATTTTTGAACAATATATTTTTAAAATATATATACGTATAACGAGCAGGGTGATTAAACACATTTTTTTAACAATAACATGTTTTAATTTATATTTAAGTAAAACGAGCAGGGAGGTTAGCCGGTGTAAACCGCCGTGCAGCACACACCCCGTTTCCACGTGCGAGGCTTGAGGGCCTAGCAGACAGTAGAGCTATTACAACAACCATTCATTCACACTCACCCGCCGATGCCGATAATGATCTTCATGTTTGGATCGTGTGGAAGCTTCAGAAAAAGTCGCAAGGAAACGTCGATAATAAAACCCAGGGGGAACCGGTCAGTTCACTTCAGGAGTCAGTGATCAGACGGAAGAAAGCTTAAAAAGAGAAGGTTGCAGGATTAAACGTCAGCTACTTGAGGGCTCCATTGTAGTGAGTGTGAGTAGGGGGTGAAAGCGAGGGCGATGTTAACTCTGGTTCGTTCTTCCACACCAAGAGAACCGGATGGCAAGACGAGTCCTACTCATACTGGCTACTGAGCCATGATTGGCTATATAAAGCGTTTCGTCCTGCGGAAGGAATCCCACACAGCCAATGGCTGAGTGTTACTTCTTTGTCCCCGCCCCCTCCTTCCTTGTTGTCCTTAACCTATGTCCGACTCCTTAACCCATTCTTGCATTTTAATCAGTGGTGGAAAAAAGTACTCACATTATTTGTTTTATTTAAGTAAAAGTAGCAATACTGCATTGTAGAAAAACTCTGTTACAAGTAAAACGTCTGGTGATCAAAATGTACTTGAGTCAAAGTGCAAGTGCAGTTGGCATCAAAATTTACCAAGAAGAAGTACCAAAAGTAAAAGTACTCATTATGCAGAATGATTCATTTATGTCTAAAATCGTTTAAAAATAGCAGATCAACAAGCTCACAACGAGTCTTGTAGAAGTTTAAATAGGGCTGAAGTGGTTAATGTGTGTTTTGTGTAGTGACAAATAATTGTAGTGGAGTAAATGTACAATATTTGCCTCTGAGATGCAGTGGAGTAGAAGTAAAAGTATAGAAATTCTCCAATAAAGTAGAAATACCTCAAAATTGTACTTAAGTACAGTACTTGAGTAAATGTTCTTAGTTACTTTACACCACTGTCCTTAACCCATTCTTGCATTTTAATGCAACACATGAATTTGAACATTTAAGAAAATAATAATAAATAAAAACAGGGGGGAAATAGTCTGTATGAATGTGCTTGTTTTACAACCAGGTAGTATTTCCATGTTTTCTATGAAGTCATTATGTTATCTGATTTAGGTAGCATAATAGATAGCCTTATCAACGTAAGGACCCCAATATAACACTAGTGTGTAAATTGGAAGAGGGTCTGCAGATCACACTTTATTTGCCGATTAGCACACACATGTTGAATGTAGTATGTGGTCTTTATAATCTTTTGCCTGTATGTCTAGCAGTGTTATAACAGTGTTACTGTATGATATTATGCAAGCTGAGGCTGTTCTGTACTTGGCAGCCAGGCGAGACAGACTGAAAACTACCAGAGGTAGCTTACTGACCTGGGGTTATCTGAAAAAGATACAAATTCTACCATTTATTAACAAATATTCTTTTTCGGTCTCCTGTGTTGTTTTGTTTATCTACCCAGCCAGTGCCATGACACAGTTTCCTGAGGTTACAACCAAAACATCACTTACTCTGGGGTTTACACCCTCGAGAACCTCAACTATGAAGGGGAAGTTGCCAAGTAAAGGAATCCAATGATTTCTATTTAAAGCTTGCTTGATTCTGAGCCCATTTTGTCATATGAATCACAGCCATTCCCTTTCTCCTCAGTGTCTTAAAAGTATATATGCACATTTATTTCCACAGATGAATTGAAGAATCTATGAGGCGTGCCGTTCTCTCTCTCTTCATTTGGTTACCATGTGACGTTAAGAACACAGTTGTCTGTGAAATGTGACTGATCAATTCTGTAGGGATCTAGGGAAAAATCATGAGTCAGAATCACTTTATTCACCAAATACAATGAGTTTACAGGAATCTGTCATGGTGACGTTGGTGCAAATAAGTCTCTCCTTTATAAATAATTGCAGAGTCAGGACCTCAAGTTGAGTGTAAGGAGACATTGGAATAGACATGCAATAGAAAACATAAATTATTATTATAGGACTACTACATAGGCTACTTATACAGTGGATTATACATTGAAATTTGCATACACACATGATTGTCCAGTGTATAATTACAGTTTG
>NC_139962.1:13798017-13898017 GCF_963454915.1 Gymnoscopelus microlampas
ATTTCCAATTTCCAATATGCATTGCAGACTCCCATGTTGCTGACAGCACCCTCACCTTCAGCAGCCAATAGACTTTGTCCTTTGTGCCGTTAGCTATGAAGATGTATAAGGAGGCACATGTTGGTAGCTCATCTCGCTCAGTGAACTAATTGCTCGGAAACAAGCAGTTCAGTATGGTATGTGTGTTCTCTGTTCTCTTGTACTTTGATTTGTCTTGCACCATGCTAGCACTACTGAGGGTGTATTCGTGTTGTATATTGTATATAGGCCTATGTTGCATATATTATATATATGTACATATATAAGATCATTCATTGGAGACATTACTCCATGGAGGTTCACACAATCTCCCCCAGATCCACCTCCCCACTGAACAGAAGCCCTGACCAACCAGCAGTGCAGCAACAATCACATGATCCCTCACCAGCATTCCACCCATGAACACTGTCAATAATAGTGTGTTCGGAGGAGCACAATTGGCAGCTGGTTAGAGAGATTAAATAGACCTATAATGACTTTTTAACACTTTTACACAACTAAACTAACTCAAGTTAAACAACACTCTGGCATTTTCTGTGGATACGCAAAACTTATAGGACTGCATTGTTGGACCCACCACGAAGTGAGGAAGAGAAGCAGAACACATCGTAGCGATGATGGTGGCGATTGCGTCTGCCATAGCTCCTCACACCTGCAGCAAGGCCAGGTCCTCCACAAGGCATTCTGGGCTGGGTGATGGGATACTGGACTGTCCCATCAGCAAGCCAGCCTGCGTTACACCAATTCAGACCCTCTTCCCAGGACTTGTAGAGCTGCTCAAAGGTTGCCAGGGTTGAGTCTTGATCCTCACAGGCCTGCTGGGCCCCCAGGAAATTCAGATGGTAGCGTCCATGTGGGGGCTGATAGGGAAACACCACACCTACAGTAAGTATATGTACAGTAAGAACAAATTAGTTATCCACCATTTATAAAAGGTCATGAACTAAAGAATAATCAATAAATAAAAACATTGTAGTGGAGTGAATTATTTCATGCAACGTCTGAAGTCACGTTAACTGTGAAAAGAATTACTGTGAAGCAAATACATAAAAAACTGTGAAAAAAATGACTGTCCAAAAAATTACACATATGAAGATGGATTTACCGTGTAGCTCAAGGTCCACTAAACTGCTCTTGTCCTCAAGCCCATGTATGACCTCACAGCGATAGCGGCCCATGTCATTCAGCTGAAGCTCCGTCATCAAGAGTGTAGCATCTCCTGGACCATCCTGTCTTAGATGCACGCGGCCCCTGTTCAACAGAGACACAATAATCAGTTTATGTTGTGTGAAACAAACACATTTTCATCATAAATAGTCTCATCTTCAGCACATCAATAACCTGAACTGTCCAAAGCTTCGATTGCGGGACCCAATGGCCACCAGCACGTCTGTCTCTTGGCCGCCGATTATTGGCACCCAGGACCACTTGACCCGGACCACCTCGGGGGAGCTCAGCTCAGGTTCATACCAGTATCTGCATGGTAGGGTGGCATTGCCCCCACGCAGAGCAAATACAGATGCCTGGGCGGTCTCCACATTGAGCTTCACACTATTCAAATGGGCTGGAAAGGGTAAAACCATGGGGAGAAGAGGTCAGCTCAATGCTGCACTAACAAAGCCAAGATTCCATTGTTGCACCAATTGCAATATGACATAAAGTCTAGTAAAATATACACAGTCATTATTAATGAAAGCATTAATAACTGAATCATGCAGGTTGACTACATACAGTTTTTCTTGCCATTTCCGTTGAGGAAGTCTTGGTAGAAGAAGTGGTTGTGGTCAGGGGCAGCCTGGACTACCCATGCAAAGAGAAGCCCCATCATCAGTAGTGGCTGAAGGTAGTTTGCCATCAGGATGTACCACAAACTCCTATGAATAACTGGTCTTTTTTAGGTAACACAGCAAGCCTGGGGCCTAATAAGAGAGATCACATTATAGTAATGATCTTGATACTACTTAACAATTTCCAAATTGGGCTATAAAACCTTTGAAACTAGTTTACATTAGCGTACGTGTTTCATTTCATTTTTATTTATTCCATTTATGGTTTTACATGATTACATTAATTTCCTTTTTTCCTTTTTTTCTTTTACATAGCAAAGAAAAGCAGGAAGAAGATAAATCTTTATTATACCTGCCTCTATTTTCAATTAAAAGTCATCAAATAATAGATGATCTGTCCAATGGCTACCAACCAGTACATCACCACGAATCATCAAATAAAAAGGAGCACTTAAAAAGGCACTTCAATGTTCAGTCAAGACAGTGAAGTGCAGAATGTCACGAAACATTAAAAAAAAATGCTGGCATACATTCACAAATGTGTGGTGAATGTATGCATCCAATTTTGTTAAAGAAAATGTTTTGCTTAAGACAAGAAGAAATGCATTGTGAGCTTGTAGATCTGCTATTTTCACTAATATTGATTTTTGTTGTTGTTGTGTAGCTGAAATTTATGTCAGATCCTGTGTCTAGGTGAGACATGACCTTTGACATGATCTAAATGCCTCAATAGAAGAGCAGGGAGACAAAATACAACCACCCCAATTGTATACGTTACATTGTACTGTATTAACATACTCTACATACAGATTGGACAAAATTACATTTTATTCATTTAAAAAAAGTTACATAGTGCTGCTTTAAGTATTTTTAAATAAAGTAGGCTACTCCTTCACTTAAACTCAAGTACAAATTTGACAGAGCAACTTTCACTTGTAGTTGAGTAAATTCTGACCAGGAGTATCTATGCTTTTGACTCAAGTAGCCTACTGGGGTTGAGAAGCCTTTCTCCACCACTGATTAATTATATCTTGATCATCACTTACCACAAAACGTCTCTTTGTTAAAATTCCATAAGTAGCAACAAAGCAAAGTGGAAGAGCTACCGTCCAGGGCCAGAAGTAAAAGATGTGCACGTCAGAGCAGTGTAAGAGTGAAAGCCAAATGACAGTTGAATGTCCATGACACAACCCTTCTGCTAAGCCTACAGTTTGAAAAATATATTTTTTACTGTTTTCCTGGACAGGTTATTATTATTTCCCCGGAATCCTGTTGTTGTGGAAATCACATAGGCCTACACAAGTAGAATATGTAACCACATAGCTTAGACACAGAGAGACCACAGATACTGTATGTTATGGATGGTCTGTCTTGTGTAATCATTTCATAGTGAACAGATGAAAGCAGTTGCCAGGGGCTAGAAATACCAGGACCATGTGTGTAACTGAGCGATGAGGGGCCGACATGACAGGGTGTAATTACTGTCATAAACAGCAGGCCAATGCCCGTTAGTGTAACTTACTGTAGTAGAGAATGTAAGCCAATAACCCGCTGTGAGTAAACCATTTCCGTGCTAATTTATTTGAGAAAACATTGTAAATAGAAGACACTTCAGATTATTTGACCTGGCGACATATTGATAAGGACTGACAACATTTGTTTTAAAGGAGAGGTGAAATATGAAAAATGTTACGTTATAATATTATGTTAGCCCATATTAGGGGATTTGGTGCCTTGGTCAACTCTATATCACTCACCATTCCCTCTAGTCCTGTTCCTCTATTCTCACCACTTACACACACCGTCCCCTCAGCCTGGACAGCTCTATCCCTGTCCCTCTATGGTCACCACTTACACACATCATCCCTTCAACCTGGACAGCTCTATCCCTGTCCCTCTGATCATCACTTACATACAGTAGCTACACTTACTACAGTAGCTACACTCATTCTGAGATGGACATTATCTGGCCTGTTACAAATAGTACTCCATGGCAAACAAAGGGAAGAAATATGTGGTGGAATAAAGTGTCCAGTGTTTCACACAAATGCTTTATATAGACATGTTTTAATTACATCTCATGAATGAAAAAAGACACCTTAAATAAGTGATTTTCATTCAAGACCAATTTATTTAAAAAAAAATCAATGTAAAACCACAGTTAGTGTATACATATTATTCTAAATATTTCAATGACTGGTTTATGATCAAATCATATGCACGAAAGTACATCCTGCATTTTTTTTTAAATATTACTTATTATGAAACATTATGCAGAAAATCCATATGATCCTATCATATTTATACAGTGCCTGTGTGCCCATCACTTGACAAGTGAGATTTTTGCAAAGCACTGCAATTCAAATGTGTTAGTATATTTACTCTGACACGTCTATTTAGATATTCCAAAAAAGCTATATTGCACACAGGCCCTACTTCAGTATGCCAAATCCTGATCTGTTAACCAAACAGCAGCCAAATGTCCATATACTGCAAGTGAAAAACTTGAGAGTGGCTTTTGTCTATCCATCCACCATGGACCTTGCATGAAATAGGCAAGTTGTTCCCTGGTGAACTGCAAAAGGCAAGCTACCACATGAGTCAGCGTAAAATAATAAGAAGAAGAATAACAGGGTAAGACCATGAAACTGTCAGCTTAGTTTTAGTTCATAGCATAACTGCAGGAGTTGAAAGCAACAATCACAAGGTGCCAATTTTGCAGAGACTACAGTAGGAACCAATAAAAATCCTTCTATGTGGCAAGTTAAGTTCATGAACGTGGAGGAAACCACTTGCAGAGCCGCTAGAATTTCCTCTCTGTGGATAAATGCATACATAGTATAAACCCAAAGTCATATTATTCCAGCTATTCAGCTGACGTTAGCTTTATCCACACTTGTATGCGGAAATGAATGGAAAATGAAATCCCATTGCCAGCCAGATACATTCTATACATGTTCAGCTTCTGTGTCCTTGTGTTAGGTAAAAAGGTAGGATGTTTCTACCCCGGTGAAGCCTGAAGTATGGGCAGGAGAGGGGGGTGACTGGAACCGAATACTGTACACATTAAAATCCTAAAATGTAACTCTGACAGTAATACATTTAAAGTTAATTTGACCCTTCAGAGTTAAATTAACACTGAGGATTTTTCTGTGTATAGCACTGTTGGTTTGTGGGTAATGAAGCGCTAATCATCACATCCCAAAAGCTCCATACGCAGGGTGATGCGTTCATGCCACTCCCATGGCACAACACGGACATAACGGGCATAGAACGGGGGCTCAAACAGGTTCTTCTTATGAGTGTTGTTGTCAATGTTGCCTTGGAATATCTGTAAGAGAAATAGAGAACCAACTCACCCCTGACACCTTTCAATTTATTATATGGCCCCACCCAGCTGTTCAGAGTGAATGGTTTGGGCAGTCATTATATGTTATTACAGTAAATGAGAAGTCTGTCATGGTCCTGCTAAAGCTACACTCAATGAAGAGATCAAAGTCTTGTTGTTTTCACTTATTTTGCACCAAGAGATGAGTGTTTATGCAATAATACTTCACAAACATTATCTCAAACCCCCAAAACTTTAAAGGAATACTTAACCCCCAACATGACCCTTTCCCCTTAGGGGATTTTTTTTAGACTGTTTGTGTCACGTTCCTTCACGGTGAATGAAGAATCAAAAGCAAAACTATATAAAAACTCAAATACAGCTCAGTCTGCACTTTTTCCAAAACACTGAATCGTATTTGTAACCCTTCCGGTGCAAACAGTCTCATGCATGAACAACGCACATACCTGGGCGGGCCCATGTGTGTGAACTCAGCTGTTTTGAACCACACGAGAATGCCCATTAATACATGAGAATGTTTTAAATACCAATTTCAGCAAAAATGTGTGTTTTGGAAGTAATGAGGAAATGGACTGTATACAAGACACTTGAATTATACTCTGTGAGCAGTGTTGGAGTTTATAAACAGGTTTTTTAAAATAGTTTTGCTGTTGTTAATCCTGGACCCTTATCTTCTTTAATTCATCAAGTATTTTCTTTGTTTTCGGATTCTTCATTCACCGTGAAGGAATGCAACACAACCCAGAATTGTCCATGAGTTCCAGGTTTCAAAACATAAATACAAAAAGTAATTGGGGGTGAAGTATTCATTTAAACCTGCTTTAGCAGTAATGATCAGAAATATTCTGCAAGTATATGCAAGGCTCATTCAAAATGATGTGCTCGGAGTGGACATTTTATAGATTTGACTGACCTTGTCATTTTGCGAGTTCTCCTCCTTCACCATGATCCAAGACTGTCCATCATTACTGTAGGCTATTTTGTACATTGACACAAACTGCACCACCCCAAAATCCTTGGCACCCTGGGTGATAATGCCTGTGAGTCGCTTGGTCTTCTCTAGATCTACCTACAGTAGGAACACAGGTAACTATTATACATCAGAATAACCACTTGATGCATTTTAAATAAAAGATTATTACATTATTAAAATAGTGTCTTCACCAACATACGCAAATGGGTAAAACTAAAATAAGTGTCTACGTGTGTCTTGATTCCAGCTGTGATTTTGAGTGCACACTTTTTCTATGCACAAAGAAAAATACTTTATATATTTTATACACTCATGTGAGCCATTGTGAATAATAAAGTGATTCTCTTGCCTGAAGCCACTCTGAGCGGTTGGTGGTGGCAGCCGACCAGGCGTTGGTCTTCCCCTGTTTATCCAGCCTGGCATACTGGGGATGCCAGGTGAAGCTATCGATGCCCCAAGTGCGGAAAGAGCTTGAGGCTGTCAGCTGCCCATCAGAAATAAGGCGGGATTTCATTCCCAGAGTCTCAGAGCAACCTGCCGCGTTTGAATAAACTGTGAATAAAAAGCAGGGACAGAGAAGGAGAGGGAAAATAACAAGGATAGAGAGAAAGAGAGGACAGGACGAAAAGCAGAGATGAAACAACCCAATGATCTCACCCGTAGAGAAAGAAAGAGAACAGATAGAGGATGTCCTTTTCATGGATATATACATGAAACTTCAGAAAAATTGTGAAAAGTTCTCTGATCAATTGAAATATTTGTTTTCAACCCATAACCAAGCAGGAAAAAAGATATGTTTTTATAGATATAGAGAGAGATATGAAGGAATAAGGAGGTAGAGCGGCCACTTGGGAAACGGAAGGTTTCCGGTTTGATCCCTGACACTCCCTGGGTTAGTGTTAGTGTCAGTGACTGCTGAACCCCTAACTGCACCCAATGAGCAGTTTGGTGCCTTGCATGGCTTCCTCTGCCGTAGGTGTGTGAATCGATTAATTATAAAGTGCTTTGGATAAAAGTGCTATAATGTACCGTTTACAGAATCCAATCCACTTTATTTATATAGCACATTTTACAAACACAGAACATTATACATGGACATATGGACATTATGGAATATTATGGAGACAAAGCAAAAGTATTGTGTGTATGTGTGTCTCGTCAGGCTTGAAAGGACATGTGTTTCTATTATTGCTGCCCACTGAATACTGTTCATAACATTTTCTCTGCAGTCTAACCACAGCTAAATGGGGCTCATATTATGCCATTAAAATAAGCCTTCGTCACAGGCATCATGTTTGTGAGGGCAACCACAACAAGACTCAAACCACACCATAAAGAATATAGAGTGGGAAAGTTAACGAAGACGTTTCTACATTGTTGTTTTACTAACATCAGGGATGTAGATGTTTTTCTCTCCGTTAAAAATGGAAACTAGCCTCTCAACAGAGTCTAAAAGCCCTACTAGTAGTTCCTGGGGGTCGTGCTGCTCCAAGTTTTATGGCAATCTGTCCATGGGGATAATTCAATGGCAATCCAGCCAATAGTTTTCCAGATATCTTGTTTGGACGGATAGATAGACTGACGACCAAGCAACGTTGCCGTCTTCAGAGCCTTGGCAATTAACCTTGTTCCCTGGCTTTTCTCATCTCACAAGGAGAGAAACCTGGTGAAGAACTGCAACAGAAAGTGTCTATATTGTACATATGTACTTCCTCCGGAAGCTGTCTTTTTCAACTAATCTCGACACGGTTTTCATGCCCGGTAATGTAAACATATCTGTACAGCATTAACGTAACTTCCTTACTTCCTGTACTTCTGCTTAGATACTTTCAGTAGCAGTTCTTGCCCAAAGAATCATAGGAAATGGATTTGAATTAATGATAGGAATTGTCCTTTTTCTCTTTAGTCTGCATAAATGCATTTAGTATTTGTTCTGGTAGCCAGTGAATAGAAGTAGGTGAGGCAAGAAAGTGCACCAAACTGTACTGTACTTGGATTTGGTTACCAACTTACCATTAAGCTCACAGCCTACCAGCTCCATGCGAAGAGTGCAGGCTTTGCGGCACACCACAGGGATGATCCGGATGTACTGGGCCACAATTGGAGGGTCAAACATGTTGGTCTTTGTGCTGTCGTTATCTGAGTTACCCGCAAAAACCTGGGAAAGTCACACAGGAAACAGAGATGGTTAATAAAATAAGTTGTTTGGTGAAACCTTTTGGCAAATTCCTGTATGTCAAAGTTGCTTGCTACTACAGCAAACACAAACCAGAACAAGGTAAGGTGAAGTTAAGTATAGTTGAGACATGGCAAACCTCCTGACCTTGTCCTTCCTCTGGCCATCCACTCGGTAGGTGATGAAAGTCTTTCCATCAAAGCTGGCGGACACCTTGAAGGCCTTGATGTACTCGGCCGTGCCCATGCGACTGGCACCCTGGGTAATGATGCCCGTCAGACGCATCTTCTTCTGCATATCGATCTAAGAGGAGGATCCATTTTACTCTCTCAGTGTTGGCACTCTGGATTTTCATTCATGTCAATCACGACTGAGTCATCATTACGAAGACAAGCATTAGATCAGAGAAAGAGGCCTAATCACACAATGATGGAATCACAGATTTCTGTCTGTATGGTCATACTATCCTCGTCAGTGGCTGAGCGTGTTCCTGTACATTCAGCTCACCTCAATCCAGGGGTTCCTGTCATGGGCAGCAGAGGTCCAGGCGTTGACTAAGCCTTGGTTGTTGAGCCGAGCCAGGTCGGGGCCCCAGCGTTGAAGGCCCAGAATGCCATAATGCACAGAGGAGGCTGACACCTGGGACTCCACAATTCCCCCTCCCTCCATTCCCAGCAGAGGTATACAGCCTGAGATGCAAACAGGACATCATAAACTTTAACACGCACATAGAGACGCTAAATCCTTTTTCACTGGAATAAAGGTGTGGCTGAAAATACTCTGCAGGCACATACATGCACATTTTCAATAAATGTAATGATGGTGGACCTACGTAAATGACATTGCTTTCCAACATAGGGTGAGGGGCAGTGGCAAGTGTAGTCTCCATCTAGATCTCTGCATTTCCCTCCGTTCTTACAGGGCTGGATGGCACAGTCATTCACATCTTGAATAAGAAAACAATACACAGTCCGTGATTCATTTCCTCTTAGCTTTTTACCAGTACATGTTTAGTCTAGAAGTAGTGAAGGATGCTCTGAGAACTATAACACATACTATGAGTTAAAATGGTTAGTGTTCTGGTGAACAGCTGTGCTCATACATCCCAGACAAAATACACTGTAAAATCCTGAATGTTATGGTCCATTAACTCCATTTGGTTCCAATTTGTACACTCTTGAGTTAAATTAACACTGGATTATTTTACTGTGTATACCTTACATTCCAGAGTGTTCATTTAAGGTTTTATTTTTACACTTTCAAAATAAAATGTACA
Source organism: Gymnoscopelus microlampas (assembly GCF_963454915.1). Taxonomy (NCBI): domain Eukaryota; kingdom Metazoa; phylum Chordata; class Actinopteri; order Myctophiformes; family Myctophidae; genus Gymnoscopelus; species Gymnoscopelus microlampas. The sequence continues at coordinate 13,807,618 of NC_139962.1, forward strand.
CTCCGGATCCTACAGTGTATGCACTGCAGACATATGAGGTACATGTAGGAACATAATACCCCCACTGTGCCTCCAACTCACCACTGATGGTGAATATTTGACATGCCCCTAAGGGGCAACACATGAGTGGGTACATGATACACCTCCAAATTGATTTCGAGGGCATTGGCTGGGGTTGGGTTCGAAAGGGCATAATTTATTATTATAAGATCTGATGTGATGCATGGAGCCATGCAATTCATTCTTCTCCCCACGGGGAGGCACCCTTGTTTCATAGGGCACATGAATAGAGCACCAACTGCAGGGGGATGTTTGATTGCCACCCTGCAGGGGAAAAACTGAATCACTATCATAAGGGTAATACTGTAGGATATTTTACCAAGTACTGCTACAGCTGTTGGACAAACCATAACACATATAACTGAGAAAACGGTACGATATACACTATTCAGTATATAACATAATCCACATTTCCACAACAGGTCTGTCAACCTGTGGAGAATGGTATCTACTGTACACTTCTTGCTGGACCTCAGAGACTGTTCTAGACTCCATTATAAAACCCAGCCAAAGACCTGTTTAGCCCCTGTTCTGGTTATCACTAAAATTATTTGATTTGACAACTTAAAAAAGAATCGTTCCATGTATTGCTGTGATATGAAGAGGGCTGATTGAAGGAGAAAAAGAGTGAGAAAGAGAGAAAGACAGAAAGGGAGAGAGAAAGAGGGCCACAAAGAAATAAGCTACATAGAGTACACATCTTCTATACATATATGAGGAACAGGGGTAAGTTTGCGTGACTACATCGAAAGACGCACAAATGAGGTCATCGACTGCGTGATTCAGAGTAAAACATCCAGAATAGAGTGGAGTACCAACGGCAGCCTAATATTGGTGCCATGTAAGGAAGTGGTTAGTTGGACAGACTGTGTTCCACCCAATCCCCCACCTACAGTACTGTACGGACCCATAGAAACCATGACGTCTGTGCCTTAATACGTACAGTGGGAGTGAACAGCCAGACTGCACAAACATTGTAATTGGTGGTCAAACTGGGGCTTTGAAGGATGAGTTGTTTTTTCCCAATAAATGCCAGGTCAGCACTGGTCTGCTTCTCTGGTAAGGCTTCAGTGGCTGGATACATTAAGCTAGTTTACTTAAGCTAAGGTAAAATAAGAAGGGAACACACAAACACAGGTGCACGCAAACTAATGAATGTATTAAAACATTTTCCTTCATCTCTATAAAACGAACTATGACTTGCTTGTGGTGAAAAGCAATTCCAGGTATTTCCTTCCCCTTCTTATCACTTATTATTATTATTCTGACTTTATTCTGACTATTTGTATTTGATCTTAATTTACTGTATTTGTATTGTTTGACACTGTTGAGGAAGTTCAAGTATAAGAATTGCCTGCAATGTTGCTAACAGCTGTAGTGTATGTTCACGTGACAAAACCCTGATGAATCTTGAACCACTTTAATTGCAATTAAACATTTTAAAATCTTAAGCTCAAACTGCAACCCAAATCAGTAATCCAGGGTTTATTTTAAGAGGATATAATGGCATTCCATTCGTCATAATTAAGTTCTTTGATCCATTAAGCCTGATTTACTGTATACTGTGCATCGTGTCTCGCAAGCAGATCTATATGCTCACAACGCGTCGTGGCACAACGCGTTGTGAGCTTGTAGATCAGCTATTTTCGACACGAGACACTGGCAGGCAACTAAGTATAACTCAGGCTTATGGTGAAGCTGAAGTCTGTGGGAAGCACAAACAGACACAATGTTAAATCTGCATGTGGACGTCTGCTGCATGCTAAAAGACCTGGAGTGGCATTTTGCTAATTAGCTAAACAACCGCGCGGCCAGCTGAATGAAGGTCTTTCATGAAACTCCCAAGATAGCTGCAAGACCCCGTTCTCACACTGCTGTGGAAGTGTGGAAAAAAACTTTGGGTGGTTGCACTTTTCTGCATGCAAAAAAATCTACCGTACATCCCAGCCAATACCATGCACACTACATACACTGTCCATTGTCTTACCTAGGATTGCCATGCGTGCATGCGTGTGTCCATATTTTGTGTCCTTATGCTATTTAGTATTTAGAATCACAAATGACATTAATCTGGCAAAACAAAAGTCATAATAATAGTAATAATAATAATAATAATAATGAATTGTGTCCAGGCAACAGAGCAGAAAGGATAAGATGGATCAGGGTGGGCAGACAGATGTATCGGTGAAGGGCAGACATGATGTAGCCCTGAGTCACAGACAGGAATGCAGGTAGTGGTACTTACTGCTCTGACAGTGGACGCCCTCAAAGCCTGGCTGGCACTTGCAGATGTACTCATTGAACACGTCACCTCGGCGGGTTGGAGCGATGACGTCACATGCGCCATCATTCTTGCAGGGGTTAGGACTGCACGGTCCTGAGAGGAGATTCCAGAGCAAAGGAGGAAAGTAATTAGGTTTGGAGTATGATGAAACTGTGGTAGTGTACTATTCTTCAAAAGTGTCCTCTTCCTGTCTGTACCGGTCTCTGTTAGGTTGCAGGTATCTCCAGCAAAGCCATCAGCACAGATACATATGAAGGGATCTTCCCCTACCCCTGTCACACATGTTCCACCATTAAGACAATGATTCACCTTACAGTAGTCACCTGAGAAACACAGAGACAGAGAGAGAGACAAACAAACAAACAAACAGACAGCATGAGAGAAAGTAAGAATGAAAGAGAGAAAGAGAGAAAGAGAGAAAGGGGAGACATCAAATTACTTTAGACAATTTAGGCTACACTCAAAATCGAACAAGGGCAACCTAGAGGTGTGCATAGGTGCTCATTGCCAGATTACTTCAGAGTCATTGACCTTTGACCAACAAATTACACCATATGTGAATTACAGTTCAATTATATGCAGTTTCATGGCCTGTATTGAATAATTGTAGACAGAGTGACATACATACATACAAACAGCCTCATTACAATAGTTTTGCAATCACTTCGCTCAACTAAAAGCAACTGAGAACAATGGCTATATTTTTAACATTGTGAAATCAAGGGTATCATTCCAAAATGGAACACGGGCAAACTTGTGGTGTACATACTTTCGCTGCATGGCTCATCGCCAGATGACCTGTGTCCCAAACAATTGCCCAAGACAAGCTTTCAAAATTATCAGTCTCATCCTTCTACGATGAATAGTTCAGACGTTATGTACCACAATATGTTCATCAATAATTTGACCTTTTGACTCCATATGTTAGATATTTAATTAGAGATCCAATATGTAACATTCCATGGCCTTCTGTTGTGATTTGATGATGATACAGTGCATTGAGTCATTGTTGACAAGGTGACATACATACTGTACATACATTTATTAACACTTAATAAACGTCAGATGAAGACCTTTCCAAACTGGGAGAATTTTAGAATAAAACCTACCTATGGCCTAGTATGTTATGGAGCAATATATTGAGCTACTATGTTTGCCCTTTGTTGTTCTGGTTCTAGCCTGAACATGTGTAGCAACACAAAGCAACAGTGGAATTGGGGCCTTCTTTGGCTATAGAGCCCAAAGTGCTGACTGACAGATCTGTGCTACTGTAGGCCAGGAAATTTACACCTAGGAGTTAAGAGTTCAGGTAGTCACCTCAGAATTAAACATAAATAAATCAATCACAGTTTTGGATATTCTATTTCATCTTGGTAACTCATTGCTTGCCCGAAGCGAATCTGTGGACAATCTTCCAGTGAAGATTGTCCATCACAGATCTTTTTTTTCTTTCCTCAACTGTGCTATCAATATTTACTACCATGAATCATGAACACACAGAGTTGCATGTATGAGAACAGCAGTTTAAGTCGTTCAACCGAACAGTGGCTGTGGAAACTTTGCACCGAACAGACTGGCTTTTCAACCTTAATACTGTACATGTTTCAGCATGAACATCAGTATCAAAACAGCCCTTTCTTTACAGACAAACCAGTGAGATTGAATATTTAGTGGACCAGGACTTGTTTCTTCTGATCCAGAAACAACAACAACTTTAAAGAAGGTGCACTGCAAATAAATGTGTAATAGTATTGATATAGAACTGGAAAATAACCAATTTAAAAGGATAATTATCCTATCCACTTCTTTAGAAATGAATGCATTCCCTACAACCATTTCTATACATTTGTGGGCTTTCAAATTAAGAACACACGGTGTCTACTACTGCTTAGGGTTAATACTGAAAATAGACAGCTAATCTTAATTTGTTTGCCCCTTAATAACAGAAGTGTTTACAGTATGCAGAGGATTAAGAGATTGTGGGATTAGTAAGGTCAGACACGTGTAATACACCCTTTCCATGAATGTCTAATTACACACCACGGCAGTGAAGAGGCTCAGAGGTCCTAAAAGAATCCCACCTGATCTCATGAACAACAAGTGGACAGGTGCACAGGTGGACAGGGGTAATCCTTAAGGTGCACACAAACATCAGAGATACCTCAATCCTATCCTGATGTACGCTATACCTTCAATATCCTTATCTCAGTACATATATATTTTGAAGTGACCCTATACGTGACACAGCGAGACAAATCTGAGGATCCTAAATATTTTGCAGGCCACACACAAAGGTAGATCCTTACATTGGATATGTGGTTCACGTTGGCCACAGTAAAACAACACAAGGACAATATTTTCCATACAGGCCTACTGTAGCTAGAACATCCACTGATGAAACAACGTCATCAGCGACATGCTGCTAATTGTATGACATTTTACAAACATACTTCTTATCATAATCACTGGGTGTGTTAGTGCTAGACACTGCTGACCTGAAATACAAACAGTCCAACATCTGCTCATTCATTACACAATGACAATGATCATTTGGACTTTGTTATTTAAGTCTTCCTAATTATATGTGGATGACAGTTAGAGGTTTAGAAGAAAAAAAACATTATGCTATTATAGATAGGCCTAAATGAGGGGGAGCGGGGGCACAATGATGCACAGAGATTTTGTGGCAAGAAAAACATGGCATACAGTGAAAAAAGTACTTGTCCAGCATTTGATTATTCTTCTCTGTGACACCATTTGACACAAGTTTGGTAATTAAATGCCTTTATTTATTTATTTGTGGTGTTTTTTTGTTGTTAGTTTTTGGTCTCCTGTTTTTATTCTCCTTGGTATCAACAGCTACTGACAAGCAAAACGTATTGAGAAACGTTATGGTATATCGGCCTAGAGAGTACTTTGATTTAACGTTTAAATCAGTGTAACTAACCTACATCATAAAAATAGCGAGATAGATAAGATAAGATATTGTTAAGAGAGAATGACATGCTAAAAATATGTGAAACTGTTAGGCGTACAAGTTGCCAGTGGTGTAAACTAACAAGAACATTTACTCAAGCACTGTAGCCTACTTAAGTACAATTTTGAGGTACTCTTACTTTACTCGAGTATTTCCAATTTTCAGTACTTTTACTTCTACTCCACTACATCTCAGAGGCAAATATTGTACTTTTACTCCACAACAATTATTTGAAAACGTTTAGTTACTAGTTACTTAGATTTGGATAATTATTACAAAACATTGCCTACATTACCCACTTTAGACATTTCGGCCATTTGAAAATAGCCGATCTACAAGCTCACAATGCCTTGCAATGCAACACATTGTGAGCTTGTAGATCTGCTATTTTAAGAGTACCTTTTCCACCACTGGTGACATGAAATGAGCTGGCATCTTTGAGTTCTAGGGAGAATAGCCTACTGTACAAACAGCCCCCCATAATAAATACCGGTTCATAGCGAGTCGGTTTGGTCAATTGAAAATGAGTTGCTTCACAAAACAACGGGTAACAAAGGCCAAAGGGACTTACCGTTCACCGAACACAGACAAATCAAGGCAACAATAAAGTTTGTTAAGTATATCAAGTTTAAACGCCCGGGACGTTTCATGTTTGTTTCCTTTGCGCTGCCTGCGTCTCTCTGCGACGTTATACCGCTAGATGGCCGCTGGACAGATTGACAGGCTGGATATTAGGCGGGTTGGAAATTACATTCATGGATTAGCAACCCCGGAAACTATGTGGCCATTCACGCAGTTAGTTCATGATTAGACGATATATTATGCAAATAATGTGTGGCATAACGATCAATAGCACACATAAAGCAATACCCTAAATTAGACTGAATATTTGTTATCTTCATGTAGGCTATATTAGGCCTATTTATAAACCATATTCTTTGGAATAGGTTTAGCCTTGGATCAAGACTAAGATGCATTTTATTGAGTCTGACTTTTCCTTTCGTACGATTAAAAAAAAACATCTATATAGTCTTGATCCAAGGCTAGAATAGGTTTAAGGCTGAAGTCCTCAAACTGTTTGAGCAACAACTCTCCATATAGGAGGATGGAATAAGGACGTGCTATGCAGACATTGTGCTGCGCACCATTTAAGTGGTTGGCACGCCACCTTGTGTCTCCATCAGGCGGACGCATGCATGACAAGTAAAAAAGCTATTAAAACCCCCTCCTTCCCACTGGTATTATTAGGGTAAGTTAAATGTTTAGGATAAAACACAACGTTTATGTTAAGGTTAAAGCTCTATATTCGGTAACCGGACGCCTCGCCCCAAAACACGCTCCCCCCAATTTGTTTGGGCGGACCAACGGTTCTTCAGTTTGTGTACATTTAAATGAATTCACTCACTTCACTTCTACTGAGCACAGCAATATTTCTTAAACAATTCTATCCATGATGACATTTATTTGCATGTATAATGTAAAACAAAAATTCTTAAAAATATGTCCGCTCCGTTTTAGTCAGATGTTAGTCCTGGAGTCAGACAGCTATAGTAGCCTATTAAATAGGAGGAGACTTGTATGTAGGCTGAGGGACCCATATATTTGCGTGATAACCTTTATAAATAAATATATATATATTTAATGTAAAAAATACATTTAAATTTAGGTAAAGTGTGTAAAGTATTATATATATATATATATATATATATATATATATATATATATATATATATATATATATATATATATATATATATATATATATATATAAGTTATATATATAAGTTATATTATATATATATATATATATATATATATATATATATATATATATATATATATATATATATATATATATATATATATATATATATATATATAATATAACTTGGCATTGTAATCCCTTACATTACATTACATTACAGTGGGAAGTATTGTATTATTTAATAATAAGTTACTGCCCAACACTGGCCTACAAGACTATTGTTATTTTTTATTGTTTGATAAATGTTTTTTTGATTATATATATACACATATGTATATATGTATATATGTATTTTTTTAAAGAGTAAGTATAGCATTATACAACATTCCTCTGTACTCCTCTCACGTTTAGGGGCGGGCGTGTTTAAAGTTACTCTACTATGACACTGTTTTTTGTTTTTTTGACACACATATGGTGTTGTTATATTGTTTTCATTATGTGTGTGGTTGTTGTTCAACCAACCATTTTCATTAGACAGGGCCGAGGCAACCGTTATATTATGATGTAGGCTACTGCAACACTGTGACTGCGTCCTATTTAGAACACATGTAATCAGTCTACCAACACTCACCATCTGTCTGGGTGTGACGGCGGCCTTTAATAAACTTCGTAGTACGACTTGAAGTCGCGTGCCAAAAAATGCCGATCTACAAGCTCACAACGCGGCAACGCGTTGTGAGCTTGTAGATCTGTAGATCGGCCCTTCTTCTCCCATACCGTACTAGTATCCCCGTTTGTAACCTCGGAGAGTGAGGTAAGGGGGTAACGGAGGCAGCGTTGCCAGATTATGTGAAAGAAACAAGCAAACAGGTCTAGGAAAACAAGCCCAAAAGAAGTGACTATGGGCCCCGCACGCGTTGTGACTGTGAGCTTGTAGATCTACTATTTTCAAATAAAATCTTGGGGGGAAAAAGGGGGATATTTTTAATATTTTTGAATATTTTAACAACGAAAATCTTGTATGGGAGGTCCCTGGCACAAAATATTTTCAGATGGGGGGTGTGTGGACAAATACATATTCATTTGGGGATTATTGACATGGAAATGTTTAAGAACCACTGGTTTATAACAACATTAGGAAACAAGTACAAATACGTAGTCTAGATGGAAAGTGGGTTCCAAGCGTAAAGGGTGGATTCTTTTCCGCCACCTGGTTGTTTTTTCATCATTGAGATTCTCATTCTGCCAGGTAACATGCTGAAATAATGGCCCATGAGGTTCATTTTTAACCCTTTATTACATATCCTGAACCCAAACCTGAAAATGGAAGAAATAGAAAAGACCACAACTTTTGAAGGATACAACCAGACAAATAAATGAAAATGAAACCCATACAATTTGGACCCAAGGAATTCATTAAAGTGGTAATTATTAATCTAGCACATCTTGACTCGGCTAGGCTACAGGGACAAAAACAGCACCAAAAGAACTGTTCATATCACATATATTTTTTTTTACTGAATACTTCCTCTTACTAATTGCATTTTCTTAATCCTTGAAGAGTGTATTTTAAGATTCTGCCATGTACCAGACTGAAATAATGTCCCACAGGATTTTTTGGAAGTATACAACATACAAATGAACACATATTCCATACAATTTGGACACAAGGAGTTCATTAAAATTGGTATTATTAAGATTCAAGCATATCCTGACTATTTTAATGCGTCCTTGCATTCCCAGTAATGGAGGCTTACTTTGTGGGTCCTAGAATCTCCCAGAGAGAACTTTCAACCATCAGGCTCCTCTAGTGAAACCATCTTCGAGGTTTGGTCCAGGAGGTAGACACCCTAAGTTTAATGTACTTTTGAATATTTCATTTAGTTGAGTAATGTTTCACCAGGAGTATCTATACTTTGACTCAAGTACTGGGGTTGAGTACTTTGGTACACCCCACTGCTGCCAGTATAGAGCCTCCTTTTGAAGCATAGTGATGTCCAGGACCCTTCACTGACCTGCTACAACGATATTATGTGCCCAGCAGGACCCTAAGGTCAGCTGTCCAGGGTCTATTGGTCATTCCTCGTACCAGGTTGGCCATAGTTGAATGGTTTAGAGAGCCCGTCTGGGATGCCTAAGGTTCGAAGTGTGCCTATAGACGGGTTTCCTGTTAGTAAACATGAGAGGAATATGACCGCGCAGAGGAGGGGGAAGCCTATGGGTGCGTTTGGAAATTACGCACCGGAGCACACTCGCCTATTAGTTTGTATTGGCCAGTGCGCTCACTGCCGCTCAGGGCTGTATTTTCGAACGCGCCTTTCACCCGGGCATGCGCAGATTGCGCATTCTGCTCTGTGATGACGTCGCGCGGAAATCCGTCTATAGGCAAGACACTTAACGCTGCTCCTCTGTGGGCTGAAAACTGCAGTTCCCCCGCGGGATGAAGAAAGGTCAAAAACAAAAGGTATGAAATGCCTTCCACAAGTCTTGAGAGTTAGGACGAAAAAATATCAGCCTCTGTGGACATTTTTAAGAACCACTTACAAACACTGTTTAAACAAGCATTTGTGGAATGTAGTATTTTTTCTGTGTTTTTGTTGTTTTCGAACAATTTGAATGTTTCATGCTGTGTTTTTGTCGTATGTAAAGCACTGTATGAGTTCTCTCTGTGAGAAGTGTTATACAATGTACATACTTACTTACTTCACCACGCCGCCACACGTTCATAATTGTTGTTGTTGTTTCACCAGGCCATGTCATTTGTTAATTGGCGCCCACCAAGCCAAGATTTCAGTTTTTTTATATATATAATAGAAAAATATACATATTTGGGCCTGATTCACAAAGTTGTTCATAAATAGTGTCTAAATAAAGTGACTAAAGGGGTGCGTATTTTCGATAAGCACAAACGGACGTGCGTGCCAACCGGCGTGTAAATCTCTGATATGTGTGTATCGCCGGTCTTCCTCATTTTTTTATTTATTTTATTTTACTATGTCATTAAAGTGCTGTTTTTCTATTGGCACGTTTGACCCTCAAGGTTTCAGCCTCCAGGAAGAAACTCAAAATAGTTAGAGAAGACATAAAACACCATAAAAACACCACCAGGGGGCTTAATGAAGTTCTATCAACCTCATAGACACATGAAAAACAGAAAAAGTGCAAAACCATGGCATCACCTCTTTTAGAACTTAATATATATTTACATGAACTTAAATAGACTTTAACGCGTGTGCGGGCAGGGGTGATGGCCTCCATAAGATGAATCTGAAGGCGGAACACACATGCCTTGCATGATGAACTTTATCTAAAAACGTCAGAGGCTTGACATGTTTGACATTTCGAATCTGTTTCAATATGCAAATAACTCGACCTGTAGGCTATTGTTAGAAGGATGCATTCCAGATAATTTAAGTGGTGCATTCACCCCTAGGTATGCGCAGAAACCGGTTTATTAGTTTCATGGTATAGCAAAGTAGAACATGACACGAACATGATGCGTGCACAAGCACATGCAAGTGCAACGGCCACGTGCCATGTGAATGGCAGCGATGTGCCATACAGCACGTTAAGTTACATTTCTTTGATAAGACTTTCAGAGGTAATTTATCAAATTCCAGCACCAAATTCCTCAGGGCCAGCACTGAACCGCAACCTGTGGCTACCAATATTTACAAGCAACTTTACATAATAACAAGCCCAAAGTCGCTTATAATAAGCGGACATGGCAACCCTGGTAACAGAGGTTCTAATACATGGGAAGACTCACTCCAAAACACGCTCACCCGCCCTCATTTGTTTTCGCGGACCAGCGGTTCTTGTATTTGTTTTTACTGAGTATAAGTTTACAAATACGTTTAGGTTTAGCCATAGTTTGACTGAGGTCATGTTTAGGAATAAGGTTAGGTGTTGTCATAGTTTACTCTGAGGTTACGTTTAGGAATACCAGGTGAATACCGCCGGAATTACACCGGGGGGGGTGACTGTTTTTTAGGGCGAGCGTTTTCTAATACTGTCTAATACCGTAGTGGTCACGTATGGGAATAGGGCGTGGCCAGTGATGAGAAAGTCGGGAAGTAGTCTTCTCTCCACCAATCAGAGGAGTGTTATGTAAAATGAGGACAGCGCGCTGCAGGAAGCGGACTCATTCCATAGATGTCAGCTGATGTTTAGAACTGTATGTACATTCATTTATGATACAGAGAGCCAGAAACGCACCGTCCCATATGGAAAGACACACGGACCAAGACGTTAGGAGTCAGAAAACACCTGGCGCTTTGTAGCAGCTCAGGGTAAGAAAGGACACGGTCAATATAACGCTGCTTCATTCTGCTGTCTCATTAGCTACTGTTAGCTGGTCAAAAAAAAAAGATGCTATCATATCCGAGTGTTGTTCCCGTTGTTGTGCTGCTGCTTTCCACAGAATATACACAAACCTTTTTATAATATACGTTACATCAGTGGTTCTCAAAGTGGGGTCCGGGGACCCCCAGGGGTCCTTGAGGGAGTTCCAGGGGGTCCCCAGCTAAATGATGGACAGTTTAGGAAACAAATGGACCCTTATGTGTCTGTAACTCTGAGAGTGTACAACTCTGAGAGTGTACAAATGGAACCAAATGGACCCGTTACCATTTGTACACTCTCAGAGTTAAATTAACATTGATTTTTGCAATATAAATTGGGGTCCCAGAGATATAAATGCCTTTTAAATGGGGGTCCATAGCCTAATGCATGTCAAACTGACAAATCTTCTCTTATGGGGGTCCCTGGCATATCTTTTCAAATGGGGGTCCGCGGGCTAATAAGTGTCAATTTGGGGGTCCTTGACACCACCATTTGATGAGATATAGCCTCTCAGACCCAAAACTTTGAATATTTATTCTGCATTCTGTAATTGTGCAGACTTCTTGTAAATTAAGTAATGCAGATGTTTAACAATAATATAACTCTTGAGAGCGTAAAATGAAATCAAATTGATTCATGTTACACTCTCAAGAGTTAAAGATCTGTAAGGGTCCATTTGGTCACCAACACTCCATCATTTAGCTGGGGACCACCTGGAACCCCCTCAAGGACCACTGGTTGAGAACCACTGCGTTCCATATCTAAAGAGGAAAAGGACAGCTGATCACAATTATTATGTGTATTATTGTGATGATTATTAAGATGATGATTGTTATTAACAGCTAATATATCACAAAAGGTTGTTATTCCAGTTTGCCAGTGGTGTAAAGTACATTTACTCACGTACTGTTCTTAAGTACAATTTTGAGGTATTTTTTACTTTATTGGAGTACTTCCAATTTTCAATACTTTATACTTCTACTCCTCTACATCTTAGAGGCAAATATTGTACTTTTACTCCTCTATAATTATTTGAAAACTTTAATTACTAGTTACTTTGTAGATTAAAAGATTATAAAATAAATAAATACAATTATAGATTGTAATACATTTTATATACATTGCAGTATTGATACTTTTACTTAAGTAAAAAATGTGAGTACTTTTTCCACCACTGGTTGTTATTCCAGTCATGGAGATGCGCAGCAGCAGGAGATGGTTCTCCAGCTGTCGCAAGACTCTTTTTATTACAGGAGATAAACATGACAGTGAAAACAGACACTTTAATGGGGTAATAATTATGTAATTAATGATGTACTTGCACAGTCCAGTTTATTTGCTGAAAATTGTAAATATGCCATGTCACAGTAACTTTGACATGGTGAGTGGTGACTGAAGTCTTATTGCTAACTAAGTACCGTACTCTCTTAAGTACAATTTTTAGGTATTGTTTTTACTTAACTGGAGGGTATTTCCCATTTCAGCACTTCTGTTTCTACTCCACTGCATCTCAAAGGCAAATATTGTACTTTTACTCCACCACAATTATTTGAAAAATTTAGTTACTAGTTACTTCGTAGAGTTTGATTATTATTACAAAACATACATTACCCACTTCAGCCCATTTCGGCCATTTGAAAATAGCCGATCTACTGTAGATCTGCTATTTTCAAGTATTTCTACATTGCAGTATTGACACTTTTATTTAAGTAAAACATTTGAGTACTTTTTCCACCACTGGTCACTGTGGTGACTGAAATCTTACTCTAGTGGTACTAACTAAGTTACACCCCCATCCCTGCTTGCATTGATGGTCATGCTCAACCTGACTGTGATCCAGATTAATACTAGTATTTATATAGATAGATAGATAGATAGATAGATAGATAGATAAATACTATAGTATTAATCTGGATAGTCAGCACAGTTCCAGACAGCAGACATGAGCAATGCAATGATGAACCCACCTGGCATCAGCCACAGTTGTCTAGTGTTGAATTACAGACAGATTAAATGGGTTTCATCTGTAAGTGACTTCCTCCTAGCTTAGGGAGAAAACAATATATATTTATAGAACAATTTATATTAAGGTTTGTGATCCAATTGGAACCACAGAGACAGTGTGCTACTGAACATGTGGGCTCATAAAGGAAAGGGCTACAAGTTCAACTTAGTGCAGTGACACAGCCGGCTGTGTCAGGTTAGCCTCAACTGCCAACAGCCTCATTCAGTTCAACAAACAGCAATAACGGCTTGTCTACTACTCCTTACTGCTAAAGTCTAATAAGGACAGGTTTAGGACACATTAATACCTGTTTGTTAACCATAGTTTCCAGTGGTGGTTGTGGGTGATGTCATCAGTCCTTATCAGGCTGCTCTTCTTAATAACTGCAAAGTGGGGACATTCTATTTGCATGAGCATTTGGCTACATGGCTACTCTATTTATTCTGCTCCATTGTCTATTTTTATTCTGTCAATCATTGCTACTCCGTCGGGCGTGTACACCACACTTTAAATGCCCGTAGTCATGCCATGCCACAGACCCGCCCTGTTTTTGTTTTGTAATTTAATGTCCGATGTGTAACTGTGTAGTATATTTGTATTGGCACCTTGGTGCTTGAGGAAAGACATTTCGTTCAGCCATATTTTGTCTGGGATGAAAAAGCAGCTAGATGTCTCTGGTCAGAAGACAAAGCAATTGGACTAATACTGAATAAATAATGTTTGGAAAATCAGTGAATTCATTAATAATAATAGTGGTGTCACTATTCTTGATATTGACACGTTTTGAATTGAGATTTTAACGTCACAATTCGATTAAATGTGTGATTTTTAAAAATCAAATTCAAACACTTTCAGATTTTTCAAAAATAGCAGCCGCTGTGAGCATGTAGATCTACTATTTTTAAGAACCACTATATATTTATTTTTTTCCGGTTTTAATGGGTTAAAGCAGGTGCCATTAGAGCACTTGATATCAATTTCACTTGATTTGATTTTAAAGTCATGGATTTTCTTATTTCAATCAATGATCTTTTTTTGTTGTTGTCACATCATTATTAGTTATCATATCATCAGTGTTGTAGCCTGGGGTCATAGGGTGTTTCGGGTCTCGCAACATACACCCTCGCCCAGGTGACCCAGCCGGGGTTGATCAAGCCCCAACTTACGTCCCAGGTAGCTACCCACGGTCAGTCCTATAGGGAAAGACAGGGCCAATCAGTCCGCTTCTCTGACTGGAACTACTCTGCCGGAACTCGGGGGAGGCTCTGGCACGTGGAGGGACTAGGCTCGGTGGGTGGCCTCCTGGCCGGGCTCCTCCTTCGTCTCACCAGGTCCAGGACCTGAGCGCTGTACCAGATCCTCTGCACCATCCCGATCCAAACATTTCCCTCTGGCGTGATGGTTCCTTGGGCCGATACCACTAGATTGGGCCGTCTAATGGTATTAGCTCCACTTGCGGTTTGCTTGAATCCAAAATGTATCACAGTAATTTCTTTATCTTTTTGTTTGTTTGTTTGTTTTTAGGTTTGAGATAACATCTTCACAAATTAAGACTTGTTGGATAGCAGGTGCCATTATTAACCGGAGACTGCCATAACTCAACACTGTAAGTAAAATGTTTTTGTTTGGGGGGGTTTTACAACTGAAAATGTGTCTTTTTTGGACAAATGCCCTTCTTATGTTATCTGTCACCTAATTTGACTGAAATTGTGAATTGTCTATCACAAGTTCAAGTTCCTCATTCTTCATTAACATGAGGTAATTTTAGCAGTTCCTCTTTCGTGTCCGTTCTCATAGCTCAGTATCAACAATGTTTTTGTCTCACTGCGACAATCTATTGCTATGCTGTCACCTAAATGTGACTCAATGGCCTACCTCAAGTTCCTCTGTCTTCATCAACATAAGATTACTTAATGTCTTTTTTAGTGTGGGCGTTCTCATAGTTCAAGTGCAAGATCAGATTAAATGGCATGAACTCTTGTCAGATGACAGGGTAAATGTTCATGTAAGCAAGGTGCAAAGAAAAACTATTTAGTGCTAAAATGCAATTAATTAGGATATCAGGTAAATATCAAACCTAGCATTTGTCTAAACATTCTTAGAATTTGTGGTCAAGCAAAGAGCATTTGTGTATTTTACACAAGTAGCCAGTCACCACTTATAGATAGGCTTTCTACAGTATGTGTACATACACTATAACCTAATTAAATCCTAGCTATAGATTGCCCTGTCTGATTAAGCTGACTATATACCTCTGTATTTGGCATTGATTGCCCTGCCTAATTATGTAAATGCTAAATGAAGCAAAGCAGAGTAATAGCGTGGTCTCCCTATTCAGTTTCTGCTGTCAATACGTTAATACAAAAGTTACTATGTGTGCAGTTTTTGAACCAAGCCACATAATCACACTGCACAAAGCAGCGTTCAGTAGTGAAGACCCACTATACCACCGGGTCTGGGGACCCCCAGGGGTACTTGAGGGAGTTCCAGGGGGTCCCCAGCTAAATGATGGATAATTAGGAACCAAATGGACCCTTATGGGTCTGTAACTCTGAAAGCGTACAAATGGAACCAAATGGACCCTAACGGGTCCATTTGGTTCCATTTGTACGCTCTCAGAGTTACATTAACATTGATATTACAATATAAATTGGGGTCACAGAGATAGACATGCCATTAAATGGGGTCCGCAGACCTAATGCATGTCAAACTGGGGGTCCTTGAAATTACAATGGTTGAGAATCACTGCTAGAGCCGTAAAAATCTTCTCTTATGGGGGTCCCTGGTATATCTTTTCAAATGGGGGTCCGTGGGCTAATAAGTGTCAATTTGGGGGTCCCTGACATGGAAAAGTTTGAGAACCACTGCACTATATTACAGGCTGGTGGCTTGTGTGCATAATATTATACATCTTTTTTTCCTTCTTTTTTTTCACATGCATAGCTTAACCAAGGTATAATCCAATTTAGAAATGTGCTGTTAGGGCTTAAGTGTCTTGCTCAGGGACACTTCGTGATCGCCTGATTACTAGACGGCCTCTTTCTTTACCTACTAAGCTGCGCTGCCCAATGTAAAATGATCTTCTCTTTCAGAGCAATCATGAATACCCACGGCCACGAGGCAGACGTGATCACCATTGCTCCAGAGCAGCCTGTCATTTTTGATGGCATGAAGCTGGCAGCAGTGGCCACAGTGCTCTACATTATTGTACGTTGCCTGAACCTCAAGAGCCCCACTGCACCCCCGGCCCTCTACTACCAGGATACAGCGCTCAACCGCTTTCTCCTCAAATCCTGCCCTCATCTGACCAAAGAGTGAGTCGATGTTATTCTGTCATTGTTGTTGTTACCATGGAAATGCTAGGATTGGCACTGACTGCGGTAGCAGTTTGTCTGGGTAGGCTCCCATCTGTTGTCATCTGTGTCCCTTCTGTACAGACACACCAGCATACAACATTTCTTTATTTTATTCAGCCCTACTAGAATATACAATTTACAATTTATAGCATTTAGCAGACACTCTTATCCTGAGCGACTTACATTTGTGAGATCAGAGTATATGGCATGAGCCACAGTTAACAAATGTCAGGGTAAATGCAAATGGTCACGTTAGTACAGGGCAGAGTACAAAGAAAACAATTTAGTTCTTCAAAACAACTAGGATACCAGGTAAACATTGAACCTAGCATCTGTGTAAACCGCATGCTATCTAAAATAACATTCTTAGCATTTGTGGTCAAGCTAAAAAATCAGACAAACTAAATAATGTAACACATGTGAACAGGTCTAACTGCATAGCATCTATCAAAATAAGTGAAAAGAATGGATACATTGAAAGAGGAGTGCTTCATTTACACCACACACCACTGTCAGTGGTGAGTTGGTGAAAATAGGGCGTGAGTCTGCAGTCCTGAATGTGAGGGGGAGATTATTCAGCTTGAGCCAGCAGGGAGAAAAGTCTAGGATGCGTTGATCATTGGCCAAGATGTTTTAGGGAAGGGAAGAACAGACTTTTTTGTTTCATCTGATCTAAGTGAGTGGTAAGAGGTGTGGATCGTGTTCTGAACAGTTATGGTAGAATATCTGTGGCGCTGTTCCTCACTCGACCAGCCAATCAAAGGGCTAGCTCCGTTTTGCAGAAGCAGCTATCTTGTTTAGCGTTTAGTGCGGACAGGATCACAGACTGGCAAATATGATTTTATTTAACGATAGAACGCAAAAGTACATTACTAAACACATGCATAACATAGTGTGCTTACTGTTTAGTCAGAATGCTATGCTGGCCATGTTCGATGAAGAGAATGGTTATGGGACGTTTTTGGCCACAAGGTCTTTTGCCGCGGGGCGGCGGGGTCTCAAGGCAGGGATAGGCTCGTCTTCCACAAGAATATAAGATGTTCTGAGACCCATTGTTATACATTTAAAAATATACCCACGTGCTGTGGAGAAATGGCCAGTCGACCACTATTTTCTTTTCTTAAAAGATATTTTTGGGGGCTTTTTGGCCTTTATTGATAGTAGAACGAGACAGGAAACGGGGAGAGCGACAGAGGGAATGACACGCAGCAAAAGTCGTCGGGATCGGGATTCGAACCCACAACACGCTGTCAGGTATTAGGGCCTATATGTGGTATGCGCTTGGACCACTAGGCCAGCGGGCGCCCCTAGTCGACCACTATTGCCCTTTGAACAGAATGTACTACTACTGTAAATAGATTTACTATTTCCTGAATGTGTGTCATGGTTCAGATCCTCTGGTATGTCAGTCTTCTAATGACCTTGAGGAGCATTCAGCTCGGAGGGGAGGGAGACTATCCGTTTGAACTTTTTGTTCTGTTTACTTATGTAAGCCATTGTTGCCGAGTCTCTTTCCTTTCGACAACAGAGCAAGAATCGGTTAGTGTGCGATATGCCGATACTGATGTTTATGTACCTGCCTGATTTGTTGTGGCGGATGGACTGTCGATTTTGCTATGTTTGACTTACAAACTTCGGAAGCACTTGCCTATATTTTGATTTCATTCATTGAAGCTGTAGCACCCATTGGCTTTGTTGATAGTCTATCTAATGGCCTAATGTGCTGTGAGAAGTCAAGCTTTATACAGATATTGACGCCCCGTGGAGTTACATAACAGAGTTTCCAGACCAGTCACCCCCCATGACTGTGTGTGTGTGTGTGTGTGTGTGTGTGTGTGTGTGTGTGTGTGTGTGTGTGTGTTGGCAGTGGCACTCTATCAGCCAGGTCAAAGCAGGCTAACTTCTGCTATCTTTCCCTTTGTCTACTGACTGTGATGGATAACTGTGCACACACAAAGATCTGGATCCATGAACTGAGATTGTCATGTTACAAAATAAATATTACAATTCTGTTCACCCGAAGAACAACTCATTTAACTGTGCTGTCAGCAACCTGTGCCTGCCTTCCCTTCAGGGAATTTTAATTTGTTTTTCACTGTTATTATTCATTCAGGCAGAATAATGAGATTGTGTATGGGAAGAGGAGACTATCTATAAGAAAGGAAAAATAAAAAGTAAAACGGGGCATGTCCTTGGTTCAACTGGTGTTGAACTCAGCTAGCCCATCAGGTGCTGATCCTCTTGTCCACATGACAACAATGAGATCATCCTCATCCCCCTCTCAGAGATTAAGCCCTACCTTCACACAGTGAATGAACATTCTAGAACAGCTTATCTAATATTGAAATCAACCACATTATTATCACCCACATGCCCGCTTTGCTGCTTAACATACTGTATTAATGATTTTGACAAGAAACCCTTGAGTGCACTGGTCAGGTACAGTGACCGTTCCAGTGGAAGGGATGGTTAACTGGATGTGTTGGTGGTGATGTGTAAATATAGATGCAAATTGTGTTGTTTGTCTGCAGATATTGACTGTGCCTGCACCCTCTGTAGTCTGTATATGTACGTGTATGTAATGTATGTACAATATCCTTGCAGGCCCTTCACTTGACTGTCCTGACGGTCTCCGTTATTAATACACAGCTATTCAGCTGAGTGAGTGGGAACGTTTTAATAGATGAGTCTTGGATGCAATGTAATAGAGCCAAGTCAAACAAGTACTGAAATGATTGCTGACATGTCATTCTCAGTCATCATTGTAATGTTTCCTTTGGCATTCTGAAGGCCAACGTTTCAAAACAAAATAGGCTTGCATTAGATAAAATACAGAAGTAATTACTCTAATTTTTACTGAACATAATGATCAACCCTGAATCCCATCTTTCCAGTCATTCAACCAGACCCCACACGACAAGCTTGCAAAGTGCTAGATTCTGCGTTTTCTGTGAATTTGTTTACATATAATTCATACAAATAGTACTCATTGTTTTGCATGAGGAGATGAGAGTGAATGTGAATGTGTCATGATAATCAGTGGTAGAAAGACACACGATTGCAAATTAATGTTACATAATCCAAAGTGTTGTTGTACACAAGCTGTACACTCGCATTGATGCAGTGGGTGTCAGCCTTATGTGGCCTTATGTACTGTATATGCAAACATTTTGTACAGGGCAAGTCAGGCTTATATAGTATTCTTTGAAATGAACCGTTCTCTCTCTGTTGTGCAATGTGTGTGTCCTCATAACAAGAGGTGGAAGGCTTTGAGGGGACTGATATGCAATGCCTTGGCTATGTTGAAATGATGTTGCACAGGAACAGCACATATACTGTACATGATAAGTATTCAACAGATGTCACTAGCCACATGCCTGAATGGAACCTTACAGCTTAATGTTTCATTAATGTTGCTTTGTGCTAACAGCAGCCCATCATTGTTTTATTTCTACAAGGTACATTCCTCCCTTGTTGTGGGGTAAGAGCGGTCACCTCCAGACAGCCCTGTATGGAAAGTTGGGCCGGGTCAGTTCCCCCCACCCCTATGGAATCAGAAAGTACCTACCCATGCAGGATGGTGCTACTGCCACCTTTGACCTCTTTGAACCAATGGCGGACCATGCAACAGGGGGTGAGAGATGCTTGATCCAAATATATGAATGATTTCAAATGGTACGGTAGATTTTTTCTAAAGAAATTGTGTCAGGCATGTAACAATGTTGCACTCTACATGACTGGTGCCTTATAGACATGGTGGGGAAATGGCGAACCTTATGCAACTTTGCAGTTGAAAATCAAAGTTATTTTTGTTGAGCAGCACTGTCATGCGACAAAGTATAATTTAGCCCTGATCGTCTGTTTCCCCTAAAACTATCCTATTTTACTAAGTGAGCGGTAACACACACACAGACAGACAATTCAATCCTTTATTTAGTCATGCATGTCTTGTTTGTTTCATTTGGTTATCTTTGAGTGTCTGCCTTCTCTTATCTTTAAATTTGCAACTTCACCTTTTAAATTTACCTTACTGATTCATCTGTGTGTTTGCTTTACCAACAGATGATATCACCATGGTGATATGCCCCGGTATTGGTAACCATAGTGAGAAGCACTACATCCGGACCTTTGTGGACTATGCTCAGAAGCAGGGCTACCGCTGTGCTGTTCTCAACCACCTGGGAGCTTTACCAAATATTGAGCTCACCTCTCCGCGCATGTTCACCTATGGTGAGAGTGAGACCAGAATTATAGACTCAAGAAGCTAAAGCTTGAATTGAAAGGCATTGTTAAACAAACGATCAGCTGTCTTTGAAATAAAAACACAAACCTCCTAGAATGAAGAAAGTGTATGTCGGAGAAGCACAGCCTGCCTCTCATATATGTACACTGCAGAATCTTGATTCCGTGTTAATTTGTACACTCTCCGAGTTAAATTAAGGAAGATTTGATTTTTCATCATAAACTGGTCACAATTCTGTCTATTAGACAGCAGAAACTCAGTTAGTGGTCAATTGAGTTTTGCAGTTAAATTTCTATGCTGATAATTTCAAGGCCATCAGGAACTACCTTCATCTGGACACCTCCAAATATGCCTTTGAATTACAGGACCATACTGTAGGTGGTCTGGCATGTTTAGCCCATTGACTATGACTCACTGTATACTTAAAGGTAGGGTAAGTGATTTGCTTTGGTTAAAATAAGTGTTAAATAGCTCTGTATTCTGATAGTACTCATTGCTATAGAGTGTTTGTTCAGTATTAGGAGTCTCCTTGTCTCTCCACCTCTTTATTAAACAGAAAATGCATTTTTGTTTCAGTTTCAGTTTCATTTCCAATTTTATCCAACCAGGACAGAGAACTCAATCAGGATACAGATTAAACAAGTGAAATTGGAAGTGATGACACTAAGAAATGAGCAGACAAAATTGGAACTGGAACACTATACAAATTAAGCCTAAAAATGGGTAATTTCTCCTGATTGGCTGAGATTTTGACACCTACCGAAAAATATATTATCTGTTTATTAAAGAGCTGGAGAGACAGGGAGACATCTGTTACTGAAAAAACACTCTATAGCAATGATTACTATCAGAATATAGTATTTTAACCTTTTAACAAAATACTTTTTGTTTTAACCAAAAAATATCACTTACCCTACCTTTAATACATTACTTAAAACATTACTGCTAACCATTTCCACATCATGCTGTCGTTTGTTTGAATTTCAAGGAAGCTATTAGATTCTGTGCATGTCAGTATGATGTGAAAAACTACTTGCAAAGGCTTGAAAGTTGCTTGAGATGGGTAATCTAACATCATTGCGTTGTTATTTATGTCAAAGTTATATTCTCATCATATTTAGCCTCTGGAGAAAAGATTGATTCATGGACTAACTTGAAATCATAGGAGTTTGTACAACATCCACTTTTTTACACTTGTAAACCTGTGATGACAGTAAAGTTAAAATTTGGTCTCGCAGTTTGATATCTCAAACACAAATCACCTTCAGCAGTAACGAAAGAAGACTCTCTCAAACAGATAAGGTTTTGATTGGTCGTCTGTGTGCCGTTGACCTTGCAGGATGCACATGGGAGTTTGCAGCCATGGTGGGCTACATTAAGAAGACGTATCCCCAAACCAAGCTGATTGTGGTTGGCTTCAGTCTGGGTGGCAACATTGTGTGCAAGTTCCTAGGAGAGAACCGGGTCAACCAGGAGAGAGTGCTTTGTTGCGTCAGTGTCTGCCAGGGGTATAGTGCTCTAAGGTGGGTACACTGTGCACACTGTGCCATAACAGGTGCCTCTGATGCGTCCTTTGGGATCCTATGGGACTCATGGGCCCGCAACTCTAAACCCCTAATTTATAGCCAACTGAACCGATTAATTCACATTAATTTAAACTGCTGTTTGTGTTATTAGTACATGCACACTGAGCGACTGAGTTATTTTGTGCGATTAATTTGCATTAATTTAAACTGCTGCAAGGACGATTTAAAATAAAATTGATACTAGAAAATGTGCTCCTCGGAGCACAAGTCTCCACCAGCAGACTTGTGTTGGGAATGTTGGGAATGTTCTAATTCTTATGTTCTAATTCTTACAAAAAATAGAACACGTTACTGTGTCATAGTAACATGACACACTGTCTGTATAAGTGTCCTATCCGTCCTGTCTGTGTAAGTGTCCTATCCGTCCTGTCTGTGTAAGTGTCCTATCCGTCCTGTCTGTGTAAGTGTCCTATCCGTCCTGTCTGTGTAAGTGTCCTATCCGTCCTGTCTGTGTAAGTGTCCTATCCGTCCTGTCTGTGTAAGTGTCCTATCCGTCTGTCGGAAAGGCGCCATGTAACCACTAAATGTTAGCTTGGCTGATGGCACTGATGTCACTTCGGAACGCGCACCGCAGCGCTCCGAAGTGACACATCATTTTATAGGCCGCTATACGTCATGCGTCTCACTAGCCAATCAGAGCACACTCTTTCAACGTATTGTCACGTGTCACGTGAGGCTTGACCAATGTTAGCTTGGCCGAGGGGGGGGGGGACGGAAAGTGAAAACATAGTCTCCTGGCGGAGACAAAAATCATCAATCTGTATGAATTAGGCATCACCAAAATAAAAGTTTTGTCTGAAATCGTTTATTATTATCGTTTACTCGCAGATGCTAGTCTGTTGTAGGCTAATAATAATTTGCCTCGCAACTTGTAATATGGAGTACATTAATTGATGGATATGGTAGTCTTCATTGCTTCTCTGCTTCTCTTCAGGCTTGATTGCATCCTCATTCCTGTTATCAAACATGTGGAATGAATCAGCAAAGGCGGGGTTTAGAGTTATGGGCCCATAAGTCCCTTAGCAAACGAAAGGACGCACCTCTGACACACTACTACTTTCGCAACACATTCCATTTCCAAACTGAATCAGTGGTGTTGTGAAGGGTATAAAAGGTGTATATATATAGTGCGTCTTTGTCAGTGGGCATAGCGCATACTCACTTCTAGCGTGTGCAGCAATCAATTTTAGTGTTACAAATATCAGTTTTTCAATATTTGAAACTCTTTCAATACACATTTTCTGTACTATCAATGCTAGCTGCTCATTCTCCTATGACACTTTTCATCTCTGCCATCACAACCAGCATTTTTCTCACTCCACAGCAACCCAGGCCACACACACACACACTGTTGCCCACATGTAGCAGCCCCGCCTCTCACTGACTCCCCTCTCGGCTCCTCTCGTTTGCTCCACTTGAAAACAGCTGTCTGTTATAGTTTGTGGGTGTGGACTTGTGACAAGTGCGTAGGGCGTCCGCAAATGTTTTTGAGTGAAAATTTCGAGGTGCCCTGGAGTCAGATGATTATGCTTCCTCTTTCCACCTCGCAGCCACAAACAATTACTCATTCATCATCATCGGTTTGTCTACTTGATCTCATAACCTGTCTCTAACGATGAGCTGCATCCTAGAGCCTGACATAAGGGCCCCCTGTCCCCCACCGGAATGTCTCTTTGTCCAGCGGATTACGCAAAGCATTCAGGAATGCTCACAGGCCCCACACAGCTGACTTCCTGTGTGTGTCTGTTTACTTTGTCTCACAGGGCCCAGGAAACCTTTCTACAGTGGGACCAGTGCAGGCGCTTCTATAACTTCCTCATGGCAGATAACATGAAGAAAATCATCCTCTCACACAGGTATGAATCTGGGTGCTTCAGTATTCCCATGTCACTTCTCATTTATCTTGGAGTTCTGCCCCTGTGTTTTCAGTGTTGAAATAATATCATAGGTGTGCTTAAGAGGTGGTGCACAGTGCTGGGTCTGTACAATAATTAAGTGTATGGAAATGTCACATGTGTTTTCAGTGCAAGTCTGGGCCCATTTGTGTGTCTTACAGGGTCAGTCTGTTTGGGGGAAACTCGGCTAAAAGGATAGACGCAGATGTCAGTCGGCTTTACACAGCGACCTCCCTCATGCAGATTGATGATTGCATCATGAGGTATGTACTGTACCTAATTGACCAAAGCACAAATGACTCCAATGTCGGCATAATGTACAGGTACTTGTTATTCTGCCACAGCACTGGCAGGTTGAAATCCTCTCGGGTCTCCAGTGTCCACTGCATGGAGACATGGATTATGTCTTGCCCCCCCCCCGCCCTACTCGATTGAAACAATACACAACCAAAGCAGTGCGTGCTGACAGTCTTTGAAACCTCGCTGCGTAGTCAACAATTGTCGCATGACAATGACATCACTGACGCATCCTTGGTATCTTCTAAGCAGGTTTGAGCGTATGCCGTTGAGTGTATGGTGTCGCATACCTGTGACGTCACTCAATAATCCTTGGTATCTATCCGTCTTCAACAGCGACGTTGCCACGTAATTTGGTGACGCATCCAATCGCAATCACCATGGGCAGAGCGGAACACCGCAACTTTGAAAGCTAAGGCCAACCCCCCCAAGTGACCTTGTATAAGCGACGTGATTGATTAAAAAACTTTAACCTGGACACAGGACTAGTATGGTCGGTTAGTCTTGCCATGCAACCTCCGGTCGCTAGGGGGCGAGACAATAATGGTATGATATTATATATAATAGCAATCTACAGATGTGCAGCATGGAAACCCTCGATCCGTAGCCAGAAGTCTACAATGACGGGAGATTCTCTTTTCCCGGTGTTTTGCCCAGGCGGACATGGTTTTGAGGTTAGTTTTAGGCATCATTTCTGTGAGGTTAGTGTTAAGGTTAGGGTTAGGCATAGTGTTTGTGAGGTTAAATGTTAGGGTTTAGACGCAATCAAGGCGAAACACCAATGAAAGAGGGAGTCCCCTACAATGACACCCTCGATCCACCACCAGGGGGTTCGAGATCACAGTCCATGAAAGCTGCCAAATCGGAGGCACAGAAACTCTGGGGAAGTGGTCCTCGGATGTTAAGTTAGCGACAGGCCTTAATGGGACATGAATGCATACAAATCAAGGGGGGGAGAAGAAGATCGGGTGAAGATGGACATATCCTCTCAATCCTCAGGTCTCCACTGTATGGAGGTTTGATCCCCTCTGATCTCAACTGAGTCCACTGAGGTTGTTCTGACGAGCTGTCAATTATTCCATTTTCAACAGGAAATTCCATGGCCACCATTCGCTGAAGGAGTACTATGAGAAGGAAAGCTGTGTGCATTACATCCACAATGTGAGCACCGTCTTGTTCTATTTTTATACTATTATCTCGTTATTGTAAAATATAGCATATTCATGTGGTGGGCATTTTCTGTTTTTTATTTGTCCTTTTTTAAACAGTCTCCTTGAGATCGAGATCTCTTTTTCAAAAGAAACCTTGGTACATACTGTATAACAGTGATTCTCAAACTTTTCAGCCCCCCAAATTAATCATATTTGAACTGGGGACCCCCTAACCTGCACTTGGAGTTGAGACATAACATTTTGTTTTGACTCAGTTTGAGAACCACTGCTGTATAAAATACTGTTAACATTAGACAAAACAAGTACAGTTCCATCATAGATACGGAGTTGAGCAGTAAACAAACATGTAGATCAAAGGAAACCAACAACATCCATATCAGAGGTCAATATTTTTTAATCCTCCAGCGGAACGAGATACTTTAAGTTTTAAGGTCCTGTATAGTTCATTCCATTTGTCTGGAGCATAGTGTTTAAAACCGACTTTGCCATGGTAATTCTTTACCTGTGCTATATCTAATCATGTGACCTAGTACCATAAATGCTATGTTCAAAAGCAGCAGTGATAAAAGGGAATTTTCATTAGCAGAGCCTTTTTAAAATACATTGCCATTCCCTTCTCATAGTTAAAGAGGGCCAACCCAGTTTTTCATATAAAATGCAATCATGAGTGAGTCATTTATCTCCGGTGGTAAAATACATTAAAAATACATTACTCTGAAGGAGGGTAAGTAGAAGGAGAGGCAGGTAAAGTAAGAGTAAGCCTTGCTGAGCCATGTGGCCCATGGGGCACACGCCTCTCCTGTTTCTGTAGCGTTAGGCGGCAAGTACATCCACCAGCCATGATGTACAAGTACACCCACTAGACATGGTGCTAGTATGTCACAGGGACTTGCTCCCAATCCAACCCTTGATGCTGGGTGCCAAGCAGGGAGGTATTGGGTCCCATTTTTATAGTCTCTGGTATGACCTGGGTGAGGAATCGAACCCCGACCTCGCAATCTCAGGGCGGACACTCTAACCTCAAGGTCATTGAGCTGGAAGGAGAGGCAAACATGTACAAAATGTCATCTTAATCAAAGACTTAAAAATAGTTCATTGTACAAAACTGTCTTCTGACTGGCAGTAGAAAAGCATGATTTGTTTTATACAAGAATCCCATTTTTATTTTATTTCGGGTTTTATGTGAACACAATGTCAAAGGCGTGACTGAATGGCGTTTGAATGTCTTTTTTGATTCAGCTGAGATAAATAGCGCTGTTTCTTTATGCAGGTAAACGTGCCACTGTTGCTGGTGAACTCTGCAGACGATCCTCTGGTTCACGACTCGCTGCTCACAATCCCTCGTACGCTAGCAGGTAGTATTTAAAGCAGTGTTTGTCAGCTGGTATACTGCAGAATCCTGACTGTTAATGTAACCCTGAGTTACATTAACACTCAGGAGTTGACTATGTAGGACCACACTGATGTTAAAAACATGTTTAATGATAATAGTAAGTCAAATAAGTGGCATTTGTTTTTGTGCCTTAGTTTACTCACATGTTATTTCATGTTATGTCCTACTGTAATTACTAAAAATATCATAGCTGTTTTTACTGTGTGAAACTTCAAGACCCTACTATCTCTCTAACACACGTCCTATAAAAGCTGTCAATTTAAAGATAGTGTAAGTGATTCAAATGCAGGTCCCAATACAGAGCCAGTATAAAGCAGCTTGTAGTCATCAACTCCATAATCTTCTCACGTTCACATTATCAGCAGTGGTAAGCCCATTGGTGTTTTCCTATGGAATTTACCTTCTATGTGCACTCAACTAGATTTGTGCTCTCTGGCTGTTTGATGACTAATGGTTCCTTAGCTTTGACACAAAGATTTTTTTTATGACTTTCCTCCACACTCGGCTTGTACAAGGTCAGGGTGTGGTATGGAGACCAATATGCCTGGAATGTCTCACTTTATTACACCAACTGGAACGGTCTGTCCCTCTCACACACAGCAAAGTCTGGAGTGTGAATTCTACTTTGAAAGTGTGAAATTGGACCCACGTTTCCAGAGTTTACTGTGCCTAGAGCAGGGTTCCCCAATAGGCGGCCCGCGGGCCATTTGCGGCCCGCGAGAGGCAACTGTGCGGCCCGCGACGACTCCTGGCAAAAAATATATATATATATTTTTTTTTTGAAAAAATAAAAAATAATAATCAAATTCACACACACACTTACCAATTGTGCGTAAAAATTATAACAGACCCCCCTAAAAAGCAATACACAAGAACCCCAGGTCTAAAATAACTGTCAAATTAGCTAGATTAGAGGAAAAAAAGAAATCGAAATAAAGTTGACAAAAACAGAAATCAAAATCCACCCAAAACCGCGAAATTTTCGGCCAAAACCCGGCCAAAACCGCAAAAAAAATTGCTGACTTCGAGAGCCCGCGCGCGAACCGGCCCTCAGCTTGTCACCCGAGACAGAATTTGGCCCTTGGGGAAAACTAATTGGGGAACCCTGGCCTAGAGCCTTTTCAAGTGTGCGCCTGTCTAAATTTGAGCTAGAGTCGAACCTCTAAACTGTAAAGGGGTGATAAAATGGGTCCTGGAAAGGAGCACAAGGAGTTCCTATACAGTTATACAGTATGAACATAAGTGGATGCAGGATATTTAGTGGAAATGATTACCTTAGTGTTTTCTATATTCCAGGTCCTTACCTATACCTTCCTCCATCTGTCATATTTACTTTTTTAAGAGCGGGACGCGCTGTCACGTTTTCCTGGAAGTAGGCTTGTGAGTTTGAGATCCGAGGCTAGACTGGAAGTCATACTGTACATGCAACTAGATCCTGAATGCTTCTGTAGAGAGAATGCTGACTGATCCAAACAACCAGGCAGTCAGCTGTGCCACACTGACTGAGAGTCTGTCCCCTTTGCCCCATAAGTGATACTCTGACTGACACACCTACACTTACAGGAAATGGATAGGTGGAGTGGACAGGAATACAGCGAGTGTGTTTAGCTCGATAACTTAGTAATTTGCCTTCTTGTACATGTTTTATCCAGGGCTTTATTTGTTAAATGTGCCTGGTGAAAATCAAAAAATGTATCTTATCACCCTATAATGATAATAATACAATGAAAGTAGTACTAGGTTAATAATATTAATAATAATAAAATATTTTTTATTTGTAACACACTTTATATTTTAACCAAATCTCAAAGTGCTACATATTAAGAACAAACAATAATAATAATAAAACAGTGAAATTAATACAATTCTGATCAAAGGTCAGATACACGGCTAAGAAAAAGTTAAACCCAACAAAACACGCATGGCATCAATGAGTCCATCTAGGCAAATGCCTTGTTAAAAATAAAGGTTTTTAGTCCCCTTTTAAAAGCTTCCCCACGGACTGTGGTGCTCTCAGATGGTCAGGGAGGGCAGTCCACAGCCGAGGAGCAGCTGAGCAGAAGGCCCGGTCCTCCATGGTGCCAAGCTTCGTCTTGTGGGGTTTGAGTGTGTTTGAATTTCCAGAGCAGGTGGAGGTCGGGCGTTCGAGGAGTTCCTTTAGATAGGAGGGGGCTTTGCTGTGGATGCACTGATGGGTAAGGAGGGAGACCTTGTACCAGTGTAGCTTATGGAGTATGGGTGTGATATGTTCATATTTCCACACTCTCATCAGGATCCTAGCAGCACTGTTCTGAATGTACTGGAGCTTCTGGATGCTCTTGCATGTATTAGGTGACAGCACAAATGGTACAATTCATCTAAATTTAACTGATGGGTTTGCTACTGCAACTTGAAAATGGGTTTCTAAGGCTCATCAAAATTGTCAAATAATAATTGACTGTATATTCCCTCATCTGCCCCAGCCAGGACAAACAGAGACTGAACTTTAATAAACACAGTGGGGAAACGTTGCTAGTTATTGGATGGAGATATAGTTAAATGGAGCCACAACAGCAAGGAGCTCAAACTCGAATTTCTCGAGTTCCTGCACATACTGTGTTCTTCACTGCAGTATCAAAATGACTTGCATGTTCTTTTTAAAATGTGAGCTATTCTCTATTGCCATCTTTTCCCACATCTGTGTGGTTGTCTGGCAGACTGGTGGCTCAGCAGTCTGTATCCCAGTCCAGGGCAGTTGAGGCTGCTGTCATGAATTGTGTATAGTAGACTAGTGAGAGTCTTGTGGGATCTTCATCACTAGCCAACTGCATCACAGTTGCCTGCTAACCCAGTTAAGTAGAGAAGAGGAAAGGAAAAGTGGAGATCCGCCTCTATCCATTTCCCCAAACCAGTTCATGTTATTGGTGAGCCACAGCTGGATCACAGGATCCAGTCATGTTTTTAGTTATTTGTATATGCCCTTCTTAAAGTAGTTTTGGGGGGTTATATTGTATTTAATCTGTAAGAATCACAGAATGACTTGGTCATTCAGCCCAACTTCAGTATTGTAGCTAAGCTACAGTCTAATTAGAGATGTAAGTGCGGTGCTATTGTTGCCTATTCATCAGTGTCTGATTTTGTCTGTGATGATAAATGATGTTTGTACAGGCAAATTGATAACACTGGTGTCTATAACCTGCTATCACAGTGAACACGTAGCACTCTTACCTTTTGCTCACTTTACCAGTCATGTTCTCTATTGGTCCTCCCTATAAATAAGGTATAAGAAACACCCTGGTTGTCTCCGCCAAGCCAAAAGCGTGGCCGAGACGTATTAGCCCCTGTCCGTCCGTGTGTGTGTGTGTTCCTCTGTCCATCTGTGGACAGCTAATCTCCAGCACCGTTGGACTGATCGGTGTGAAACTGTGCTCGCACACTCCCTTGAGGCCAGAGCAGAACCGGTGACCCAAATATTTTATTTTGGCGAAACACATTTTTGGCTATTACTCCTACAGATTTTGCCCACATCACGTAAATCGGTGGACATTATCTCTGGATCTGTCCGATTTTTCATATTTCAGTTTGGCTTCCAAAGTTTGCAGGACAAACTAATTTTGAACAAAATGTGTCAAATCATGAATGCAGCGTCCGATTGTCGTGCAGTTCACACACCTGTTTTTAGTACACATTAGGTACACATTATCTCTATAGTAATGTGATCAAGACGGACCTGTCCAATCTTTATTATTTTTTTCATCCTTATTGGCTAAGATTGACTACTACTACCTGGCCTGGTGGAGACCTGTGCTCTGAGCAGCACATTTTTCTAGTTACGTTTGTTTTGCACGTGTGGCATATTTTTGTTCTGGGATAAGGAGTGGCCCAGCCACTATAACTAGATAACGCACCCATGATGAAACTAGATAACGCACCCAAATCTAGGGGTGGCAGTGATAGTGACTCAGCAGGTAGAGCTGTCCTGGTTTGATTCCCAGCTCCTCCTGGCTTTGTGTGGAAGTGTCCTTGAGCAAGACACTGAACCCCTAACTGCTCCCCATTAGCAGGTCGGTGTAGCGGCCTAGCGGCCCAAACCTCTAGTGTTAATACATTTGCATTGAAAAACAATTCATTTCATTTGTGTGTTTTGCATGTGTACTTATGGAAGTTCTTATATAAAGGATTTTGCAACATCTCACGGACAGTAAATATACCTCCTTGTGTCCTCTGTTTGCCCCTTTGCAGAGAAGAAGCAGAACGTAGTCTTCGCCCTGACGCTACACGGTGGCCACCTGGGCTTCTTCGAGGGTGCAGTGCTTTTCCCCCAGCCCCTCACCTGGATGGACAAAGTGATTGTGGGATACGCCAATGCCATGTCCCAGTGGGAGAAGCAGAAACCGCCATGCCAAAGTGACCCCTTGGACCCCTTGGGCAAGAGTGTATGCCTAGAGGGTAAAGCGTAACCCTTGACCTCTGACCGCTCACGCTTGTCGTCAATCCCCCCCATCCCCCGGGCATCATTGCACTGAGAGGAGATGCCTTGAACCAAATCTGAATCAGCAATCTTCTTCCTCTGCCTTCTCCTCTCGTGCATTGAGCTACTGACTGCCATACTTATCACACACAGGCCCCTGCCTTCACCGCAATCCCCCTTTCTGGCCACCACCTTACAGTACAAGAAAGAATTAGGAAACTAACTGCCTTTTGAGCTCTTCCGTCATGTGGGGAGTGAATGCAGAGCAGGAGCAATTTTATTTCCCCGCATAAATATAAGACCAAGATGGATCCCTGGCTTATAGATCCAATAGCCAGACAATAAAACGGATGAAGTGAGTTGGCATCCTAGA
Organism: Gymnoscopelus microlampas; assembly: GCF_963454915.1. NCBI lineage: Eukaryota > Metazoa > Chordata > Actinopteri > Myctophiformes > Myctophidae > Gymnoscopelus > Gymnoscopelus microlampas. The sequence continues at coordinate 13,839,758 of NC_139962.1, forward strand.
CTGAAAAGTATAGTGAAGCACCATATACAGTACAATGAGAAGTCGAATGCCAGCAAGAGCACAGACAAAGCCTCTTACTACACTATGGCACCAGGCAAATGCCCACTCACTGTACATCTATGGAGCTCACCGCTTATCACCACCAAGGCCATAGCCTAATCTGCTGTCTTAACCAACACAGCCTCTTTGTAATACGTATGTATGTAAATCACATAGATGACGTAAAAAAAAGCCAGTTGTGTGTGTGTGTGTGTGTGTGTGTGTGTGTGTGTGTGTGTGTGTGTGTGCGTGTTTGTGTGTGTGTGTGTGTGTGTGTGTGTGTGCGTGTGTGTGCACCAGTAGACCGAGAGTACAGAAGCGCAAGCATATACGTTTTGTGTTTGACATTTCATTTCTCTGTTCCTAGTATCTTGACCCTAATTGTTCTTTGTGTTCCTTTAGTACATTGAGAGTATCTGTGTTTGCCACACACATGTGACTTAATGTGATTGTGGTTTAGCTGTTAAAAATAGAAAGCAGGAGGGCCTGGGTGGTGCAGGGCAGGCGTAGTTCAAATCCTACAGTGCATCCTGCTTGGTCGGCCATTGCAACCAACACATTTGGCCGTGTCTGCAGGTGGGAAGCCAGGTAGGGAGGGTGATCTCTGTTGCTGCCCTAGTGACTCCTGCAGGTTAGTCGGGGCACCTGTTCAGCATTGAGCAGAACTTGGAAGAATAGCGTGTGCTTCTACATGCGTTATGTCCTCCCGGTGAAACTCCTCACTGTCAGTGGAAAAGAAGTGGCTGGCAAAGCCATGTGTATCGGAGGAGACACAGCGTTGTCTACACTCCCCAAGACCAACCGGTAGCGGTCAGCAATGACGGGGACTACATGGGAGAAGTGGAAATTGACACAACGACTAAATTGGGGGGAGAAAGCGAAAAACAATTCGAAGGCGGTTCCACATAGCTGTTGGGATCAGCCCCCAATGGGACCCATGCACATTCCTGTTGTCTTATTCTGTCACCTTTAGTTGATGCACTTTATAACTTGTACATCAAAAAGAAATCTTTCCTTTTCATGTTTTGTTTTTTTCATCCTTCATTTTATCAACAGAAGTTTAGGGCTTCGACATGATAGATGAGGTGTATTTAGTACTTGTTGTAACTGGTTGAAGAAACTAGTGGGAGAGAGAGTTACATAACTTCTGAATTCATGATGACTCTGATGATCCCTGCGTTCAGTTCAGACCAGACCCTGTGGTCCAATGTTCCTTGAGTGTCCTCTGTTTAACACCTACTCCGTTAATAATACTTTTGCCTTTGATCAGCTCAGACTTACGCTGACACACACAGCTTAGGTCCACTGCAGCATAGACACAGTCCACTGCCAAAACTGCAGACCACCTAATGTCCATACAGGGCCTTGAGACACTTCCTAACTGCTAAACATTAGTTACAAGTGTCTGAATAGATTAATCATAGTCGAAACTGCTTTACAACAGCACTGGATGTGCTAAATCAGGGGTCTTCGACGTTTTCAGGCCAAGGACCCCCTAGCTGAGAGAGAGATGATCCAGGGACCCCCTCTAAATTGTATAAAATTGTGTTTCAGATAAGCTTTTGTTGCTCTTTTTTCCCCTCTACACCTATAACTCTTTGCCAAAAATAGCAGATCTATAAGCTCTCAACGCCTCGCAGCACGAGGTGTTGTCAGCTTGTAGATCTGCTATTTTTGGCTAAAGTTCTCCTCAGAAAAGGGATGCTAGGGTTCAAGTGGTTAATGTAAAAAAAATAACATATCACACAAAGATTTGGCGGACCCCCTGTAGTAACTCTGAGGACCCCCTAGGGGTCCCGGACCCCCTGTTGAAGACCCCTGTGCTAAAGTGCTGTGTGCTGCTGAGTTGGAGGCTGAGCTGTGAGGCATGCAGACTAGAGTAGGTGGACCAAGCGATACCAGTGCTAATCCAAATATTTGTGGATCTGTTGTAGAATACTGAACATAATTATAACTGTGATGTCATACGCCCTACTGGAGAGCACTGCACACATTTGAGACGAGAAAGAAAAGTGAAATTATAATGCAAGGGAATGTTTTTGTTAATATATATATATAGATATATATATATACATATACATTGATATCTGTTTAAAAGCACGTTTTGTTCTTGAGTTGGCTGAGGGTTAGAAGGGCAAATATTTGTGTGGGTGCAGTAGTTCAGAAAGATTGTACTTGATTTATTTAAGTTTATCAAAAAATGTACTTGTTTAAACAACGTGAGAAAATGGCCGGTGGCCATTTCAAAACTATTCAAATCTAGACTGTGTTGCAAATACTGTCATTATGAGCCCTGAATTGCACACACCTTCTGGAATTCCATGCAACTATAAATTCATGGAACTTTTGTTATCATCCAACCCCACAATGCCAAGTCCAGCCAAGAAATCTGTAAACCTGTTGATTTTCATGATCACTGTGATAAAACAGATTGATAGTTTGAAATGCTAACTAGTGATCTGGCAGTACTGCATCTGTAAAACGTTTTTTTTGCTTCTTTTTTTATGTTATCAGTCAGACCTTGATGAAATGGTATGTGAAAATAATCCTTAGAGTCTGAACCCACTTGGAGCACCAGATGTTTCACAGCATCAGGGCAATTCACAATCAGATTTTGACCAGTACAATATTACATTTCCTGACAGTTTTGTTTTTTCTGGCTGTCTTGCAAAATTGCTCTTATCTGATACTCCAAGCAGGATATAACCAATCGCAGGAATTATTTACTACCTCTTTTTTGACCCAGGTCTGATTCTTACCTACATGCCCTTCCATTGCCTGTCAAGACTGGCCTGTCACCATGCACTTGTCTAAACGCTATTCAATGGTGCCATCTGCTGACAGGGAGAGCTAACAACAACTGCCTAATTGTCAGCCAGTCCTTTGTGGTCCATGCTGTCATCGACCTGTGACTACAGTGTCAATGAATCCTCCATTACAGCTCACGTATAACTGGTGGTTGTTATCCATTTCAGCCAATAAGAAACCGCTGTATAATGATACACCAGCACAAGTCCAGTCTCTACTGTGATGCCACAACAAGAACCTTTTGTGTTCTTTCTTAAAAGATGTTTGCCTCTCCCTAACTTTGCACAGAAATGCAGGTTTGGATGTATTACAAGCTTTTTTTTTTCTTCCCTAGATTATTATTATATATTATTATTTTGTGTATTTTTGTAATTTGTATTGTTGTTGTGACTTGTTTTTGTTATAATTCTCTTGTGCAAATGCATCAGTGTGAGTGTTTATGAATGACCATAGACACTCATATCAACGCCTGGTTGTCAGAACCAAAACATAGTAACATACCAATATGTACAAATATATTCGTACATATAATGGTTACATTTTGAGGGATCGGGGACAATGGAGGAAGGCAGTAATGCTTTAAGAGGGATTTTCCGCACATGTTTCCGCACATGTTTTAATATTAAGCTTTATCTGTCTGTACTCATTCTAACCCCAGTGCTTCAAAACAAGCTAATTTGTAATCATTTGAAAAATAGTTTATTAAACCAAATATTAGCTTACTGAGGTGTTCAGAAAGAAATATTGAACTGAGATCAACATTTGTCTTTGTCACGTTCCACTAAAAGGGAGTTTGGATTAACATCTGATTCTTTTCTTGTTTCTTTCCAACCACTCAAAGGAAATACATCGTTCAGTGCAGAAAACCACACTAGCATTGATTATACATTCTACTGCTTATGTTTACAAGTCATTGTGATGTTAAAGACAGTTATAAGACATTGCAACATAGAAATACTGGCACACTGGTGTAGTCCTATGCCATTATGAACTCACATCATTTTTGTTTGGTTTTGTTAAGGAAACCAATGGTGTGTGATTTGATATTTTGAGAAATTCTTGTTATTGTGTTCCAAAATAAATTATTTTCTCAAATGAAGGAGTGTCTTAATGTCATGGTTCTCTTACCTGGGTAACATATACTGGCTTGTCAGGTTGATAATCCAAGAACGACCTGTTCTTTTACATAATTTATGCTCTGTTGCATGACTATCCCATGACTATCCCATGCTTTAAATATGCATCTATCTACAAGCTCACAGTGCGTACACAGCATTGCCAAGTATACATCAAGTATTAGTGGTGAGTTGTACTAGTTCCTGAAATAGAAGATTTTACTGTAGTTTGAGGGCAGTGTTTTCTAGGCACATCTACTAGAATAATTGGATGAGGGAAACAATGTAATGAGCCCTTTCTCACTTGCGTTGTCGATCCCCGCTTTCATTACAATTATAGATCATTTTCAACATTTTCTATTTATGTTATCTGCAAATGCACTCCAGCGGGTGCTGTATGTGTGCATCTGTTTAAATGACATACCCCAATCACATAGTATCATGGTTTTCAGGACGAGGACCTGGACCAGGTCCTCGCTCTGAACCATGATATGTAATCATATCATGAATTTCTTTGTTGGTGTATACTTTACCAGGTCACCTGGTAAAGTATACACCAACAAAGAAATTCATGTGACTTACTGTAAATTCATGTGACTATAAAGCGTAGTTTTAAACATTTTAAAATAGAGGACTTTAGAAGAGATTTGGGCATTGTTCCATGGGATCTTGTGTATCTTGAAGATGATTTAGATGATGCTGTTGACTGTTTTACTAAACTGCTAACTGAGGTCATTGATCATCATAACAAGCCAGTTAGTGTAAGGAATCGGTTGACATTAGTTCGTGACAGTCATCTGGTCAACACAAGATCAAGATGCAAAAACCACTATGTTATACCTAAAATAAAAACTATCATGGGAAGCAGATCTTTTATTTTTAGGGCGGTCAAAATATGGAACTCATTGCAATAATTTGGATGTTTGTTTAATGATTCGTGCTTTTTTCTTCTGTGTCCTATTTTTATAGTAATAAATAGTTTTTACAATGGTATGCGGTCAGGTCTAGGCCTGGCTCAGGGAGGAGGACGCCCCTGCCATGCATAGTCCACCATGGGTATCCATGGTCATCCCTTAGGTGCAACAGGCCTAGGGCCTAGTAGTAGGTGTGTATGTGAGATGAGTTACATCTTTTTATTGTGTAACTCTGTATATTGGTACTGTTTTTACATTATGGTATGTTGCAATATGTTTATTGTAATTTTTATCAGTATTGTACACTGTACGTATGTAATGTATTGTATTTCTGCTTGCTGGACTCTTGGAAGATTAGCCTCGGCTAAAAGAGATCCAAATAAAATCAAAATCAAAATCAAAATCAAACTTAAATGACAGAATCCAAGAACAGACAGAAAAAATTAATTCATATTTTATTGAAAATAATTAGTTGGAACTATTCTGATCATATAAGAAGTGACAATTCTAGAGTAAAGATACATAATTATTTTGTGATTCAGTGCCAAAGGTATTGGTGCATGATGTCCATCTGAGTGTCAAACTCTGCTTAATAACTGCAGACACTGTTGACACAAACAAGGCTGTAGAGATTAAAACAAAGAAAAAAAAGGCATTGCACTGCTTCCGGAAATTGAGCTCTGCTTGATTTTTCCACAGAAAATGTAATACAGGACATCCCATTTTACACATCATTATATATAATTCTACAACACACTCCTGAGACCATAATATACAGGCTCCCTATTTTTAAATAAATTCTATATTATCATTATAGACTAGAGGCACAAGGCTGCTCTCTAGAACTACCATTTTAAGGCAATGAACACCAAATCCATGGCCTTGCCACTGGTCTGGTTATGAGCTTGGCCATCACATTATGAGTTTTCTCTTCCTCAGTGCTCTTATAGTAGGCTACTAGGTGATGCATTCACAGGTTGTGAAGAAGCTACTTGTGCTGTAAAAAAAATACCACCATTAACATTCAGAATTGTTCCACTCCCAAGTTTTTCTAAACCACATCCTTTTTCTTTCTTATTTATAAAGTATATCCCTGGCATTTGCCCCACTTGCAAATCATTCCTCGCTTCTAACATTACATACAGTATGTCTTAAATGACCATAAAGGGATTTCTGCAACACAATGAAAATGCCACCGTATAGCTTTATGATCTATTATGAAGCTATACGGTGGCATTTTCATTGTCAAGACAGATCACATCTAGACAGAGACATCTAGGGGTGAAGGCCACTATAATTGTTGGTTTTGAAAAGGACTGACAAACTGTTCCAGCCTCATGTTTGGTGGTATTAACAGCATGCTTTTAGAGAGCAGTGTCTTCAGAGCCAAAAAGCTTGGTGGCGATGGCCTTGTAGTCAGCAACAGGAGCTGTCCCATCAAAGTCTTCAGGCAAAAGGTCTGCATCAAAGTCCTTCAAATAGCCATCTAGCACATCGCCATGAACAAAGACCTGGCGGAAGTTATGGGCAGAGTTTAAGCATTATAAAACTGTCATGATGCAATGCGCTGTGAGCTTGTAGATCAGCTATTTTAGAACATTTTTGAAAAATAGGGCTTAAGTACGGTAGTTAAATAAGAGTCATCATAGTATCCATCACCAGAAAACAGGCAATATGGGAAATATAAATTGCATGCACAATTAAGTGTTTAAGTATTGATCAGAACAATTAGCACCTCCGAATCACACAGAAAGTTAATGGCTCCCTTTTGACAAAGATATGAAAAGTTCCAATCTGAGAGTTTCTGAGCCAAAATGTAATAGTCAGGTAATTGGTCAATCATTATGGTTAGCGAGTGCCCTCTGGTGTAAAGTACATACTTTCTTTTCAAAATGTAATGTGTTTAATGCCACAACTTTCATACATTTTAAAATATACATAATCTTAAAGCCACCCGACTCACCCTCTCCAGCAGTTTGCTCTTCATGAAGGGTTTAACCACATTATAGGTAGTTGTGAAATACCAGGGCTGGTGGGTGACATGGACTGCCTTGAAGCGGGCAGGGAAGGAGTCCTGCGTATGACACACAACACAGACCAAAAAGGTATTAGGAAAATCTTTGTGATTAGAGCTAAATGAATACTCAGGGTTTTAGTGGTAGTAATGGCTGACCTGTAGCATATCCACCATCTTCTTAAGTTCCATGGGCTTTATCCCTGAGGCATGCTGCATGGAGAAGCCTCTGAAGTTCTCAATCAGGACAAATCCATTGATCTGGGTCTCTTCATTCTCAAGAAGCTTCTCCAGGATCACACAGTATGCCCTCAATGTCTAGAACACACAGTTTAATTCTGTTGCATAACTCTTGCATTAGTAATTATTCTGACAGTGTGTGTGTGTGTGTGTGTGTGTGTGTGTGTGTGTGTGTGTGTGTGTGTGTGTGTGTGTGTGTGTGTGTGTGTATAAATGGTAGTTCAGTGATTCTCATTTCAAAGACCCCCAGTTTGAGATGCATATAAGGCCACAGACCCCCAGTTTGAGATGCATTAGACCCCCAGTTTGAGATGCATTAGGCCACAGACCCCCAGTTTGAGATGCATTAGGCCACAGACCCCCAGTTTGAGATGCATTAGGCCATTGACCCCCAGTTTGAGATGCATATAAGGCCACAGACCCCCAGTTTGAGATGCATTAGGCCACAGACCCCCAGTTTGAGATGCATTAGGCCACAGACTCTCATTTGATGCGATTCTTATCTCTGGGAACCCTGTTATAGATTTGATGTTGGTGTCTGTAAACATTGCATTAAAACAAACATATATTTTGATTTATGATGTGGTAATTAAGTTCCTAACAACACATTTTATTTTATAACCCCCTATCCTCAAAACTATCCCAAATTGTGACTTTCACCTGCGTAGACTCCATTGTCTACAAATCGACGTGTACGCTGCGTAATAAATCAAGAAATGATTTTATAATTATTTTCTCCTCCTACTCAATTATTGAAAAAGCCCAATATCACATTGTACTCGTCTGTGACAAAGACGATTCACTGTGCTGTGTTGTCTACTCTGAGTGTAGCCACCGACCTCATCAAAGGTGACTTCCTCCAGATCCCAGTGCTCAATGTTAAAGAGCATGACCACCCGTCCATATTTGTCTCTGCTGGGCAGAACCACAGGGTAGCCTGCCTCGATGGTGCTGCGCACTGCCTCAGGTGTCAGGTTCTCAAACAGCTCAGGGTAGTCCTTCCTGAAGCGGACATAACCTACAGCACCCACATGCAGAAACAACACAAACACTTACAACAGGCCTCATGTATGTTCAGTAGTACACATGTACAGTAGCAGCACACATGGCTTATGTCAGTAGTACAGCAATTCTCAACCTGTATAGGATATTGCTTGTGGCCCCCCAAATAATTGGCAAAACACTAAGTTTGTATTGATTATATAACATTAATATCAAAACAATTAACTAAAAAATCTTTCTTTAAAACCTTGAAAAATGTATCATTGTACTGCATTGATCCAAGCCGGAACACTATCGATTGATTGATCATTCAAATATCATGCTCTGAAAATGCACACGGCCCACCCATCTGGCAAAATGCACACGGCCCACCCATCTGGCCACTTAACACTGTAGCCGAACGGCTGCCATGTTAAGTGGTCAGAGATGGGTGGGCCACAAACGCTTTTGAGATTTTCAAATGGGCCCTGATCCAGAAAGGTTTGAGAACCACTGCAGTTATGTACACATGGCTTATGTCTCACTGCTGCACTCTATACCAATTAGCCAAGTGGAGCAAATTTCTGCCGGACCAGTTGCATATTTGTGTGTGCGTGCGTGCGTGCGTGCGTGCGTGCGTGTGCGTGTGCGTGCGTGTGTGTGTGTGTGTGTGTGCTTGTGTGCATGCATGCATGCATGCATGCAGGCATGCATGTGTGCGTGTTTTCAGCACTTTGCTCTGGAAACCCAATTAACCCCATTGAACAATTCATGTTCACATAACATTCCTCTCTCACACTACAAAGAACCCCCTCTACAGTATATTCACACAGAACGATGTGTTCGGTGTGTGTGTGTGTGTGTGTGTGTGTGTGTGTGTGTGTGTGTGTGTGTGTGTGTGTGTGTGTGTGTGTGTGTGTGTGTGTGTGTGTGTGTGTGTGTGTGTGTGTGTGTGCTTCTGCAAATGTACAGTACAATGGAGTGTGTGGGCACATGTACACATATGATTTTTTATGTTACACAAGTAAGCCCCAAACAACAATGCTGGAATAGTGTGCTTTAACCCCCCAAATTCCCTCTCTCTCACACACACACACACACACACACACACACACACACACACACACACACACACACACACACACACACACACACACACACACAAGCACTGGGATGTTCCCAGGAGAACACTAGGTTCACAAGCGAAGTAAACTTTCTGCCCTATTTGAACACAAGGGATGCCTTTGTCAGCGAAACGGAGGCATCTAAGAGTCCCCAATTAATGTGCCCCATCCTCCCTGTCTCCCTGATGGGCACGATTCAGAGAACAAAAGAGCTTGGACCTCAATTACTAACCCTATTATAGAAGAGGTCTGCGGTAGCTAGAACAAAGAGGATAGAGGGTCATACAAAGATAATAAGGATAGGGCATACTTAATTTTGATTCATATGAATCTCAATGTCTTACCGCAGAATTGGAATAGACAATACTCTACGTAGTTGAATAGGTGGATGGGATGAATGGATGTAGGGGTCTAAGGATTAATTGAACTATCAATTAGTTGATTGACAGAAGTTAATCAAATGTAGTCTTGGTAATCAAATAATGGAATAACCAGTTCAGTGAGGACCAGATATCAAGTAAACATTTTGAATATGTGCTATTTCAATATGTGTATAAGTGTAGATTAATCAAATTATAGAAAACATTTTCTGCAGATTATCATTATTATTATTATTATGACAACAATCATGCCATCCTAGACGGACGGATGGATGGATGGATGGATGGATGGATGGATGGATGGATGGATAGTTGGATGGATAGATGGTATACCCAACTCAGTTCTTCATGTAAGTCTCCTATGACTCACCCTTCATGAGCTCGTGGGCCCTAGTTACATCAAACTTGCGTGCCCTGAGGAAACGTAGCAGCAGAGCATCAGGCTTGTCCCCGAATCGCTCTAGCACCAGTTTGGCCAGGTCCTCTCCCTCTCCTGCTCTCTCCTTCATCAAGGCCCTCAGCTCTTTCATAGAGGATACCCGGCTCTCGTCTGTCTCGTTTAGCTCATCTTTTGCCTGAGTGGAACACAGCACATTCTGTCTTTGCAACAGCGGACTCATAACACAGAATGTTTATCATGAGTGGATATGGCCTGACTAGTATGATGGTTATTGTCACATGAGAGGTTTCAGTCAGATGCATTGCCATCTTGATTAAGAGAATTACTGTATTTCTAAATAATGAATGTTTTTCAATGGTGGGTTACCTTTTGTATCGTGTGGCCAGGCAGCTTGATGCAAGGACCAAACACAGGACCATGATCCTTCACTGTCAAATGCTCTAACTTGGACCTCATGGCCTGCTCCTCCTCTGACACCATGCGGAATGTTCCAGTCTGCACAAAGACAGAGGTGTTTAGGAACCTCTTTAGTGTGACGGCTAACGGTATGGTTTTCAACACATGCACGCAGGCACACACACGCAGACACATGCACTTGTTTCAGGACAGACCTCAAACGATGCAGACCAGTGAGTGACCAGCTTATCTGTCTCACATGATTACAGAAAAGACTTAACCCTTCCATTGTATTAGGGTAATCTTTTAGCCGTTTTCAAGTTTAAATAGGTAAAAAGTACCCTTTGCATTTCTTTATTGGATCAAGGCTTCATGATATCCTCAGAAACAGCTATTTGAATGCAACAAAATTAATTATCACCATTTTAGTTAATTCTGATGGTCTCTATAAAAAACTGACAGCTGTGGTGTTACGGGTCAAATATGACCTGGCTGGAACAGAAGTGTGGCTCAATTCCGCCCAAATTGTCAATATTCAATGTTTACATGTTTGAGAGAGAAAGAAACTAGTCCTCAATTTGCGTATTCAAAAGGTTTTGGTTTATGAAAAATAAATGACTTTTTACCTTCTTTCCTGACATAAATGTATATGGGTAAAGTTTGAACCGTAACACAGAAGATGTCACTATCACTATTGTTAATAATATTAAAACAAAACCAAGTAATTTATTTTTGGAAGTGTGTTCTAATATTAGTCTAGTATAGCCAGATAACATCATTACTCATTGTCTTCATTATAGGTAATGAGGATTTTAACGCTTTTATAATTGATCAAGCTATATTGAAAGATGAAACCCAAACCCTAACCCCAAATACATTTTTAAATAGTGTTTACATGGATGTGAATGCATAACAAGTCAGCTATTAGGTGGGGGGGGGAGTAAATTATTATTTTTTTTTTTATATTTTGGGCTGAGTTAAATCACGGGTCAAATTTGACCCGCTAACACAAAAAGTGTCAGCAGGTTTCTAACACAATGCAAGGGAGCCACTTCTCCAAAACAGTCTTTCCCAGAGACAGAGTCTTTGGCACAGTTTCATGCAATAAATAATGAAGTGGTTGGCCAATGATACCTCTGCTGAAACAGAGACAAATTGGCAATGTAATCAAAGTAAACTTACTGCAGCCATGGTTACAGGATCTCACAGTGGTGTCACTGGCTCTATAACACAACAAAGACAAAGTTGGAACCTACAGTATACTACTAAACAATCCTATATGAACTCGGCAAGCTGAAGTCATCTTCACTTTGGTCACACATGTCAATGAAAGGTCATTCATTAATCTCGCAAACAGCATCTGGACTGATCCACAAAGGAGAAAGAACAGAAAGAATAGAAAGAACAGCAGATTTTATCTAGGCTCTGTGCCATTCTAACCATTATTTGTCAAGAGTGGGTTTTTTAATGATCAGTATAGCAGAATCCTCCTAAGCCTGGCTTTAAATGTTAGGCAGACCCAATACAATGCAACTCTACAGACCATTCAATACATCCATAAAATGATGTGAGAGCAGACCTACACTGTAAAATGTAATTGGCTGCAGTCACTTCAGTTGTTCCTTCCATTGTTAATATAATTGGACAACTGCAACATGTTTCCAATATTACGCAAAACAATAATAATTTAGCTTAATGCCAAGAAAATGAAACGGCCTTACCTTAGTTGCAGATTAGTGGACACTCGGCAGACGGCACGCAGTGATGGGCTGAGGGAATAACAGAGAGAGAGTGGCAAAGAAGACAGCATGCCGTTGAGATTAAGGAGGAGATAGCACTATGAGGGGAGGGGTTATATAAAGTGGCAGTCAAACAGGGATTAAGGTGCCATTCGTAATTACTATGAGTGGCTAATCTACATAAGGCAAACGACAGAAGGAAAGGGGGAGATGTAGGCATACAAAATGAATTTGACAATGTATTCATTGAAATGAGCTTGACTCCAAACATTTCCAGTCTAATCACTCCATTCTGCTTTAGCACTCTTTCAACCTGTGTGACCTTTTACTCAGTAAGAATTAAGGAGTGACTTGATGTGAGTGTATTTATCACAATATCTCAATGTTTTTGTCAGACCCTGGGGACAGCATAGAATATTTGTGTCCTATTAGTAGCTAAAAAAATGGCTGGGTTTCCGAGGCTAATTAGTAGCTGACTACAGTTGCTGCACACATCCATCACTTCCTCATGCTTTGTAAGAACCATTGACTGTTATGTAGGGCTATGTTTCAGTTGCTCTTGCTCGCTCTGCGCTGTTCATGTAAACACAAAATACTTTGTAATAATAGTAATTGCACAGTCAGTTACGTTTAGCAAGAAAGTCCTTAGTAAACTTACAAAATAACATAACAAAATGTTATGTTAGTAGATCAATGTGTTCATGTGAAAACACTACAATAACTGTGGGAGTATACTGGTGTGTGGACTTTTTTCCTTCTTGTTTAACTTTTTGTTCCAGCACCTGCATCCCAGTAGGTCTGGGATGTGCATGTCTTTTAGTTTCTCAGCTTTTCTTAAAGTGAAAATGTTTGATTTATTTTATATAAGCCAATTTTTTTTTACCCTCTTTCTTCCAATAGTCATTATGCCAATTAACACTCCCCACACATTTCTCTGTTGCACTGCTATTAGACCTTACTGGCTCACTCACTTTGCCAGAGAGGATCCCCCACTGGGAGGACATAGGGCCTCCGTCCTACTTTTCTCATTCAACACCCCCCACTGAATAGACGCTACCCCCAGCCCATAGGAGTCACTAGCGGCGTGCAGTGACAAAGATCGCCCGCCACAGCTTCCCTCCTGCTGCAAGCAGAGGCCAATTGTGTTTGTGTAGACACTCTACAAAGCCGGATGCGCCACGGTGGATTCGAACCCACAACCTCCGCGGAGGTGGGCAGGCACTCTTACCACTGCATCATGTTCAAGTTGCATTGTATCTCATCATGATTTGTGTGCATGGGGATCTCATCTTAAACAAGCTCAGTGCTTAATGAGTCTTCCAGTTTAGTAGAACTTGTATTGTGAATTTGTACTTCCATGTACTGTTGTTCTCGTGTCTTACTAAATGAAGTACATCAATCAATCAATCACCAGAGTGCCTGAGGGCCTAAACATTAGAAAGTTTGCCCTGATGGTGGCGATAGAGGGGTCGCCAAAGTCAATAGGTTTCTTGACTTTCTTCCTCTTCGGAGCATCAAAGGGATACAAATTTTTCTACCATCACTTTTCAAGAAGATATGTGGTCACAGACAGACAGACAGACATGGGCGAAAACAACATCTTGGCAGAATGTAATTTTTACCATTCCTACCACCAGAACAGAATAGAGTTTAGATCACATGGAGGAAAGTGCAATCAGTTTTTGACAATGCATCAAGAAAAAAGAAATATTACTGAGAAATAACATGAAATGGGAGCAAATGCTGCATTTTCCCCTCACCATAATATACCGTTAACTAAATCCCTTTCATCTCCAATGAGACCCTGGTCACATCCACTTACTGCACACATATTCAGTCGTGTCAGAGAACATTAACCCTTGCACAAGTGTGATGAATGGTGGTATTTGAACCCTTGTACCTCTTTGCCTGGGAACCTGTCATACGAGAGATGACCACCAGTGTAGACGGAGCTGGGGACTTCACTTTGACAGAATGCCTTACTTCACTTTACACATTCCTTTATGCACATTCCATGCCTGGAGATTCTTAGTAGTGGCACTTCAGTGGTGAGACCAGTTGTTTTGGACCCAAATTAGGGATTATTTCCCCATGATTGCACAGCATCAGACTACTCCATGTAAACAAACCAAAGCAAGAGGTAATTGGATTTTCAGCCCTGTGTTAAAGGTCTATTTAATCATCTTTGAACTTGATATATTTTTTGCATGATAGTCACAGTCCCGGGTACAGACCATATTAATTAATTAAGATTTATAATTATTTGCATTTTATTAACTTTTGAACAGAACAACATTATAAAAGTAAAGACAAAATAATCCACATAACAAAACGATTGAAGAAAGGACTGGATAAAGGAACATTCACAACAATGTTACTAAAGGAATATGCAACCGGGATAATATCAAAGCTATGACAAGCTACTGTTAAAGGGTAGAGGGGTTGAGTGTGTATGGTATACAACAGAAAAACAGTTATAGGGGAAGAAAGGTATAGCATGGGTGTTTGCAGCATGGTCTGTGCCTAATAGCTCATAAACCGTGCGTGCACAATGCACAACTACTGTAGTATCGGTGTAGGTAGGACAAAGGTTTCGATCACGCATGATATCCTGATGAAGATCCAGACCTGATGGAAACCCTGAACTTGCAATAAACGGCGGGAGCATAATTTATGTTTTCTTGCTATGCTTACTCCCCTTAAGCATGCCGGTCAAATAATGTCATTTACAGCGTGTGCCTTCCACTCACTTGAGTTGAGTATACATCACCTCCTCTTGATCTATTTACAATAAAGGTGTGTGTGTGCGTGTGTGTGTGTGTGTGTGAGAAAAGCAACCACATAGTAGCGTCTTAAGGTGTTGGACCACCACAAGCCACCAGAACAGCTTCAATGTGCCCTGGCATAGATTTAACTTAATTGGTAGTGGAGGGATAGATTTTCCGGCGGGAGAGGCTTTACCAGGCTAGTGGAGGGATGGAACACCATTCGAATAAAAGATATTCCCTCATTTGGTGTTTTGATGATGGCGGTAGAGAGCGCCACTGGCTATTAACACACCTGTCCATACAGTTGGTATTAAAATGGTTTGAGATTGTGATGGCCATAGGCATACCAGCATAGGCCTATGATTCATTCAATTTTCACACTCATCAAATCATTCAGTGAAACCTCGTGCCCAGTGGATAGGGGCATTGTCATCCTGGAAGAGAGAAGAGACCACTCCCATCAGGATAGAAGTGTTACATCATAGGCTAAAGGTAATCACTCAATAATCTCACTAGTGACCCTTCCCTCTAATGGGAATAACAGAGCCACCTCACTGTTGGAGTCAAGCATTCAGGCCTGGACCATTCTCTTGGTGTATACCACACTCGCCCACTTGTGGAGAATATGGTGAAGGATGACTCCCCTTATCACCATTTTCTTCCACATCTCTGTAGACCAGTGCAGTGCCTTTGGTTTTTGCAACACTAAACTCTCAAATGTGCATTTTTGTCTTTGTAATGAGGGGTTCATGCACTATAACCTGCTTTAATATCCCTTTCACTGTTCTTGCTGACAGTTGGATCATGTCCTGCGTTGATATTCTCAGTCACCTGATAAAGAATTGCCCTTCTGTTTTCCCTTACATATTGCACTAGCACGGGCATCACGGTCACTGAATGTGCACTTTTGACCACAATTTGAAGATGTCAATTTAGTCACTGTTTCTATTGAATTAGCCAATTGAGCAGCATTCTATCTGACTGTGTTATAACAGCATTGTATATTGGCTATTTGTTACTGATCATCTGGTTCCTAGATCACAGTTGCAACCACCAGACAGAGCAGATTAGTATGGGCTATTTGGCTTTACTTAATACAAAGAAATTGAACACATATGAAACAATGATTGTTGAATACAAAACTTGACTATAAAACTGAGATTGTGCTTGATTCATTTGTTCACCTTTGTACCAAATAAATGCCTTCCTTATATATCTTATAGTCAGGCGTGTTTATCTACATTTTAAATGTAAGTTTCCACTCACTTGTCCTGTGCTTGAAGATTGTATATGGGCCTAATTTTAGATTCTCAACCATACGTGTACCCTACGTGTTGCTTGTTTGACGCTTGTGATCCCAGCTGAGAAGAAAGAAATACAGGGCAAGTTCCAGAGACATCAAGATCTCTCTCTCTCCTAAATGTATTTATAATCAACTTGAGCCACTGTACTGTATGTCCATCTCCTTGTGAGAGGAGACACATTACAGCCACATTTTACAGGCATAGTCAGCTGGGTAATGAGCTGTGGGTGAATTGAAACTCTGCTACTCTGCTGGCTTTCTCTCATTCATGCATGCACATGAAACATCGCTCCACAGATTATAATGGCATGACAAATACAGCTCGCCTTGCACTATGATGCAGGCATGTGACTTATTGAGTAATCATTATATTGTGCATAATTTCAATGTTTTCAGGAGAAAGATGTGATGTGTAGAAGTGATGTCCAATTCCTTCTGTATAATTTATAGTCAGACCCTAAACAGATATGCAGGTTTTAGCCTTAGGTAGGCAAATTATACTGCCCACACATTTGCAGTGGCAGCAGCGCATGCTTATTCTCAATTCATTGGTCACGGTGAAAATATTTAAATATTTTCATTATATTGAGTATTCCAAGCGTAACCTGTTCTAACATAATCCTTTGGATTTTAGGTTTCCTCATTGTTATAGATAAATAGAAGACCAACGCTGGCACCTAGTGGCACCAGCAGTAGACATACTGTATCATGCAGTAATACAAATAATTTAGATGCAAAGCACAGAGGGGGAGAAAACATAACACAAAGTACACATCAAGGTCAAAACTGCACCAGGTGTTCTGTTATGCAGAAGCTTTAACCTGGCATAACATTTCAAAAGGTGTGTTTCATTTGTGAAATATGACAAAACAGACCAGGAAGAGAAACAAAAACGTACTGGATAATCCCTGACCAAAGCAACAGTTTGCAGAGGCAGCTGGTATCAAAATATATAAGCAATGTTCTAATCAATCTCAAATCAACTAACATCTGAGTGATACCAACCTACTCTCCTTCCTTACTCATACCACCCACATGGGTTGGAAATCAAGAAAGTGGAGCCTTTGCTGAAACATTATGCTGGGTTTACTCTGGATTTACCAAGATAGTGACTTGTCATACACCAAAGGACAGCCAAGTGACTTTACACAGTAAAATCCTGTGTTCATTTAATTCTGAGAGTGCAAAGCTTTCATCAGGAGTTTGTTTATATTCTCAGAGAAAATAATCACAGTAGAATACACAAAAAATGCAAAAAGGTTCAAAGAACGAAGTGTCCTTTGAACTATTTACAAACTGAAAGTGAAACTGTAATGTTAGATGTCATGGTAAGTGGTTCATAACACTTGCACTTCTTGTTTGCTGCTTTGACTCCTATTTGTTTAGTCTTAGCAGGCCATTTTTTGCTGACATTTGCATTGCTGTTGCAAGCCATAAATTCACTTAACACTTATTTGAGTTAATTTGTGCAAATAGTTTTACATGATACGATGTTGGATATCATCCATGGCAGCGCGAGGTTACAGATACAATGGACGTAGAAGACCTTTTCTACAATGTTCAGCAATAGAAGGTGGAGTAGCAGTCTCACCATTGTAGCCAAATAGTAACACCTAATGTAATAACTGACATTTTATAGTAAAAGTGCAACTGGCAAAATTATCTAAAAATAATAATCTCCATTATTTCTCGACTACATCATATATTATTTTGGCAAGCAAATGCATAAGGCATCAGAGTGGGATTCATTCCCATCTGTAAATGGCTGAATTAAAAACAAATACATTAAGATGCACAGAGTGTTTATGTTGGGAGCAAGACGCTACTAATTCCCCCTTTAAGTTAGTTTAATATGTGTAAAACTAAATATAGATTTTTTTATGAATTTTAAAAAATATAAAAAATCGAAGAGAAAATAGCTGTAGATCGTAGAGCTTGTAGATCGGCTATTTTCACAATTTTGCCATATGACGAAGTATAATAGTGCTTAAGTGGTTAATGGAACAATTACAAGATAGTATTTACATAGTTACTAACCAATCTGGGAACCCATTCGGTAAAAAAAAAATGATTTCTTTTTCTTGAGAGATTACATACTGCCAGGTATCAGTCCTTTTGTTTCAAGTGGCCTCTTCAGTAGTGTCAAAGGTCAGAGGACATTCCTAAAACAACCCTATTGCATTTAGGTTGTTTAAAGCACATTTCAAAACAGTGGCCAGTGATAGAAACTAACGTGATAGTCCACCCTGTTCCTTTAGTCTTGGCACTGTTTCCATTGACATAAAATCCTCTTAAAATAAAGAATGATAAACACTGTTCTTTCAGACATCCTCATGTGAAATTGAAAATACATTAAAAGTAATAAAACACCAACTAGTGTGGTCACGTATGCTTCGACATCAAAAGCCCATTACAACCTCACAGTGTGGCAGTACACAATCAAACCTTCCTGACGCTTGTACACAGTAAAATCTTGTTAATTTATCCACTCTGAGTGTACAAAATGTAACCAAACGGACCTTACTGTCAGAGTTAACACGGGTCAATTTGGTTTCATTTTGTACACTCTCAGATTTTACTGTGCAAGGACTGTATTGCATTGGTACAAAGGTCTCCAGTCTCATCGTGCCACACATCACAATTTGTGGTGTCCTTTTCAGTCCACAAAGGTGAGGCCTGCCATGACACTGAAGCCCAGAAGAATGAACAACACCTTGAGGAGCTGCCTTCCTGGGGAGTTGAGTTCATGTGGAAGGATCTCCAGGAAGGTGATGTAAACAAATGTCCCTGCGGCCAGTCCTTCCAGAACGCCCTGGATTAGAGCCCCCGATGGTAGCTGGGCCTCCATCACACCGATGCCAACGGCGATGCCAATGGGTGACATCATGGCAAACACTCCGATGTAAGCTGCCACCCATATAGGCGGCACTGCACTCTGCACAAGCTTCACTGATAGGCTGAAAACTATGATACTCTTGTGGATGAGAATGGCAATGCAGATCTCTAAAACCTAGGGAGAAGGAGAAAAAAAGTTTTTACCCTCATTAGTCAAGACATCTAACCACCTCACCCATAGCCTGCCCCATACAGAATTTACTGAAAGGATACAGTAGTAAATGTTGACAACCTAATGTCTGCACACCCTGGCCCGAGTTTGAATGGAGCACAGGAACACTGAATGTTTGGTTTGGAGTAAATCAGTTAACTTAAAAGGGGATGTCTTTACTAAGGTAAACAGAGTAAGCTGGCGGTTTGTGAGAGGGAACGTATTGGCACATGTAATAGGTTGTCAG
Organism: Gymnoscopelus microlampas; assembly: GCF_963454915.1. Lineage (NCBI taxonomy): Eukaryota > Metazoa > Chordata > Actinopteri > Myctophiformes > Myctophidae > Gymnoscopelus > Gymnoscopelus microlampas. Next base: position 13,859,272 of record NC_139962.1, read on the forward strand.
ATTCAACTTTAATTTTCATAATACATTTTGTTCAGTGTACTAGAGCAGTGGTTCTCAAACTGTGGATCGGGACCCCAAAATATATTTTGGGGGGGTCCCCAGATGATTTGCTTAATTTGCAACATTGTTTTCTCACTCAACAGTAAACAAGCCAACATACAGTATAAGTGTATACAGGGTATCTGTATACACTTGGCCTGAAACGGTTGAGAAGCACTGTACTAGAGAAAGGGGCTAATTGTATGACTGCAATGACGTCAAGCAAAATCCAATGCGTGGTCACATGCATGGTCCTGAGGTCACTCTGAGAGTATTGGCTGTATGTATGGCAGTCCCATGACCAGAAGATAACCAGAAGATAACATATATGGCAAGATAGTGGAACCACATTGTTGTTTAAGTGTCCTTGAATTTAAAAAAGGAGGGAAAAAATGATTCTACTAGAGACCATGTGAGTTACATAGTTTAATTTGCCTCCCGACCTAGCCTAGACATAGACACAACAAGTATGGAAAATTATAAATATATAAAAAGCAAATCAAATCATTTAAAGTACCAGATCATCACTGATCCAGACTCCTTTCTCCTTGGAGGCTGACCGGTGGCAGCCATGAAAATTCATACTTTGTCGTACAACAGACAGGTGTCAAATCTTTTTAAGATATTTTTGTTTTGGGAAGCTTTCAGCATAACTCTTAGCTTTTCATATGAGCATATGAAAAAGAAAAGTACTAGCAAGCAATAATTTAAATATACCTTATCGGGTGATGGCCAGTGTGGGACAGACACTTAGTTGTCTACTTCACCTAAAAGCGAAAGAGCCTTGCTATGATTCTCCTACAATTCAAATAAAATCAAAATGCCTAAGAGCCTCAATTTGGTCAGAATCCTAGGAATTGCACGCATTGCCTCTCCACAGAGGGTATGCAATAGGGATTATAACAGGGCGGTTTTGGCATCAAGTGAAGTACGGCTTTTATATGTCTTACCTTGGAATCAGTGGTCTGTAGGCCTATGGCTAACCCCTCAAACAAAGAATGGAAGGAGAGAGAGAGGAAGAGCATGAACGAACGAAAGGACGAGTGGGCTTGCAGGTCGACGTGGACGTGGTGGCCACTGCCCTCAAGATCATGGCTTGCGGCCTGCCCGTGGCCATGGCCATGGGACTGGATCAGGGGGGCTCTCTCCTCACTTGCCCCTCGAGCCTCCTGACAGTGGAGCACAAGCCTCTCTACAATGAGGACGGTGAAGAAGCCAGCAGCAATGATGAACTCTGGGAGGGGGAAGCTGGTCTGGTTGACAGAGATTGGGAGAGGACAGTCAGTATTGTTTTGTTATCTTTTGAGAGATAATGCAGATTTCCAGTAGACTCTTAAATTGAACAATCTATAAATATATTTGATCATGTCTTCATCTATAAGATGCACTCATTTGGCCCTTGACAGACCCCACACTAGGTCACATCAAACCCACCTCCAACTGCTGACCTTCCAACGCATCATGGATGTCTGACAGGTAATCTGGGATGATGTCAAGTAGACATGCAGCCAGGAAGACCCCGCCCGCAAAACAGCTGATCAAACTCAAAATGACACGATGGGTTTCTTGAGAGTTAAATGAGGAAAAAGATACATAAACAAATATATTAGGCTTGACATGAAGAAACACACAAAAACAGAATCATTGTCACTGCAGTTATCTAATCAGATCTGTCACCAGGATCAGGTCAAGAACCAGCACTGACATTATAGCAAACACTCCAACATCAGTTTTGGTGCTGTACCGTCAGGAACAGTATAGCATGCATGATGAATCTCTCGCTAATGAATCAGTCTATTAATAATATAATAATGATAATAACAATAATAATCATGAAATAATCTGGCTAACTATTAAGGCACACCTCCCCTGGCTAATTCACAGATGATTAACTCCTAAGTCCTAAGGCTATGGTCCAGAGCTAATGATCCTATCATATGACCAAATACAGAAGTGAAAATAACTTGTATCAGCAAAGAACAAGAAGTGTTGAAGGGCTGGGGGGGGGCCTCATCCCCATCAGGTGACTCGACTTCCAACTTTCTTGTTATCCTGTCCTCTATAACGTTATCCTTATTCCCACAGTTCCCAGCACAATGAAAGCACATGACCAGCAAATTACTAACTAATCATGACAGCAGCAGTCAGTCAGTGAACTTACATTTTTATCCATCAACATTAATATTAAACCACATATTGTATGTGGTTGTGTGCCGATGATGGACGCTATTTAGTAATTAAACTAAAGAATATCACAATATGAACCAACCTGTTCCACTTGTATCCCTGAACCACTTGAGCCGAGCGGGAATGAATCCGAACAGCAGGGTGAGACACAACAACCCAACCAGGGCGCATATCTTCACCTGTAGTAGGTAGTCCATGTTCACCTTAAATACGAGCTGGTCGGTGGAAGAAAACGACCTTATCTATAAACTACAAGACAGCTTACAAGTCGGACGCTGTCTCATCATAATGTCTCTCTGGTGTTTAGGAGGAGACTCCGCTGGAACAACATCATTCCCCTCCACACGGACATGGTGCGCATGCGTGTACTTACATTCAATATACTCCGTAGTACGACGGTGTCGCTGACCAGACAGAACTACAAGCTGAACACGCGTCACCAAAGATGGTTAATTTATGAAGATACACAATTCCGATTGAAGCCACTAGAGGCAACATGGTACATAAATCCTACAAATGGACGCTGAACGTTCTAAGTTTACTGGTTTTAGATCCCGCGAGAGTGTATCGATGGGACAGAGAAAGATCGACAATAAAGTAGATGTTCTCCTGATTTGTCACTCTAAAAAAGCCAGGCTAGAATGAAACTCTCTGGAATGTTGTGTGGCTTGTGACGATCGGGTCCAACATTTAGTTCAGTGACCATGGAGCTAAAGAATGGTTCAGATCAGTTGACTACTACCCCGTAGCGAGAGTTAACATTTGGTGCGTGGGGGTAAGCACCTTTATTTTCAATTTGTACATGTTTGTAGTGGGGTATAGTGCTGAAAGTCCCCGTGTCCATGGGGGGTGAACCCTACAACTCTCGTAGAATGAAAACGTCAGAATCATAAATACGTCTACGAGAGTTGTATTCTACAGCTAGTCCAACAGATGACGCTGAATCACAAAATATTTCTAAGGATCGAGTAAACATTGATGACGTAAATTTCATGCGCCGGACGCGTAGTAGATAGCGGCCAGTGCTGATGTGTTACAGTGAATCAGCTGTCATTTACACTCCATCGGTTGTTCTGTGATAAAGAAGTAATACTTGAGACAGACACACATTAAGGAAGGACGCAGGTCCATGTCCAAAAGGACGTGAAGCGAACAGCAGTACCGGGTGGAAAACCCAATGGCGGTGAGTCAGTCACACACACACACACACATACACACATGCATACATACATACATACACACTGTTGCTCAGGGGTCTTCAACAGGGGGTCCGTGATCCCTAGGGTATTGGTTCACAAAGTGGGGTCCGGGGACCCCAGGGGTCCTTGAGGGAGTCCCAGGGGGTCCCCAGCTAGGAACCAAATTGACTCTTGTGGGTCTGTAACTCTGAGAGTGCTCAAATGGAACCAAATGGACCCGTTAACAGAGTTAAATTAACATTGATTTTACAATAGAAATTGGGGTCCCAGAGATAGAAATGCCATTAAATGGGGGTCCGTAGCCTATAATGCATGTCAAACTGGGGGTCCTTGAAATTAAAATGGTTGAGAATCACTGCTAGAACCTTAAAAATCTTCTCTTATGAGGGTCCCTGGCTTATCTTTACAAATGGGGGTCCGCAGGCTAATAAGTGTCAATTTGGGGGTCCTTGACATGAAAAAGTTTGAGAACCACTGCCCTAGGGGGTCCTCAGCATTACTGCAGGGGGGCTGGCAAATATTTGTGATAGGATTTCATTTTCTTTTACATTAACCACTTGAACCATAGCATCCCTATTCTGAGAGGAACATTAGCCCAAAACAGTAGATCTACAAGCTTGTAGATCGGCTATTTTTTGCAAAGAGGCGTAGGTGTAGAGGGGGAAAAGAGCACACCAAGTTAAAAAAAAAGTTTAATCTGAAACACAATTTTTATACAATATAGAGGGGGTCCCTGCTTCATCTCTCTCTCAGCTAGGGGGTCCTTGGCCTCAAAAAACGTTGAAGACCCCTGCTGTAGCTGACAGCAGCTGAATCTATTCTACAATTTTGGATTGATTGAATACTTAATTAACAGCTTGCAAACAGTACAGTGGTACGATTATACAGTGGTGCTAAAAGGATAACACAAAAAGCCTTGAGGGCTTATTTCCATTGTGGTCCTGTGTATTCAATTCATAGAGACATTAAAGACATACAATAATATACCAGGCATCATCAACAGTTGGTTGATTCATACATCAACTCTAGTCTAGGATAAAAGTAACATGTGTTTGTTATTTGTCCTCCAGCCCAAAGGTAAAGTTGGCACCAAGGGGAAGAAGCAGATCTTCGAGGAGAATGATGCCACGTTGAAGTTCTACACAAGAGTCATTCTAGGAGCTAATGTAAGATTCCTCCAACAGACTAGTGCAGCACTGTATCAGTAATATGCAGCCTTCGTTCAGTTTGAGACTTGCAAGCTTGGTCATCATTACTGCTCAACCAACCATCTATGATGTGCATATTAATGACTTTAATGTGCATATTAATCCAACAGATTAGACAAATAAGTAATTCAGTATACCCTGTAAGGTAATTACTTCATAGTAATGTCTTCACTAGCTGTAACACTCATTACTACTGAAGAGCAATACATTTACAGCATATTAAAGATTTCTTGAAATCTTACAAGCCTGACACTGGCACTCCGATGAAAACGTCAACATTGACAGGTCAGGATGCACCGATGGCTTGACTATTTAGTATAGTACAATGTGGTAATTCCCTTTGGAAAGTAAAATAAATACAAATAAATAAATAGTGGGAAATACTCAATCTACAAGCTCACTGTGAGCTCTGCTAATTCCCCAATTTTTGAAAATGTATGGCAACGTATGTACATTTTTCAACTTGGAAACGATTATGCAGAATAATTGCAATTATCTCAAATATTTGTGATCAGGCGATTATGTAATAATTGTGACAGGCCTATTGTTATCCTGACCTGAAAATGTATTTTTTGTTTCCTAAAAACTAAGCTGGAATGACGGAGAGACACCTGTTATTGAACCAACACTCTATTCAATTGCAATGATTGCTATCGTAATGTACAAATATTTACCCAAGAAAAAGAAAACAAACAACCACAACCCCTTGAAGAGTTGTTTTTGTTTTATATTGACATTTTGTAACAGACCAGACTGATAAGAGGCAATGCTGTTGCTTCCCACATTACAAGTATACTAGTATGTTGTGCTTAGTAATGTGTGGTTAATATGCATTATCCTTGTCATTTTAACATAATAAAACATGTTATATTTTTCCGTCACAGGCAATATATGGTGCTATAAATCTTTTGGTCTTCTATGGTTCTTCCACATTTTGGACATGGGTGAGTACCTGCTTCCATCAAGAAATGGAACAACAAAATATGATGGATGACATAATAACACTGCATCAAACTAATTAATTGGTCTTCTCTCTTTTTTTCCTGCATCACACCCATTACCTCACCTCCTTTGGGTCCACCTAGTTGCTACTTTTGTTTGCATTGGCAGTGTATATAGGTAGCTACCGCTCCATGTCTGCCATGGCCAAGCCAGCGTTTGCTGAGGACGGCACTCTAGTGGACGGGGGAATAGATTTGAACATGGAACAGGGCATGGCAGAGTGAGTACACCTAAGTTATTTAAAGCTTCAATCTGGGACTTTTTTTAATGTATATAAAATGTTATTTGGGGGCACGCACCGTGCTGGCTCATCTGATAAGAACGCAAAACGCATTATAAGGCTAGGCTATAGTCCTTCCTGCAACTGGCCCGGGTTCGAGTCCGACCAGAGGCTCTTTGCTGCATGTCATCCCCTCTATCTCTCTTGCCTTTCCTGTCTCACGGTTCCCTGTCTCTATCGAAAAGAAACAGAAGTGCAGCAAATAATCTTTTTAAATAAATAATAAAGGTATTTAATAATAAAGGTATTTAACCAATCTTTAAGTTAACATACAATAACATAACTAGTACATCCGCAGTGGTAGGAGGTGGTCTCCCTACTCTTCCACTGAGAAATTTCAATCCTGGAGTCGAGTAGGATACACATAGATAGATATATGGATCGCTGCTGTTCATTGTTTCAACGTGGCCACCATATTGGTCCAGTCAAGACAGACCTCCTGTCGAGTGTCTACACAAACACAATAGGCTATATGCACGGCAGCCATATTGGAAATAAATTGGGCCTCTTCCTTACTTCCTTCACAGGTGTTACCATTGATTCTAATGAAGGCTCTGTTCCATTTCGTGTAGCACAGTGGTTCTCAAACCTTTTCCTTTCAAGGACCCCCATAACTCTGAGAGTATACAAATGGAACCAAATGGACCCTTACGGGTCCATTTGGTTCCATTTGTACACTCTCAGAGTTACACACACGTAAGGGGCCATTTGGAACCCCCTCAAGAAACCATGAGTGTACCTGGACTACACTTTGAGAGACCCACTGGTGTAACAGAGTGTTTCCAGTGAGCCAACATGCACAATATCAGCACCCTGACTCTGTTTGACCAGAATGGAACAGAGCCTTCATTAGAATCATTGGTAACACCTGTGAAGGAAGTAAGAAGAGGCCCAATTTCTCTCCAAAATGGCTGCTGTGCATAGAGCCTATTGGCCCGTGTTGAGGGGAGAGAAGCCGGGCGGGGAGGGTGATAATTGTCAGTACATGTACTCCTACTGGCTGGAGCGGCACCTGTCAGCAGGGAGTGTTGGGCGGGAGGAGTAGGATGATGGCTCGACATCCTCCCAGTGGGGTCTCCTCACTGGTAGGCGAGTCAGTAGGATTAAAAGCAGTGACAACGCAGTAATGTATGTGGGGAGGAATCAATTGGCATAACGACCAAAATGGGGAGAAAAAAATTTAAAAAGTAAAATAAAACAAGACGCACCTCCTAATGCCTGTACAGTATGTATATTGAGGCATGAGGTGTATTCACATTCACTCACTGAATATTCAACCAATTTCCAAGCAGTTTGGTTTGTTACAAATGCCAGGCATGTATGTACAGGGTACTTGGTTAAGTATAAAAATGTAGGTTTTCATTCCAAAATACTTTATCTTAGATAGATTGTAATTGTAACTGTAATAGTTATGAATATGTGGTTATAATATACACCCCCAAACTGCATATGACTCTGGCATCTTTCTTGTATTGTGGAGTCGGGTCAAGTCACCCTGACCAATATGGCGGTGACGTTGCAGTAAGATCCAGGCAGTGACCAGATGGATACTAGATATGCCCTATCTTTATTGTAGATCTGACATGGTTGCAGTTACCTCTCCTTTGGGAGAGAGTGAGAGACATGAAACCTACGGATTGTAGCTTAAAATGGAAGTCGTTTTCAATGATCTCTGAAACAGTGGTACGTTTTTATGGCTACCGAGCACAACATTGCTTCTGCATTTGCATTAGCAGTGGCCTGCATTATTTTTCAGTGGTGATGGTAAATGCTTTATGGTTTCAGGCACCTGAAGGATGTCATCTTGCTCACAGCCATTGTACAAGTTCTCAGCACCATCTCCTCCTACTTCTGGTATCTTTGGCTGCTGGTAAGAACCTCTGTTGATCCTGTTATTACCACAGAGCTAGGATTATTTCTGTCATTTCTGCCATTTATATACAGTATGATTCTCTTTCATCTTCGACCCATGCCTTTTCTCATCTTTTGATCCATTATTTCCCTTTTTTAATACTGTATTGTGTGTGTGTGTGTGTGTGTGTGTGTGTGTGTGTGTGTGTGTGTGTGTGCGCGCGCGCCTGTGTGTGTTTTAGGCCCCTTTCCGTGCATTGCACCTGCTGTGGGTAAATTTCTTAGGACCATGGTTTTCAGCTGAGAGCCCTACGGCACCAGAAGAAGTGAATGAGAAAAAGCAGCGACGACAAGAGCGCAGACAGATGAAGAGATTCTGACCCTGATGAGCGGACTGACGAGTATTTTTATACACAAAATATAATATACAGTAGCCAGAAACCATTTATTCAGGAAGACATTTTTTGATATGTAAGTTAAAAGAATTCAAAATCAGATGCTGTGGAATAACTCTTTGTTTGTCCTTGCTGACTTCATATTGTCAACATTTCTTTGTCCATTTTTAAATTAAATCTATGTTGTGTTTCTGTCATGGTCCAACCATTACTTGTCCTCATCCTGAGATTAATTTCACCATGTCACAATCTTTAATGCCAATCTCCATTATATGCTAAGTTGCTCTTCAATACTTTTTCTTCACACATGGAATATGCAACACTGCCACCTGATTCGTTTTTTCCTAAAGCCACAGATTGCTTCCCCAGATAAACTGCCTGCCAGTCTATCTGGGGAAGCAGATACGAATGTCTGATAAAGTCCTTTATTACTTGGTAAAAATAGGAGGATTTGCCCAAAAACAAAGACATAAGTAGACTGTAAGGGCTAGGGCAGATTGCCTTATAGAAATCCAAAGAATCTTTCTCAATGTACAATTCCATTGTTCAAATTTACTTTCGAGTGCATTTGTTTCCTATTCTACTATCTGAATTCCTTAAATGATTATACCTTTGCAACGTTAAATTGTACACCTGTCTTAGTTGTCTCACGTTTACAGCCATATGTTTGTGTAGCAACATGTGCAAAGGTTGTAACAGCCCAATCATGTGAATGATCTGTAGCAAACTGGGCATGCTCTTGCTCCCTCAGCTCACGTGTAATGGTAAAGGTGGTGTTCATCACCTCTCCAGTGATGCTCATCATATTCTCGTGCATGTCCTGACAGAAAGAAATCTTGTTGCCTTTTTTTATTTTCTTACCAATCCAAATGTATGAGGGCCAAAAGTTTGTCTACAGCTTAAAAATGGATAGCTAAGCATTACTCCATCAAAGGCCACACCATGCAAAGAGGCACTTGACCATGGAGTTGTGCTAAGTGTGAAGACGGAGCTCTTCAGAGTCTTGATGATGGGATACTTGTGTGAGTTCATCAGAGACTTTTAGAACAACCAGGATGTGCTAAAATCGCTTTCATCGTTTCACATGTAATGTTTGATGTTGAGAAAAGCCTTCATTACGTTTACACTTTCATGTGCATTACTAAAACAAGTGAATGAGGACAAAATGGAATATGAAAATATGTAATCTGTTTTAATCATTAACCGTGAAATCCAGTGGTCAGTTATTTAAATTGATAGATTACATTGTATAGCAAATGGAACCATCACCTCCCAGATGTCATTTTTTAAAATCATGTCTGTATCAATATATATACTGTACATATACATACACACATACTGTATATAGTTGATGCTTAGATACTGTTATTCAAAGGTCTGAAAAGTATTATGAGAAAACTAATATTGAATCAACAATGATGTATGTATGGTGGAATGCCGCCCTCTGGTGGCTGCATTCAAAGTTAAATGAAAAATGTCTGACCTCTACATTGGAGAAATGTATTTCCAAATATATTAAACTCTGAATTGAATTAAACTTCTCAATAAAAGTCTTCCTTTACATATTGAAATAAAATTCAATACAATGGAAGAAATCTTTAGGTGTGGTGAGGGTCATTCTTTATTTTGATTACCGGCATGTTCATAGTTACAAGTCAAGTTGTGTGTGTAGCAGTAGCTATAGGTCTTCCTGGAGTGTCAGATCTAACCGGTTTTACAGGGGGTGGCAGGGGTCTTTGAGGGTAGCATTTAATTTGCTTATTTTGTTATTATTTGTATTATTTTATTGTTGGGGGGGTGTTTTGACTATTATCAAAAAAAATAATACATTTGTATTAAAACAAAAAATAATTCTATGATCAGTAGCTACTGCTCATGTGCTGGATATAGCCTATATGAATGTATTTGTCTTCAATAAACAATAAGAGTAAATAAGTATAATTAGGGGTCTAACCTGCACCAATTCCTATTTGTGTGCCTAACTTTTACCTGAAGTAGAGTGCGTGCCTATAGCATAAAAATATTACTTAACCAAATGAGCATGTGCAACTGATTTGTTAAACATTTTCAAAGTTTTAAACTTTATACAGTTACTACACCCTCACCTGGGCGAGGGTGTATGTTGTATGTTGCGAGACCCGAAACACCCTATGACCCCAGGCTACAACACTGATGATGCGTCCCAGTTGCATCCATGTGATGTATTTCTTTATTAGTTATTCTATTTATAGTGGCTCATAGGAATTTATAGACTACGTGACAACCAGGAATAGTTTGGTGACCACAGGAGAGACTGTTGACAGCCGGAATGTAGACGGCATCCCGGGAGCAGTTATGGGTTAGCGCCCCATGCTGTGTCTTCCGTGAGGAAGAAGCCCAAAAAACCCGCGGTGAGGCCTTTAGGAGGGCCATTCCATTCCAGCGTACCGCAAGCGGAGCTAATACCATTAGACGGCCCAATCTAGTGGTATCGGCCCAAGGAACCATCACGCCAGAAGGAAATGTTTGGATCGGGGCGGTGCATCTGATCTGGCGCAGCGCTCAGGTCCTGGACCTGGTGAGACGAAGGAGGAGCCCGGCCAGGAGACAACCCACAGTGCCTAGTCCCTCCACGTGCCAGAGCCTCCCCGAATCCCGGCAGAGTACTTCCGGAGAAGCGGACTGAGTGGCCCTGTCTTTCCCTATAGGACTGACCGTGGGTGCTACTGGGACGTAAGTCGGGGCTTGATCAACCCTGGCTGGGTCACCTGGGCGAGGGTGTATGTTGTATGTTGCGAGACCCGAAACACCCTATGACCCCAGGCTACAACACTGATGATGCGTCCCAGTTGCATCCATGTGATGTATTTCTTTATTATATAATAATAATAATAATAGCACCACCATTTGGATTATTGGCCCACAAGGGCAGTTGAGGAAGTTTGTCATAGGGCTGGACCTGTGTTTGTTTATTATTATTATTTTAAGAAGGAGAAGAAGAAGAAATACACCTACACAATCTGTGAAGTGGGAGACAGAAAATTTAGGGAAGGGGTCCCCAAATGTCAGAGTATTGGACTCGAGTCATAGTGACTCGACTCGAGTCTGACTCGAGTCGCATATTTGACGACTTGCGACTCGACTCGGACTTTGTATGTAAAACTTGCGACTCGACTCGGACTTTGAATGTAAAACTTGTGACTTGACTCGGACTTGAAGGTAAAAGACCAACGAGACTTGAGACTCGACTCGACTTGCTAGCCAATGACTCCCAACTCGACTCGACTCGAGACAAGATGACTCGGACGACTTGTTTTGTCATCGGAGTTCCCCCCCATAATAAACACAGCAGTTGAGATTTCATTTGGCCAGAACTTTCTGAATTTTACTTCAATTCTTATAATTGTAATGTTTATATGATCTGTAAAGTTTATATTTTCATTTGTTATCAGTCATGAATTTATTCATAATTTATTATAATTTATATTCTTATTTTCTGTCATTTATTTCCATGCGCAATCGCGCATAATAAACAGCGCAGTTGAGATTTCATTTGGCCAGAACTTTCTGAATTTTACTTGAATTCTTATAATTGTAATGTTTATATGATCTGTAAATTTTATATTTTCATTTGTTATCAGTCATGCATTTATTCATAATCTATTATAATTTATATTCTTATTTTCTGTAATTTATTTCCACACGCATCTTCAAGCCACGGTGCCGTAGATACATAACCGGAAAACTCGCCCCAAAACACCATCGCCCCCATTTGTTTTCGCGGACCAGCGGTTCTTGTATTCCTGTAGTTGTTTTACTGAGGATAAGGTTAGAAATAAGTTTACGGTTAGCCATGTTATTAGTTTTACTGAGGTTAAGTTTAGGAATAAGGTTAGGTTTAGGCATAGTTTAATGAGGTTACGTTTAGGAATACCAGGTGAATATCACCGGATTTCCCACGGGGTGACTGTTTTGGGGCGAGAGTTTTGGTGTTTGTCTGCAGTGGGCAACAGCGCATGCGTCCGCAATAATGCTATCAGGATCACATTATTAGATATTATTATCAGGACTCATCCATTCATTGCACTGACCCAAGTTTATTGTAGGCCAAAGATTTATATATTTGTAATGGTTAAGGTTTCTTTATACCTGCCCAATAATCTCTCTCTCTCTGTGTGTGCGTGCGTGCGTGCATATATATATATATATATATATATATATATATATATATATATATATATATATATATATATATATATATATATATATATATATATATATATATATATACACACACACACACACACACACACACACACACACACACACACAGTATATCTAGGTGTGCCCTGGGATCTTTTGGCTATGCCAGGTTCTCAAAAAGGTTGATTTAGCCTTTCCCAAGTTCTAACTAAATTATCAGACATGTAATGTTGTAATGGATAAATGAACAGCTTTATGCTGGTTTAATTCTTGACTTTAAGATACGGTTTCTCTCTTCAAGATATAAATCTGAGTGCTTTGTGGGTGGGCTGGGGAACAATAGTAGTGAGGGACTTGACACAACCTTGTGACTCGACTTGTGACTCGGCTTGACTTGCCCACAACAGAAAGACTTGGGACTCGACTTGGACTTGGGACCAAATGACTTGGGACTCGACTTGGGACTCGGACCTGAGGGTGGATTGACTTGGGACTCGACTTGGACTTGGGACCAAAGACTTGGGACTCGACTTGGGACTCGGACCTGAGGGTTGGATTGACTTGGGACTCGACTTGGACTTGGGACCACATGACTTGGGACTCGACTTGGACTTGGGACCAAACGACTTGGGACTCGACTTGACTCGGACCGGAGCGACTTGAACAATACTCTGCCAAATGTTGAGTTAGTGAATTCTGTTAATGCACTGTTTCTGTTTCCAAATGCACACTTATCGGTCTCTAACTTTGAGTGTCACTCTCTGAGTTAAATTAACTGAGGAATTTACAGGTTTATAGATTGGGATCTCAGAGATGAAAAATTGTACCAAATGGGGGTAGGTGGCCAAATGCATATCTATCTCTGGGGTTCCTGTTAATTAAAAAGGTTGAGAATCAGTGACCGTAAACTGTACTGGAACCCCAATCTACACTATAACATCCTCAGTGCTCATCTAACTGAAAGTGTATAGATGGAACCAAATGGACCCGCAATGTCCATTTGATTCCATCTGCATGCTCTCAGAGTTACAGACCCATATTGGTCCATTTGGACCGCTGGACCAGACGTTGACAAACACTGCCTTAAATGGGACGTGTATGTATACACTGCTGTTAATGACATGCCTTGAGTGGGCATGAACCTATACTCAAATCAAGAGGGAAAGAAGAAGAGAGAGTGGAGATGGACTGGGAAAGTTAGATGGGAATTGGGAAGGAAATGGTTTAATGCACTTTGAATTGCCTTGTTGTTTAAATGTGCTATGCTATCCTATGTGTAACCGGGTGGAGTTTCTAGTGTATGTAATTACTTATACCCCCAGTAATGTGTGGATGTGTTTGTGTCACTGATACTAATGATGTGATTTATTGTGTTCTGTGCAGGTGTGTATGTAAGACTTGGTGCATCAGGATTGGTGAGCCAATCTCATGCAGTCCAATCATGGTCTGGGAGAGCTTTTAAAAGCAGGAAGTTAGAGTTCTAGAGGAGATTTGTTTTGTACATGCAAGCAGAGTGGTCCAGCATGACCATGGTATGTTTTGATAATGATTTTAATTACTGGTAACATGCTAAAAGTACATGAATGGGGTTCAATAATGTGACTATGTATATTGTGGTTTTGGACTCAGTAATTTTGCAGCTTTCTGCAATGGTCTGCTCACTCTGCTTGTCCTGTGGTGAGTTTATTACGTGCACGTAATGATGATGTGTTCTTATAAGTATTGAATTATTGTATTGTGTATTGTTTAACCCACTGAATGAAGATTGTTCCTCCATGTTTGCCATGTAAAAGTTATATTAGTAACCTCTCAGTTGTGGTGCTATTTGCAGTGCAGTGAAACTAACTACTAATGTGAAAAGCCCTATGTGTGCTGTGTATTAACTTTATTTTTCTTTACTGCTGCATTATATTTTATATATGGTATCTTTAGGATGATTAGAACTAATCTGTTATGTGGCCTAAATTGTAATTTAAATGAAAACAAAATGTCCATTTTGTATCTTCTGGTGTCTTCACTGAGCCTCATACACAGTTTTAAAGCTCTGCTAAACAAACCAATATTGTTAAAAATTAAAGCCTTAATTGGTTGTTGGTGCAATTCCAACTGGCGTAGTCGAGTAGTGTTAAATTCATGTAGGTTAGTAACCCCTATTTCGGCCCGGGTGTTACATATGGGTGGATGGACAGTGGACGGTGGACATCACAAACATAATATCCGGACTTGTGAGGAGCACTCTTATCCGCACAAAACTTGGCACAAACACTGTTCAAGGGTCTGCCATGAGAATAGTCACAGGCAAGGGCCACGTGTGTCGTGCCACAGTTGCTCTAATCCACACCGAACCTGCCACAAACACTGTTCAGGGGTCTGCCATGAGTCCAAGTCGGAACTAAGGGCTGGATTACTTATAATCTTATAAGAGAAACTGAGAGAAGAACATGAGGTGACCCGGGAAGTGCTGGCTGGAAGTATTTGGGGTTATTATGCTTAAGCAGGAACCAGAACAGGGAGGTAGGCTATAGCGTGTTCCTCCACTCTGGTTACACCCTCCTCAATCCTCACTGTCAGTTCAAAAGAAGCTGCTAGTTTCTCCGTGTATTGGAGGAGACAGGTGGTTGTCTCCCCAGATCAGGAGTTCAGGTTGGCAGTGACAGGGACTGAAAAAGAAACTAAGCATGCAGCTGATCAAAAATAAAAAGGAAGAAGGATGTATAGAAGGGGTGTGCTTAGAGACTAATTTAAACTGACAATGTTTTTGGAAACTGAACACATTTTGATCAATATGCCAATGTCACGGTCCGCTCCTCAGCCCTTGGACATTGTCTGTGTTTATTACTTTTGGACCTTTACTTTCTATTCCTGTTCTGTTTTGGTCTTTTAGTTCTGTGTAGTTTGTTACCCTGGTGTTTTATTGTGTAGTATTGTTCCTTGTGTTTCCTGTCTGCTTAGTTATCCGTACCTGTCTTGTCTAACCAGTCCTGTGATTCCCAGTGTTTCCACCTGTGTCCCCTTAGTCCCCTAGCCTATCCCAATGTTGAATGTCTATCGTGTTCACCTGTGTCTGTCTAGTTAATCCCCCCCCCCCCCCTTAATCCCCCCTAAATCCCCCCTAAACACCTCTCAGTGGACAAACATCTATCCATTGAAAAAATGATCAAATTGTTTGGCGTTGGCTTGCACATAATACACCTTAATGTGAATTCCCTTGTAGGAGACAAGCTAACACAAATCAAGCAGATGTTTTATGATGGTAAGGTTGACATTTTAACTTTCTCTGAAACAAAACTTGATCAAGCGATAACTGACTCTGTGATTGGCCTCAATTACAAAACCCATCTAACCCCTGATCATTTTGATAGGATTGGATGGCTTAGGGTTGAGGACAGAGTACAGCAACTTGCTATGGGCCTGGTCTTCAAGATACACCACAACATTGGGATCCCCCTGTATTTGTCAAAATACTTCCAAAATGTTAATGATGTCCATGATCACAATACCAGAGGCAGCTCCACAAACCTTGTCCAACCCTTTTTGGCTCAACAAAGGGAAGTAACTCGTTCTCATGCTATTCATCAAAAATGTGGAACGCCCTACCAAAAGGAGTAAAGGAGTGTAAAACCCTACTCTCTTTCAAAACTGCCCTACATCCCCCATACACCTTCAGGAGGCTGCAATTGGAAAATGGCCCCTGTCTAAGTCCTATAACCTACCCCCTACCCCCCCCCCCCCCCCCCCTCTCTCCTTCTTCTTTTGTACATATTTCTCACTCTTCATACCAGTAACCTGTAAACTGATTGTATGACATTCTATAGTAGTTGTGTATATCTGTCTGTCTCTTATATGTCATCATGATTTGTGTGCGTGGGGAACTCATTTGAAACAAGCTCAGTGCTTTTATGAGTCTTCCAGTTTAGTAGACCTCGTATTGTGAATTTGTACTTCCATGTACTGTTGTTCTCATGTCTTACTAAATAAAGTACATCAATCAATCAATCAGTCTATATGTATTCCCCTGTGTGTTTAGTCCCCTGTCAGTTCGTCGTCGTATTTGATGTGGTTTGTTCTGGCCCAGTGTGTTTTCCAAGTCTTTGTTAATTCTAGTGTTTACTAAGTCCTAGTATTCTAGTGTAAGTCCATGATTCCTGTTGTTTTCCCACTGTGGAGTTTTGGTTAATAAAACCTCCTGTCCTGAATATTCACTGCTCAGCCTGTATCTGCTGTTCCGCATTTGAGTCCTACACCTCCAGAACCTCATCGTGACAGCCAAACCAAAAGAGATTGTGAGCATATAAATCCCACTTGAAGAAGCCTAACCAAAAATATTTTAAAGGCTGCAGAACAGTATTCTTACATCATTCGTCATGGTTAACTTCTATTTCTTACAAGCTCCCATCATTTGTACTTTTCAGGAAAGGGGAGCGGAATGGAGATAAAAGGAAAGAACAGTTCACACATTACAAAATATTCCTGAAGGTGCATGGTTAGAAGAAATGGCAATGTAAAATATAAATATATACTTACTTACATAAGGTGCACTGAACGGCTTAAAGGGCAAGACCACTTTGGTAGAGGTTTGGGTTGTGTAGTTACCTCGCCATGATGTAACTCCGAAGGTGGACAAGAAATCAAAAATAATTGCTCCATTGATTACAAATTGATTCTAAATATGTATGTACGGTGAAATAGTAAAATGAACAGGCAGTTGACATTTTTTATAAAACGTGCTAAAAGAGTGACTTTGAGAGCTGTTTCACCGTACAATGTAAGTCAATGAGGAGTATTAGAATTATCACATTGGAGTCAAATCATGGCAAGGTAACTACTCAACCAAAACCTCTACCAAAGTGGTCTTGTCCTTTAACTTTAACTGATTATTGAATGTTTGGACTGGGGCAGATTTAGCTGTTCAAACATCTTTTTCCAACATTTTTTAAACATTCTTATTGTTTATAAGAATGACAAATTATAACATACTGTTTATTTTATAATATTTTTGTACGTTATTTGAATATCCACCGTTTTAAATTATTTGTTGCCCTGCCTTTAAAGTGATCTCAACCATAGACAATTAGTTATGAGAAGAGGTGCCTAACAACCACAACTTCTGCCAGACTCAGTATACATGCAGGGGGGCAATTGGTAGGATAAAAAGTAAACAATTCCATATTTTTGATGGTGTTATTCTATTAACTAGCTTTTCTTTTTCTTTTTTCTTCCCTGTTAACCCTTTTCCCCCCCAATTTAGTCATTATGCCAATTGATTCCTCCCCACGCACATTTCTGTGTTGTCACTGCTGTTGTATCCTACTGACTCACTTAACAGAATGGTGGCACTGGAAGAAAAGCCATGGTGTCACCAAAATCAGTCATCCTGGAATCAGCCTACTCATGAGATATCTTGCGTGAATTATTTATATTACAGAGAATAGGTAATGGGATGCATAACCGCTCAGCAAGTTTCATGACAATTTCGAGATAAATTGTGTACAAGTGGAAGGTTTGTCATAGGGGTTGCACTATAGAAGGATGGCCATTGGGTCACCAAAATCAGTAGAGTCCATCCTTCGGGGAACATGCACGTGCTCAGCAAGTTTCACGGCACGCCCATCTTGTGGGAAGTGGAAAGGTTGGGTGGGTGGATGTACAAAATTCCCCATAGCTACATTTATTGTGCCTATTATATTTAGTGCAGGCCTACCTCAGGCACCCTCTTTGTTATTCTGAGGCCACATTTCTGCTCTTTAGTTTAGGCTTCTGTTTGGGCACTCCAAGTAAAAGAGTACACCAGCTGGGCATGCAGTTCATATGCAGCTACACAGGCAAACATCATTACAGAATGTGTTCTTGAGGAAGTAAGCTCATTGTTTGTTCATACAGTGCAATATTAATTCATGCTGTCACAATTCATTGTGTCAGAATTTACATGTTTAAAACGTTTTTGCCTGCATTTGCTAAGCTAAATGCTGTGGCTAAGCTAACAGGGCCTAGCCTTTGTGTGAGCATGCCAAGTTAATGGGTTTGAATTTATGTCTCTTTCCAGTGAGAAGAGTGCTGTTTATTTATGTATATATTTATTTATTTTACTAGACATGTCACCTATATTGTTCGGTTATTGCCCAAACCAGCTGTATTCTTTTATTTGTCAATTATTCTGTTCTGGCCCCACATGGTGGAATGAACTCCCCACTGATGTCAGGACAGCAGAGTCACTGCCCATCTTTCGACGCGGGCTGAAAACCCACCTCTTCAGGAAACACTACCCTTCGCCTTGCCTACTTGTTGTTAACTAGTTGAACAAACTCTTGTTTTATTGTTTTACTGGATCTTGTTTATTCGATACACTTATTTGTTTTAGCTCTTGCTCATTTGATTTTCCTATTTTGTCTCATCTGTTTATGAAAGTAGGTAGCTGATATATTGCACTTTTACCTTAGCGCTAGGTATACTCTTGCTTGTTTTAGAAGAGAATGCACTTCTGGTGATTAGTAGTTTAATTCCCTAACTATGTTGAATGCACTTATTGTAAGTAGCTTTGGATAAAAGCGTCTGCTAAATGACTGTAATGTATTCATTTTCCTAATATTCCTATGTATTTCTGTTAACTGCATTTCAGATACCATTCATGCTACCATCCATGTCTGTCGGTGCAGTGCAACCATCTTCAACTTTATATAAAATCCATAAACTGCCAACACTGTGTCATCTTTGAACCTCATGCTCCCTGACCAGAGCCCTGTGGTGGGCATAGCATCAAAACCCCTAAGAAAAGACACGCCTCCTTTAAAGGCTAACAAGTTTTGACAGTGGAGCGAGAGGAAAGGCCATTTGATCACCGAAAACAATAGGGGCCAGCATCCTACTGGAGTTGATGATGGTGCACAGAACATTTCATGGCAATGCAGCTGTTTTTGAGATATGTTATTTTGGACCAAAGTGGTGGACCTTAAAATCAAAATAGCCCTGCTGCAGCTAGCAAGGCTAAAAGTATAGTGATTGTTTGAATGCTGCCTATTAATGTGATACATTACACAAGCCAACCAAGCTACCATGTGAAACATTACAATTCCACTTAACACCAAAAGTCAAAAACATCAGAGCATGTTAACATCGCAGGAGTTTTCTGCTTGTTTATCACGTCAATATAACTCTGCAAGCTTTTTGAAAATGACTGCTTTTACTTTGAGCTCCTGGTTGTGTTCCGCCCTCCCCCATCCCAGCCCTGTGGTGCTATACTGCCTCTATTATAGGGTTATAAACAAAGTTACCAAAATTAGAGCAGCACGGCATCCAGTTGTCAGGGCCAATCCCAGATGTGGGCTTTGAGAGGGACCATGCTGCAGTGTAATTTAGCACTGGGGCCACTCACTCTACCCCACCCCACCCCCTCAAAACCTGCCCGCACATTTTTTTGTTCTGTGTACTGCAAATGTTGTCAATAGGATGATATCTCAGAATTATAGTCTTTGCATGAATACCTAAAACCCATTGTTTAGGGAAACATTTCTCTGAATTCTTTGGTGAAAGCAGAGATTGATATTACCTCAGGCCCAAGACCTTGTAGACCGACTAAGAACCTCAGTACCTTAATTTGCTCCCCGTCTGTCCAGGAGACCCCTCTGGTTTGCCTTGTGTTAATGGCCTGAAAGTGCCTCTGCTCAGTGTCTATGGTGCATATAGTCAGCATAGTAGAGAAGAAACATTAAACTGAGAGGGAGAGAGCATAGCAAAAGAGAGCGGGCCTCTTGGCAGTTGATTACTGTGAATAAAATAAAGTAAGAGCCGGCAGAGATGCGTGGGAGATGCTCGGACTGGTAAGTTTGTTACCTTTGCATTTCATACTTTCTAATCCCTAGAATAACATCACTGATTTTAATGTAATGTGCACAACAACATGATTCATGTGCATAACGCAAAGGCAGACACCATGCAGACCGTGATGGGAAGAAAGGAAGGAATTAAGCAAATCAGCAGAGATTCGTAATGCCGCATTCAGAGAAGTGAAGCCATTGTCTGTTCAGGAGCACATGGCCGTCATCTCAGATCTCTCTTGACTCAGACAGGCAGACAGAAACAGGAAATTGGGGGACGTTTGGGCAACAGTCTAGCCTTTGACCCCAGAACTATCGTGCGCCCACCTTTGAAGTCAAGAGGGAGAATCACAAGTAATTAAATGCAATATGAAGCACGCTCTCTGTAGCATCCAGCCCACACTGTGGACAGAGCAGGGCTGGGGAGCGGTATGGGTGTTGTCTTCATGTTTCTGATCCAGTTTCCACTTTGGACCAAACGTCGTTCCGTTGTTGAATTTCATAGAAAGAGTTGTCACTTACAATAAAGATATGCTTTTTATGTTTTGATAACCCTAAGGCACCCTTGTCATCTCCGCCAGGCTGAAACGGCCGGGGCAGAGGCTATATGCCTATATAGTTTGTATACTTACTATGTATACCACTGACCATTTTCCAAAGCATAACATGGTTTGTTAGATTTTTGAGGAAGTCACTAGATTTCATTTATTTCAGTGAGGTTTGAAATTAACTTGCATAGATTTGACTAGCCTGGGACATTTGACTTGCTTGAGAAAGATAGATACCCCAACATAGACTAAATCATTATATGTTTATTCTCTGTCAATGTTACATTATCACGATTCATTGCGCTTCAAAGCATTTTAAAGCGTGTATAGCTGAAAAGTCTTTGCAGAAAATGTTGATTTACAAATGAAATTCAGATTCTTCCTTGGGCTACTGGGAGTGTGCATGCAAAGTTTCCCGCCGATCGGTCCAGCGGTTTGATTGATGTACTTTATTTAGTAAGACATGAGAACAACAGTACATGGAAGTACAAATTCACAATACGAGGTCTACTAAACTGGAAGACTCATTAAAGCACTGGGCTTGTTTCAAATGAGTTCCCCACGCACACAAATCATGATGACATATAAGAGACAGACAGATATACACACTACTATAGAATGTCATACAATCAGTTTACAGGTTCAAGTGTATGTTGTGCAAAACGGCCCCTCCAGCAAATCGGAATAGAATCCAAAAAGTCTGACATTTTGATCAGATGACTAAAACATTTGGGGCAGAATATATTTGGGGCAGAGGTTCTTCCTTGGCTTCCAGGGAGTGTACACTGCGCATGCACAGTTTCACGTCGATTGGTCCAACAATGCCTGAGATTAGCTGTACACACACACACACACACACACACACACACACACACACACACACACACACACACACACACACACACACACACACACACACACACACACACACACACACACACACACATAGCCAAATGCAGGAATCTCCTGGCAGAGATTGATTAGGATTTTGTATGTAACTAGAAGACGGACGAACAGGGGCGAAAACATAGTCTCGGCCACGCCTTCGGCCTGGCGGAGACAAAAAACTGTGCTAAAAGGATAACACAAAAAGCCCCGGGGGGCTTGTTTCCATTGTGGGACATTGTGGTCTAACAGACCCAGCTACGCTCAGTCTGTTGCCTGGCACGATTTTAGTTCAGTCTGTAAGTTGAACTTTCAGCTCTTTCTCTGTGTGTTAGGCCTCAAACCCAGGTCCAACACACTACTAAATAGAGAATGTGATAAGACACAAATGGAAGCCACACACTCACTACCACAGGATTGTTTTAGATAACATTATGCAAGACTGAGAGAAAAAGGCACATACTGAAACACAATGACACAGCAACCACATATTTATTTTATTTCTTTCCAAGGTCAATAACTACAGAATAATGTATAGCAACCCCTACAGGATGCATAATTATCTTGCACAACACCAGTAAAATGCCAATTAATTATAATTGGACTATAGACAGAAATGAATTACTACTTTCAGTAATTTAACTGAGAATATACCATCACTTGACATAGTGGTAGCTCTTGGTTAAAATAGGGATCAACAAATATGAATCAGAATCAGCTTTTTTGTTACATCACAGGTTTACAGGTGTAAAGAAGTGGGTGAAATTATGTTTTTCTTGTGCGCCATTATTTTGTAGTTTCGGTTAGAAGAGGATAGAGGTAGAGTAGAGCAGGCAAGAAAAGGGAATACACTGTCCACTTCATTATGCCAGAGAACCATGCACAGCGAAAAATAATCAGCGTTAATTTAACAAGTTATGAATTTTGCTGTCTGGCATCCTCAGACCATGTTTCCATCTCTATCAAAACAGTAGCCTGCCTGTATTACTGATTCTAGTTAGATACAAAATCCTAATCAATCTCTGCCAGGAGATTCCTGCATTTGGCTGTGTGTGTGCGTGTGTGCGTGTGTGTGTGTCCGAAGCTTATCTTGCATCCTACTTGGGCGATCAGTTTCAGATTTCCTGTGCATGCTGCCAGTAGGCCAAGAACCTACTTGTACTTTTCAAAAAACTTTTAAAACAATACAATTATGGCTAGTTTGTCCTGTCCTTCCAGCTTATGAGATGTAGCCTACCGGTACTAGCCAATAGCAGACATGCAATTTGTTGCATTAGCGGTTGTCCGGAAATGACGACCCGACCTTTATGCCCATATATAGGCACACCATATATGGAGATCCGGCTTAGTCTATATGAATTCTTCTTTCATTCAGTATTTGTAGTTGTTTGTTTTCTTGAGACAGAGACAGGTCTTCTGTGAATGACCCACAGTAGTCTATCACTTGGTCCAGTGGCGCCATGGCCTGCATGACACCAGCATGGCCAGGAAAAGTGCAGGACACGCTATATAACGTTAGGTTCCCTTCCTCTTCCTTTGTTTTCATCCTGTTTCCTTCCTCGTTTTCTTAGATACCGTTCTCCCTCCGATGGAAGTCTAAACATTATAGAATATTTTGAAAGCAAATAAACGTAGGAGTATATTGTCCCAGGACTCTAGCCCTTGTCTTGGGCCTGGTCCAGATTTGTGGATACCCAAAGGAAGACCATGTAGACCTCAAGACCTCATTCCCAGAGCCATGAGCCTGCTTAGTGTGGCTACGCAGGGTTTGCCAAATGCACTTCATATTAAACCAAACTTATATTCAGTGATGTTTATTTCATAAACTTTGGTTGGAATGACACTGTACATCATTTATCAAACTGTGGTTTACTTGGCCTATATGCTGACGTTTATACTGCTGACGTTTTACGTACTATTTATACAGTGCTCGTTTGTAGACTTACTCTCCACACTTTTCCATCATTTTAAGCCACCCATCACCACCCTCCTCACGCTAAATATGCAATTAGACATATAATGGAAGTCTAGATTAAGGGTTAATTTCCAGGAAACTCCCATGTACTATCATAAAGTGCTTTCCATTAATTAGTGACTCTCAGATTCTGGAGAGGGGACAATGATTAATGACCAAACTAAAGCAGCCAGTTCGCCCTGCCCCAAAGTGAGAGTGAGACCTGCAACGAGAGAGGAAGAAAAATAAACATGAAACACTAGGGGAAAAAGTGTATGGAAACTCATTGAAAGGTTAGCTGAGAGCAGTTTCAAAGGGATGATGGAGCATTCGTGTTGAACTGTGTGAGGGGGCAGGGGATGGCTTCTTGATTAGGTCCTCCCGGGTGCCAGTAGTGAGGCTGACCATGGGCGTGGGCTGGCTGGTGAGCTGCTGACAGGGAAAGTAGTTCCTGCAGCTCAGAGCTGCTCTGGACTGATTTCACTAACTAGCTTTGATGATTTGGTCAATTTACTGGGCGTGACGTGTCAATTTTTAGATTATTTAAGATCGGGTTATTTATGGATTCATGGTATAATAATAGAAATCCATGTACATTGTTAAATTGAAAAAAATGTTTGATCTTGAATAGATGTTGGACTGGCATCAGTAAAAAAAAAAAGCTGTTAAAACGTTCAAACCTCTTCTATAAAGTAAATATTAAGCAGTAAAAATCCATCTTTGTCTATGTTATGTGGCGACTCTCTCTACCCAGAGGACACGACCAGTAAAATCCTCAGTGTTCATGTATCCATTTGTAAACTCTCAGAGTTACGTAAATTAACAGTCAGGATTTTACAGCGTACTAACATCTCAAAGTAATTGAGAAGCGAGTTCAAACAGACAAATATTTTAATTGGCTGATATTAGTAACACTTGGCAGCTCCTCTGTGCAGAGAGATTCATATGGACCTAAGATTAAGAGGGCAGGCTGGCATCAGTCCAGAGGTCTGGGCAGACATTATCTCAAGCACCCCGTGTGTTTTCATAAAGGGGCCTCCTAGTCTTTCCAGTTCTAAATTGTAAGTGGCTGGGTAGCAGGCGACTGGGTGGGGTGTGTGAGTGTGTGTGTGCGTGCGAGCGCG
Organism: Gymnoscopelus microlampas; assembly: GCF_963454915.1. NCBI lineage: Eukaryota > Metazoa > Chordata > Actinopteri > Myctophiformes > Myctophidae > Gymnoscopelus > Gymnoscopelus microlampas. Next base: position 13,883,937 of record NC_139962.1, read on the forward strand.
TGTGTGTGCGTGCATGCATGCGTGCGTGTGTGTGGTATGCTGACGCCTTGGTGGGACAACACACTCTTTGCCGTGTCTCTAGTGGAGAGGAGAGCCATTAGGGAAGCAGTGGAGCTGATGACATGTTGTTCCTGCGACACGCCTGGCCTCAGACTCCTCTCTTCTCTTCTGCTGGGACTGTGGAAGCCCATAGGTCTACAAGTGGACAGACTGAGAGACGAATGGACGGGGTTTATTTTAGGAGGTGGTCTGGTGCCGGACACCCTGTCTACTCTGTGCCCCGTACAAATGCACACTCACACTCACACACAAACTCTCTCTCTCTCACACACACACACACACACACACACACACACACACACACACACACACACACACACACACACACACACACACACACATGCGTGCATGCATGCACGCTCACATGCACGCACGCGCGGGGACACCCACACACACACACACACACACACACACACACACACACACACACACACACACACACACACACACACACACACACACACACACACACACACACTGGAGCCATGGCAATGGCTAGACGTCAAGGCTGTGGCGTTATCACTAGTCCTCTTGATTATTGAATTGACTCAGGACTTTATTTTATTTTCTGTGAGGATGTGACAACAATAACTCCAAACTGTCTGTAAGGGCACTTGTAGGATTCAAATTTGATGTGAAATCCTCGTGGGAAATTGTGGGCAATTTGTTAGAGGGGTATTCAGCTGTAATATATAATGATAAAGTGAATTCCTGGGTATGAAATGTTAATCTGCAATTTTATGTAGTGGTCCAATTGTTTATCTGCAATGTTATGTGGTGATCCAATTGTAATAATATTAACTGTTAAGGTGTACTTAAGTAGCACATCACATAAAAAACTATGTGCTGCATAAACTGCATTGTCTTTGAAACAGTAAGAAACACTGTACCTGCCGCTACTTTTTTTTAACCTCATGGTAGCACGTTATGCACACACCTGCATATGATGCTAGTGTTTCAAAAAGAACATGTACCTGCATGATGTTAATGTTGTAAACATCATAGACCTGCTATCACATATGTTGTTGATGTCATACGCGTATGACATTTGTAGGTCAAATTATATTGACCTACAAATCACCAAATTACAGCAGTGAACATTACACTACCAGACATCCCCCAGTAATAATAATACCATCCCGATTGGCTTTATTAAATTATACCATTATGAATCGTCCACCAAACGTCGTCCACCAAACGTCCACCCACAAGGCAACTTTGATATATTGCCTTGTGGGTGGACGTTTGGTGGACGGTGGGTGTCACAAACATAACATGCCCATATATGGAGAGGTGGGCGTCACAAACACTGCCAAACATAACATGGCCATCCATACATGGAGAGTTGGGTGTCACAAATGCGTAAAAAACAGGTTGAGTCAGTGGACCGTGGTTTTTACAAATGTAACATGCCCATATATGGAGAGGTGGGCGTCACTGCAGTGGAACTGGAGTCAGGAGTACGACATACCTTTAAAAAACTATGTGACGTCTATGTAGTTTTATGCCTAAATTATACTCAGAATCAGAATCACTATGCTCTATCGTACAACAGCATCACTGGCTGAAAATAGCCGATGACACTTGACCCATTATGAGCATAGAGCTGCTATTTTCAGCTTGCGATGCCATCGTACAATCAAGTATGAGGCTTTAAAACCCAAAACATGTTATTTAAAATCTAGCATGCATCTATCATTTCAAATCTAGCACCTCTACATGTCTGTGATTTCGAGACGAAGCTGTATTAGTTTTGGTGCAGGTTTTGTCGACATTCTAAACTGCAACGTCAGAGTTTGATCAAAACAGAAGAAAGAGGTCACGGTCAACATTTAAATCACTGTTATACAGTAAACACAACTTTAATCAAATCAAAGTTTTCAAATTGACTAGAAAATGTCAATAAATTATCGTACAAAACATTGATAATGTGTGGTCTAAGATTCTCCAAAGTCGGGATTGGCATCAGACCTCAAATCTGGCATTGGTCGGGCTCTAATATCGTGACCTGTTAGTCTTAACCTTTATCTCTTTGACCAGTATGTACTGTACTGCATAACACTATGCTTGACGCCTTGGCCAGTGCTTTATCAGAACACTGTCCGATGATATGGGATGCAACTGTTGAAGTACATTTCATTGTTTATATCATACTATGTTCTTTTCTGTATCTTTCATGACTCCTATTTTTCTCAATTTTTTCTCCTATATTTTCTGATCACTTAATGTGATGAGTGAGTTCTATATATTCTATACATGTTTAATAAACTTCAAAACTTATCATATGATACTGCCTGGTGTCATCTTGTTCTCCAAGCTCACCATTCAACCGAATCATGAATCACCACCCTAGGAATATTCTTAGGACCACATCGAGGATCTACAAAACCCATAATGTGAATGTGCTAACTTGCAGCAGTACTTAACTTGCAGGGTGGACGCACACACACACACGCACGCACGCACGCACACACACACACACACACACACACACACACACACACGAAAACGAACACTGATGTTAATGAGCATAGTAACTTGGTATCAAAGGCTAAAGACAGGGAGGCCACGCTGTTATTAGACTACAGTATGTGTCTTGTTACTTGGTCTGCGGTTCAGATAACTCATCAGCCATAGTTTCTTCAGAATCAGTTATGGAACATGATCTGGTGGTGACTGCTCTCACGTTCCCTGGCTCGATCTCAAGGGTTAAAACAGTAAGTGTTGTAATTATCATTACTAATACTACTATTGCTATACTGTACATTATATCCATATCAGTAGCCTATATTATGATGGTAACTGGGGCCATTACTTCCAATATTTGATTAGCATTTTAGGCAACAATGACATTTAATGAACAAAACAATAATTTCAGGAGTATTATTATACTACCTACTCTAGTGTGATCACATTTCTGAATGTCAGTTCTGCGCGTGCGTGCGTGCGTGCGTGCGTGCGTGCGTGCGTGCGTGCGTTCTAAAAGGTTTAATATTCTCACAACAAATACCCTCTCCCATGTGTGTCCACAGAATGTTCAGGCAGCAAGGCATTTGACTCTGGGGAAACTCTCCCAAACAGTTCTCTTTTCTGACTGCATCCCAGTATCTGATTGAGTTACACAGGGGGACACATTTTGAACAGGTGCCCAGCAACCCCTCACCACACACATTCACTCACTCACTCTCTCACACACACACACACACACACACACACACACACACACACACACACACACACACACACACACACACACACACACACACACACACACACACACACACACCACCCCTCCAGCCCTCTCCTCTTCCCACTTCTTCCATGACTCGCTGATCCTGTCATTGTAACATGATTCCCACACAACACAATCTTCAGCCGGCCCTATAGCCCATCACATACTCCAGTGGCACTGGGGCACGCAAAAAGCGGAACATAACACATAGCTGGATGCGCCTCTGACATGCAAGGTTAACTATTCTGATGTGAGGTGTGAACAGTTACAGACCAGGAACATAGTGCTAATGCCGGAGCCATAATATCCACTGTACCGAGCAGGGTTGTGAAAACGACAACATGACTGGCGTCATGGAGTCAGTCGCACCGGTACACAGTGGCATGGTTGGCACAGTGCCAGAGGGGATACCCTAGCTCCTCTTTCCATATACTTCCCATGTTTCATGCTACTCTGATGGGGTCAGTACTCAATCGTATACTTGTTTATTACTTAGGTTTATAATCAACTCTCAGTCCATAGTCCATGGTATGCCGTGTACATTCATTCATTCATTCATTCATTGCAGTGCTGCTGTACCTCATTTAAATTGAACTCATTTGTCAAGCAACTGTAAAAACATAATGCAAAGCTTCTTGATCTGGCTTTTATGATAGATTCGCTTTGGCCTGGTAGACCTTATGGCCTATATTTAATGTGACTGTGTGAAGACATGAAACTTTGACATTTTATGAAAATTCAAATTAGAAAAATATGCATCTCATAAATCTAGAAATGTAAACTTTAAACTTTATATAATTATGACATTTTTACATAGTTGTTAAAGAAAATATACAAGGTTGTTATCCTAAGAACATATATAAGATGAAAATGAAAATCAGTCTCATGTGAACTTCGCTTTGATGTCTTCATTACACTCACAAGCAACAGACTGACTCACCCACTGATACAACACTGGAATGCACATGTTGTTTATATTATTACAGTTCACTCACTCCCCTTCCCTTATGGGGGCAGGGGTGGGCTGTGAGATGTGGAAGTCTCTTGATCACAGAGCTCCACTCCCAAACAATTAGTTAGTTATTCAAATATTGTCAAAGGTATCAAAATTGGGAGGGCCTGAAACTTTCTAATACTGCCCAAAACGTACCGTGTGTGTGTGTGTGCGTGCGTGCGTGCGTGCGTGCGTGTGTGTGTGTGTGTAGATAGATAGATCAGCTGACATATCTTGACTCTAATTTCACAGAACTACCGCTGTTATATAATCTAAATAGACCATTGCATTTGTATTACCTAATAGCTATAGGCCACGGTTTCATACATGCAGTCACACACACACATACATTTATATATATATATATATATATATATATATACACACACATACACACACACACACACACACACACACACACACACACACACACACACACACACACACACACACACACACACACACACACACACACACACACACACACACACACACACCTATATACACACACATTACATATACATACTATACAGTAGGACTAAGTATATTATTATTATTATCTTATTTATTTGTTTATTTTTTGCAAACTGGCATTTGTGCTAGGTATTTTCAGCCAAAGAAACTCTATAAGGTTTTGAGTCAGGGGGAAAAGGAGGATGTTGCGTCTTTAAGAGTTAAGAAACTTGAAACCATGTTTGCGCAACAATCACTGCGGCTCACAGCCCAGCCGCCAAAGTGTCTAGACTGGCACATGATGGCGGGAATCAACCAATGGCTCCAGAGCTTTCCTCGGGGGCCCCGTGTGTGTGTGTGTGTGTGTGTGTGTGTGTGTGTGTGTGTGTGTGTGTGTGTGTGTGTGTGTGTGTGTGTGTGTGTGTGTGTGTGTGTGTGTGTGTGTGTGTGTGTGTGTGTGTGTGTGTGTGTGTGTGTGTGTGTGTGTGTGTGTGTGTGTGTGTGTGTGTGTGTGTGTGTGTGTGTGTGAGAGAGAGAGAGAGAGAGAGAGAGAGAGAGAGAGAGAGAGAGAGAGAGAGAGAGAGAGAGAGAGAGACTGTGTGTGAGTGAGTATGAGAGTGTGTGTGTGTATGAGAGAGTGTGCATCCGAAAAGGAATGGCAGGGGAGTGGAGACTAGAGTGATTCCAGCTCTCTTTAAAACAACTTCTCAGCACGGAATAGGAACTGTAGTTTGGCACTCGTGTATAACCCAGCCCTTGTGTGTCTATCACAGCTTTATGATCGGATTGCAAAGGGATTTGATCCACGCAGTAGAAGAAAACATTGGAATTTGACTGTAGCAAAAGGATTATTTCGGGGTGAAGCAACTCCACCGTTGTGCCATGGGTGGATTTTAAGGATCAAGGGTGCTGCAAGTAGAGGACAAAGAAGGGAAACTTTTGGATATGCGCTTTTATGTCATCCGTTGTGTTTCTTAGTTTATTAGAAGCCTACCTTATGCAGTTCAGGCATGAATTGCGTGTGGGATCTCCTTAGATTTGGGGGTTCCATGGTTTAGTGAGAGAGCTGGCAACAGTTGTACCGTCATTGAGTTTTGCTACAGCAGGTCACTGAGTGGCCGCTTGCAGTTTTCACGGTAAATAACCGTTAATCGTTGTTTAATGCAACACATTAGCAAATATTACTTTCTGATGCTGCGGGTTGGTCATAAATCCATGACCTCCGGCTGCGCATGCTGTGCGCGCCGTACACAAACCCTTCATCTAGATCCATGAGGACTCTTCTTCTTCTCAGACCAGGACTGGACCGATAGGCCCTACGACACATTCTAAACTGTCTAAGTTGTCGTATGTTCAGGTCCAAACGTTCAGGTCTTGTACGGCGACTCTGGAGAAGCCGTTTGGTCACATATAGAGAAGGGAGAGATGGGAGCACACGGAGCGAGGAGGGTCGGACCAGTAACCCAGAGAATGTTCCCCAGACAGAGCACAGGTCGGTGACCCACGCGGACCAGTCCGTGTCTGTGGGGAGTTCTGGTGGTGGAAACGTTACGGGCAGCGGCGAGCAGCAGCAGCAGGATGGTCCGGGGACCACCATGTGTGCTCCCGAGCATCGAGGCTCTCGCCACCAGGGACAGGAGAGCGACAACGGGACGGTGACGTGCTGTTTGTTTAGGGAATGGGACCTGATCAGGCCGAGGAAAGACCACAACAACAGTCCAAAGTGTCCGACGACATGCAGGCGCGATGCGACAAACTCTCAGGTGGCCGAGCAAGAACTCAAGAACGCTACTTATGCGCTGTTAAAAAGGCTGAAGGTTCAAGCCCTGGATGCCTTGCTCCAGGCTGTGGAGTCCAGAGGAGGGATCCCTGGTGAGTGTGTTCTGGTGCCACAGACTGAGCTGAGACTTAGTAGCGCTCATCCAATGTCTCCCCAACATCTCCTGTGTAAACTGTACCGCTGGACCGACCTGCAACACACAGCCACGTTAAAGGCACTGTGTCACTGTCACAGTGTCCTGGCGGCGGACAGTCCCACGGTGTGCTGCAACCCCTATCACTACAGTCGTGTATGTGGGCCAGGTAAGAACATAACATGTGAAAGATGAAACACATCTTTATTTATGTCCCAAGGACCATTCTGTCTAGCCTATTTATTTGTTTGTTTTTGGGTTGTTGTTGTGAATACCAAAACGCTCGCCCCAAAACACAGTCGTCCCGGGACAAGTCCGGCGACCTCGGAACGGTCGCCACCAGGTATTCCTAAACGTAACCTCAGTGAGTAAACTAACCCTAACCCTATGCCTAAACCTAACCTTATTCCTAAACTTAACCTCAGTAAAACTATGACTAAACCTAACCTTATTCCTAAACTTAACCTCAGTAAAACTATGCCTAAACCTAACCTTATTCCTAAACGTAACATCAGTGAGTAAACTATGCCTAAACCTAACCTTATTCCTAAACGTAACCTCAGTAAAACTATGCCTAAATCTAACCTTATTCCTAAACTTAACCTCAGTAAAACTATGCCTAAACCTAACCTTATTCCTAAACCTCAGTAAAACTATGCCTAAACCTAACCTTGTTCCTAAACTTAACCTCAGTAAAACTATGCCTAAACCTAACCTTATTCCTAAACGTAACCTCAGTAAAACTATGGTTAACCCTAAACGTATTTCTAACCTTATCCTGAGTAAAATAATTACAAGAACAGAACAGCTGGTGACGAGCGGTCCGCGAAAAGAATGGAGGCGAGCGTGTTTTGGGGCGAGTCTTCCGGTTACCGTTGTTGTTGGGGGGGTGTCTAAGGTAAGCCTCACCTTTAGGCCTGGGAAATGGGAATGATGTAGTGACTGTACTAGTTAGTAGACCACACCACTGAACCATGTTTTATACATCATATACGTAAATAAACAGTCGTGAAAACGCACAATTTATCCCCCCTTACATTTATTTCTGTTTTAGAGACTTGGCTCAATGAATCTCGCCCCCCCCCCACACACACTCACATGCTGTGTAGCTACATGCGGTGCCATTTGTATGTTAATCATAGAATAATGAAAACATTTATTTTAAAGGTGTTCGTGTGCCCCCCCATACACGTTTTCCCCCTGTCTCACACTCACACTCACTCTCACACACACACACACACACACACACACACACACACACACACGCACACACACACACACGCACGCACACGCACACATTCAAAATGTTTGTATAGTAGGCCTAAGCCTAATCTAACAACAATCTTTAGTTTGTCAAACTATTGTGTTGACACTCGTCACCCAACACATTCGCCCAGCGTTTAACTGTGTTGTTGAGAGCTAGTGTGCAGAAGTTCCACATTATCCATTGAAGACAGTGTTGCCATGTCGGCTTATTATAAGCGACTTTGGGCTTGTTTTTTCTGTAAAGTTGCTTGTTTGTAGCGGGTTGCGTTTTTTTGGGGCTTTTTTTCTAACGTTTGATTGATTGATTGAATACTTTATTTAGAAAGACATGGCAAAAGTACATGGAAGTACAACGTGCACTTGCTTTAGACTTTAGGATTTTAATTATTATTTAAACCAGTGGTTCTCAAATATTTTCATGAAAATGTTTTGTGCCCAGGGGAGCATTTGTGTTGTTAAAAGGTTTTTTTTTTAAACTTCCAAATATTCCACATTTTATTGCAAGTTTTTTGTTTAAATAGCAGATCATCATGTGAGCTTGTAGATTGGCTATTTTCAAATAGCCGATGCATGTAGGTTTAAAAGTGCTCATGTGGCCTATAAGTTGCTTCTTTTGGGCTTGTGTTCCTTGACCTAGTTGCTTATTTCGCTCACAAAACATGGCAACACTGATTGAAGATGGTTCTCAAGTTGCACTTAGCCTCTTATTCTCTGACAGGAGGTCCTCCTCTTGTTATTTAGGTGAAGGAGTGCCGATAATATACAGTTTGCATACGGCTGGCGCCAGGCTGACTAGCTGGGTATCTCACTGACTGAGTACTCACTGGCAATTATACTGGCTCTGCTCTTAAAGAGGCAGCAGCCAAAAGACTTCTCTGATGGGGTAGTTCTAGTGGGGGAACGTCTCACTCCTTTCTATGATTACGTTTTTTCCCCCTCCTATTTAGTTATTTCATGACGCATGAGTGCAGTGCTGGAAAAAGTACTCCATCGTTTTACTTAAGTAAAAGTATCAATGTAGAAAAAACACTTGAGTAAAAGTACAAAAGTATTGGAATCAAAATGTACTTAAAGTACCAAAAGTAGAAAGTACTCATTATGCAGAATGTCCCGTTTCACAAGTTTTCAAATGTATAAAATGTTTACAGATCTTTTGAAAATAGCTAAGCTTTTAGATCTGCTATTTTCAAATGGTCGAAATATATAAGGCTGAAGTGGTTACTATGTTTAAGTTTTCAAATAATTGTAGTGGAGTAAAAGTACAATATTTGCCTCTGAGATGTAGTGGAGTAGGGTTATAAGTACTGAAAATTGGAAATTGGAAATAAAGTAAAACATACCTCAAAGTTGTAGAACAGTACAGTACTTGAGTAAATGTACTTAGTTACTTTACACCACTGCTTATGTGTAAGTGGGGGGATTTTGTTTGTAAAAAGAATGAAAATGTGGAGAAAAGAATAATGAGTAGCCAACCTTTTCAAAGACATGTTAAAACTTAAAGAATGGTTTGGTCCAAACATAGCCTGAGGCTTCAAAGAAAGTCTCCCTCAAAACCATTTGAATTGGATTGTTTCATGTCACCAATGAAGAATCAAAATGAACTTTGTCTTGAAGTTATTTGTCAAATGATACTTTAGGATTATAACATTCACGTTCCCAAGTTCAGTGTTATTGTACACAATAATATAGCCTCATATTTACATTAAATCTCACATGTTCTTGTATTTTCAGAATCACCTCCTCCTCCATACTCTCTGTCCCCTTCAGATGAACACAAGCCACTGGGTGAGTGTGAGACAATGGATGCCACATAGCAAGCCAGTAAATGGCACTGAGGGTGTGACCAAACAGTATATTCTAAGATTTGTGACAAAGATGGACTTAAACAGCTGCTCATGCTCAAGGTTCTGTGACAGAGCCATCAACAGACCTATCACATCACCTTCGTTTTATCTCCTTACGTACATTGTAAAATCCTCACGGTTCCATTTGGTTCCGTTTGTATACTCTCAGAGTTTAAATGAGCACTGGGGATTTGACTGTGCAGAGTGCAAGGTCCATTTGGTAACATTACACTCTTGAGTTAACCACTTTCAACCTGGCGTCCCTATTTTGGGCATGTCATAGGCAAAACATTTCAAAAGTTGCGAAAATAGATCTACAAGCTCAAAAAGCATCACAATGTCATGCGTTGCAAGCTTGTAGATCGTCAATTTTTTCTATGTTTGTGTGACACCATCTTATGACAAAGTGTAAAATAGAGCACAAGTTAGGTGGTTAGATTAACACTCGTACTGCGTAGACTGGTTCAGGCAGTCTGACTGATCCATTGCACGATGATCTAGATTTGACTTGTGTCCTTTTCTCTTGTCAGACCCAACTCTGTCTTACACTGAAACTGTGGCCCCTTACTACTCTAACTCGCCTCAGATCATGCCAAGAGACTACACAGGTACGTGTCTTTACATTATCATTGTATCGTGACTTTTGCATTATTGCAATGGCCAACGTGTCAGCACACTGTGAACTGATATTATTATGGCACACATTGCACATACAGACACAATAACGCACGTGTGCATGCACGCACACACTAATGCAAGTTGGACCCACTTATGTTGCATCTCTGTAGAAAGGCTATTAAAACATACATAATCTGCCACTTAAAGCTTCTATTGTCAGAATGAAATCTTATGGGACGTTTGTTATTGGGGAGTGTGTGTGTGTGTGTGTGTGTGTGTGTGTGTGTGTGTGTGTGTGTGTGTGTGTGTGTGTGTGTGTGTGGGGGGGGGTGTCTCTGGTCTCTCCCTATCACAGCAGTGTAGTCTTTTTCTCTTTCTGTCTTTCTCTCTGCATGGCAAAATATTTCCCCGGGATGAAAGTGCAATAAGATCCATGTATGTGCTCCCATTCTCCTTTGACTCTGTAGCTGCCCATCCCCCCCTTTTCCCTCTTTCTTCCCTTAAATCCCTCCATTCCGCAATTTGAGCAGTGGAAAGAGGCTGGTATTTTGGGGGGCGGGGAAGTCAAGCAGCTCTGATGAGGAAGAAGTGTACTGTTTATGTGTGTGTGTGTGTGTGTGTGTGTGTGTGTGTGTGTGCGTGTGCGTGTGCATGTGCGTGTGCGTGCGTGCGTGTGTGCGTGCGTGCGCGTGTCTGTGTAAGCTTGTGAATGCACACGGCAGTGCACACATTTGTGTGTGTCTGTCTGTGGTTGGGGGGGTGTAGGTGTAGTTGGACAGGAAACAGCCCCCTCTGAATGATGAAACTGGAGCCTTATTTGTTTACATGCTAGAGGGGGGGCTTGTAGTGTAGTGAGTTTGTAGGCCCCGTTGATCAACCCCTCCGCCCCCCCTTCCTCACTCATTCAATAAATATTCAATATTGATATAGTTACATCTTATATACGACTGTACAAGAGTAAAATTCGTTGTTTCTGGTTCCCCAAATTGTAGCAGCAATGACAACAATAACAAAGCGATAATAAAGAATGGCAACAATTGTAAGAGAAATAGCAAATGTATGTATAATACATTAGTTATAGCACACTTTGAGGTGCTTGAAGGTGCTGTGTGCATGGGTCCTGCTTCTAAGTATCATGTCATGATATCATAGAGTGCGTTAAATGGTGAACAGGCACCCGTCGATGAGAAACCGAACTTGCTCGGTCGGTGCCGACAGATTAGAGCGTGGAGAGGGGGATAAAGTCTCCGCAGAGAGGCGCTCTCACGTTAAGGTCTATAGGCATTAGGCAGTCAGTCATTTTGTTAGGAGATGAGCCAAGAACTTCGGACACATTTTGGTGGCTGTCTGCTGGTTAATATTATCTTGTATTTAAGAATTTCTTTTCACTTTGTTTCATTTTAACGCATGCCTTTGTATTAATTTAGCTTTTATTCTTACTCCCCTTGACCTTTTTATTAATTCTTGAACTTTTATGTCATGCATTGCTGAAGAGTTGCTAAACGTTTTTTTCATTGTTCTCTGAACACAGTCAGTTTTATTGTAATGTTAAATGGAAGGGGTCGGGAGATAGAGGCCCACAACTTCATTTCTCCCTAGTGTAATTTATTCTCACCATAATAACAACATCATAGCTAGCTTATCTAAGCTAACTGCTGAAAATGTATCCAGGTAATAGAACAGGTTCATATCATTCACTGTTGTCATTGTCAGCTTGAAACCATCTCGTATTATAGTCTGGGAACTTTGGGAACTGTATCCACTGGTGTGCAACACACTATTTATTGTGTCTCTGAAGTTCATGTGAGCAGTGTGTCATGACTTTGAGGAAATTGAGGAACATTTCTCATTGAAATTAATATGACATCATTATTTATCATACGGTAACATTTTACTCTTTGCATTGAATTAAATACAACTTTATTGGCCAAGTCCAAATAAGGAATTTGACCTGAACTGGTGAACGTATCCAATATTGACAACATTAGGACACTTGTATGCGCTGGAAGCCAAGTTTGATGTTAATCCCAAATCTATTCTACCTAAGTCAATCAAATGACAGAGTAGCTTGTAATTGGTATATTTGTCACCAAGAGCTAGTCTAGTCTTTACTCTTTAGTGACTCAGGTACTGAGGGAGAGTGTAGTTCTGTCCATTCTCTGTCAGGGGACATCCTTATAAATTACACAAATCTGTGTGAGTGAGCGAGTGAGTCTGTCTGTGTTTCCCGAGAACTGCCTTACTGATCGACTTCCATCTCGACGTGCATATCTCAGAGTTTGCAGAGTGTGAAGTTGGTCTGATCTGCCAATCTGACCAATATGCCCGTACGTATCTGGGCACACGTATATGGAACCGGTTGTCTAGAACCGCTGACAGAGATGTCCATGATGGGCATAAAACGGACACAGGCAGACAGACATACAGATACGATGCCTGTTGGGAATGTGCCTTCCCAACAGGCAGCGGTCTAGTTAACTACAGTATATTCACACAGCGGCCATTTTGCTCTTACTTCATAATTGGCCTTGACCGAGTATGAAGTAAGAGCAAAATGGCCGCTGTGTGAATATGGTCAATTGTGGAATTAGATGTTTACTCACAAGTGTGTGTGTGCATGCGTATATTTGTGTGTGGTCTCTCCTTCCCTTGCCCCCATAGCAGAACACTGAAGCAGGGAGGTGGTTCTTTAGCCAAGAAGTGCATGTGAACTGGAATGACAATTGGCTCAATAGGGGTGGCCAGGGAACTTGCAAGTAATTTGTGTTGTGATGGGCCATGACCTCCGTTTCTGTTTACAGCAGGAAGAATAATGGGGGAAATATAAGACAGAACTCACAATAATTAGCTAAAGGATCTAATTCAAACCTGATGTTGTAAGAAGTTGCATGACTTGCATCTTTCAAAAATGTTGAAATAATCTTTTATGTGCAAGAGTTTTATATGTTGCGTAGTATAGTGCTAACATCTAGCCTTGGATTTAGTTTGATTTTATTTATTCAAAAAATACAGCCAAAAGCATAGCTTTTGAATGCGCTGCAGTAGGGTGTGGTGTGGTCTATACATACCTTTGCCCTGGCCTCTTTTATCATTCTATCAGTTAACATTCCCCTTGAAGCCACAGCAGAAGGCTCTCCTTTGAAAATAGAAATGTCAACTTAAAGCTTATAGGAGCCCTATAGCTAAGTCGGCTATCCCTCTGTGCTTCCAACAAAACATGTCATTGCATTGCTTATTGTTAAGCTCTTCAACAACAGTGTGCATAAAAGTCTCTCTCTCTTTCTTTCTCTCTCTCTCTCTGTGAGTGTGTGAGAGAGAGAGTGAGTGAGCGTATGTGTGTCTTCAATGAGAGAGAGGGAGAGGGAGAGGAATTTCTGTCTGGCTCAGAGATAAGATCAGCTCAGAGAACTCACATAGGGGTTCCACAAGGATAAAGACTCTCTCTCACACACACATGCGCGCATGCACACACTCACATACGCACACAAGCTCGCGTGCGCACACACACGCGCGCACACACACGCGCGCACATACACACACACACACACACACACACACACACACACACACACACACACACACACACACACACACACACACACACACACACACACACACAGTAATAAGTATGTTGTGTCAAACAGAACTTGTATTCTTTTTTCTGAATATACATCCACACTGCTTTAATGATCTCTATATTT
>NC_139962.1:13903017-14090517 GCF_963454915.1 Gymnoscopelus microlampas
CTTGATGAAAATAAACCTTTTAAACCCGGTTCAAACCGTGACATGCACGAGCGAAGAACGTGCATGGGTGTGCCCGTGGGGTTCAACCGAAGCTCATTCAGATGCACGCGAGTGCCCAAGGTGCGTGCGTTTTTCATGCATGAGACCTTTAGCCCGGAAGTGTTTAAAAAGTGTATTTTCATCAATCCTGCCAATCACAGTGTGAGAATGGAGGTGTGTTGATAAATCTGGCGTCTGCAATCGATCGTCATTTAAATAACACATATGACCAAAAAAAAGCATAGAAAGGCAATAAGAAAGAGCAACTTCGTGGAAAGTTCCCCCGCCCGCCTCGCCACCTGTCATCTCCGCATCCTCTCACACACACACACACACACACACACACACACACACACACACACACACACACACACACACACACACACACATGAGTTCCATGAATGGATAACCATGCAGAATACTTGGTTCTGGCTGCAATATCAGTCTTCTAGAGACATTCTCTATTCAACATTTGAAAATCAGAACTGTTCATTATGAAGTTTGAAAGTTGAGTGCGGTTTAAAAGAAGAAGAAGAAGAAGAAAAGAAATGTTCTAAACTTAAGACAATGGAGCCTGACATTTTCACCCAGATGATTGGTGCTGAATAGAGTTCTTAGATCAAGCTTGTCTTACTGACTCAGATGGAATTAAGTAAGCTAAATGAAATAACAACTGGGGACAAAACAGAATAAAGACAGGGAAAAGTGATGTACATATTTATATGATAAATAGCTGTTCTCGCTTTTTATAATGTCCTACTATGCAGGACAAACCTGGCTTCCTTGTGCTGTGCACTCCATAGCGCACTTTGATGTGACAGAAATGCAGGAAACGGGTTGCTTTCTCGCTTCCTGTTGAAGGAGATGGACCGAGGCTTTCTAGACTTGCCTTCGAGTACTTCTTCTTAGGAATTTTACAGGAGAGGACAGTACCTTTCCTGTGGTTTTGTTTACCCGTGGCCTCTAGGTATGTAGGCCTATTTGTATGACTGGGCAATATGATTGACTGGAGGCAGAGACTTGCCTCCCTGACTGTCTTCTAAAGTGAAAAGCCTAAATGAAGGGCTCTGCTGATAAGATGCCTAATCACTCTCTGCACTGCATCACAAGATACGTAGCACAATGGAGAGGGACAGACAGAAAAAACTGTATGCGTGTATTGTGTGCAAGAACTTTTGGCTTTAGGAAGTGAAAGAAAATGTGTGTGTGTGTGTGTGTGTGTGTGTGTGTGTGTGTGTGTGTGTGTGTGTGTGTGTGTGTGTGTGTGTGTGTGTGTGTGTGTGTGTGTGTGTGTGTGTGTGTGCTCCAGTAACATCCGGAGTGGTAATTTAACCTGTAAGGGTCCATTTATACACAAGTTAAATTAACCATCAGGATTGTACTGTGTATGTGCATGCACATATTTGCGTGTGTTCGCGCAGG
Source organism: Gymnoscopelus microlampas (assembly GCF_963454915.1). NCBI lineage: Eukaryota > Metazoa > Chordata > Actinopteri > Myctophiformes > Myctophidae > Gymnoscopelus > Gymnoscopelus microlampas. The sequence continues at coordinate 13,904,479 of NC_139962.1, forward strand.
AAGGCCCCTGTTGTATGCTACTGTAAAGTCCATGTCTGGCTGATAACACAGCCCTCTGATGGCAGAGATAGTCCAGACGCCAGCCTAAATGTGGCTTGCTGGATTGAAGTTGCTCTGTAATGATAGTTGTCTCAAACAACACAGAGCCTACCATTCGCAGCCAGGGAGGGGTGTTTTTGCTTTCGCCTTTATTTTTACAGTGTTTTTTCCCCCTTCTGGGAGTGGGGTGGGGTGGGGGGTGAGGAAGTTTAATCGAAACAAAGCATCTTGGTCATAAATAATGGAGGGGAGGGGCCCAGGTTTGTCAGTAGCTGAATTCTACCCGAACCGCCCACCTCAAACCACCCGCTTCTTTCAACGCAGTGGAAGAGTCTAATAACTGGAGGGGAATCTAATCCTTGGCACTGGATGAAAGACATGCATGGCTCTCTTTCCCTCCCTCACCCCCCCCTCTCACTCTGTCTCTGTCTCTCCCCCTCCACTTTTTCCATGGATGCTGGTTATGGTTGGCAGGGTATCTCTCTCTCTCTCTCTCTCTCTCTCTCTCTCTCTCTCTCTCTCTCTCTCTCTCTCTCTCTCTCTCTCTCTCTCTCTCTCTTTCTCACCAACTTTCCTTACCTCCATACTAGTTGAGGCTGGCAGGAGTCTGTGTGCCTACATTTGGAGGGAGAGGTGCAAAGCAGGGAGTTCAGTTCTGGGCAAAACCCCCATGGGGAGAAAGAGAAAGAATTGAAGTGGGAGAGTCACGGGCGTTGTGCTGGTTTGAAGCCCTGGTTCAAGAGCCTGTGGGGAGCCTGTGGGGAACCAGCAGGAAACTGCTTCTTTGACCCCTGAACTTGGATTGCCACTATTTTCCACAAATAAATGAAACAAAACCAAAACTCGCTTTACTCTGAGATTCACTTCATTCATAGTTTACAAACATTCTTCATGGTGAATGACATCACGCGGCAAGATTCATGACTCTTTGAAAATATTGGTTGTGTTGCATTTTTTTTGCATCATTGTATATCCCCCCCAACACACGCACGCACGCAAGCACACGCACACACTCACACACAAACACAAATACACACTTTTTTAAGTAAAAAGAGTATGTTTTACTGGGCTTTCCATGAGATTGGCACTAAAAGAGGGTGATTTTGAAAATGCAATAACAAAAGCTACTTATCTAATTGGTAAACAGAGCTGTTAAATGGTGGTTGGGTTAAATGGTTGCAGAACACTGTAATTGCTGCCAGCCCTCTCTCTCCCTCCCTCTGTCTTTAACACCCACACACACAGATGAAGACATGGAAGCATAAACACACGCACGCACACACACACACACACACGTACGCACACGCGCACGCACACACGCACGCACACACACACACACACGCACGCGCACACGCACACGCACACGCACACGCACACACACACACACACACACACACACACACACACACACACACACACACACACACACACACACACACATTTTCTTTCACTTCCCAAAGCCAAACGTAAATATACAGGTAACCTCAGATTTGAACCCTTATTTATACATTTCATTGACAGAGTTTGCAGCCTTTCACCTCTCGTTCCTCGCCGCTCTCCTCACACAAGCTCATTATACTTAAGTTGGATGATAGCCAAGGTGAGGATGATGACACCTATTAGATGTGTGCCAAAAAGAATTATGACATGGTCTACTGCAAGAGCTGTCAAATACCAGCGGAAACTTTGATTTAGTATTTAATGTAACGTCACAATGTAACACTCCATCCATTTTATCTGTAATACTTAAAACCACTTAGGGTACACATTTTAATCATAATTGTAAAAATCTGAATTAAAGTCTAAGCCTTTATAATAATTAAATGTTATGGTAACATTGTAATGTACATGGATTGTTTATCTTGCTTTGCGCTGTTAATGTTAACAAAGCCAAGCTAATATTTAAATACTGCATGTTGAGTGCTCTGTAGTTGGACCCTTTTATGGGACCATTTGGTTACATTTGTTCACTCTCAGAGTTCAATTAATACCGAGAATTTTATTGTGTATTTTGGTTTATGTCTACTTTGGGAATCAGTTTGATAGTGAGCTCACATAAAGTCTCCCTGTGTTTCCGCAGACATGTTTGTGTTGCCTTATTACAGGGAAGAGCATGGCTTGTAAAAGTGTGTGACTGTGTGTGTGTGTATGTGTGTAAAAAGAGAAAGATTCCGCTAGTTGAGCAGCCTGCTCTCTCTTATTTGTGAGCTGTAAAACCTCCAGACCGCAGGAGTTGCCAGCCTGGAATTTACTAATGACACACGTGGGCCTCAGATGAGAAGCACAATTTTGAGAAACAAAAAAAAGTGTGTGTGTTTGTGATGGATGCACTGTTTGGATCAGCAGGCCTAATTTCTGTGTTCGTTTGTGTGAGGCGATAGCTCATCAACCACTGCACATGCCTGTGTGTATCAGCTACGCACGCACGCACGCACGCACGCACGCACGCGCGCACACACACACACACACACACACACACACACACACACACACACACACACACACACACACACACACACACACACACACACACACACACACACACACACACACACACACACACACACACACACACACACACAAACACACACACACAAACACACACACACACTCATATATAGCCCCCCGACATTCATCTCCCTTAAACATCATCAACCCCCTCCTTACACCCCGTAAACTAAAATGGCTGGTGTGCTAACAGAGCTAGCCTAATCTCTGCCCCAGTTTCACAAAAAAAAACAGCTTGTTAATGGGAAAAGGGCAACCATTCTGGCCCCTGATAGAAGAAGGGGGAGCCGTGCTAGCTGGCGTATGAAAGGAATGGGGCCACAAGCACATGGGCCTTTAAATCCTCTATGTCAATAGAGTCTCTGGAGCAAAATAATGGCATCACTCTGTGTGGGAGTTAATGCGAGCTGATAGCATGGGGGCTGGGGGGTCAGGGGTTCATGGGCTTGTGCTGGGTTGTCAGGGAGCTGAATGCTGGGCACCCCCCCAGCTCACCCATATGGTATAGGGACAGGGATTGAGGCCACGAGACATTCAGCCCTCTCTGGACCTAAAGATTGTAATGGTCACAGTTGTTTTGATAGAAGTAGGAAATTGAAATCTGCTTTTGGTGATCATTGAAAGATTGTTGACAAATGTATACAATATATGACATTAACTAGAGATTTTCATGAATTGGAAGGCCGTGAATGGCAGAGTGTGGTGGTGAATGAAAACCTCCCTTCATGAGACGGGAACTTCCTCTCCCATCGCCTCTTTCCACAAAGTAACTTGTTGAAAAACAACTGACATACGGTAATTACAAAATACACATATAGCACCAGTGGCCTTGTGGTTAGAGTGTCCGCCTTGAGATTGAGAGGTCAGGGTTTGATATCCCCAGCCGGGTCAAACCTATAAAAATGAGACCAAATGCCTCCCTGCTTGGCATTCAGTATCAAGGGTTGGATTGGGGGTAAGTCCCTGTGACATACTAGTGTCATGTCCAGGGGATGTACTCGTACATCAAGCCGCCTCACGCTACAGAAACAGGAGATAGGCTCCTGCCACATGGCTCAGCAAGGCTTACGTACTTTATATACATATAGACTATCACCCAGGAATTTGGTATTCCCAAGGCAGGCTGCATCAGGCTGATATGGTAGCCCGCAGTTGGACATGAAGGGCAATGACGAATGCTGGTAAATAATTTATACCCATAGCCTTATTCATTCACAAAGACAACAAGAAAATAGCATTTGATCAACTCTTTAGTTGAATACATAATAGATTAACCTATTAACCTTAACTGTTAATGATGAACTGCCAGAGTTTCATACATATTTGAGTTCCTTCAGCAAGAAGGTCACTCATGATGCTAATTCACCCTGTGGTGGTACTTTAGCTGCAATAACTGGTCAGCTCAGCTGTTGCATAAACTCTTGGGAAGATGCAGTTTTAGTTTGCGCTGATTGCTGTAAAGCCACTAGGGAAGATACAGCAACTGACCAATCAGCGCAAGCTTATCACCCTCTCTGTACTAATACTATTATCACTCACTTCACCCAGGGCAAATAAAGGCTGGGTGTGTGATTAAGTGCAATACAATATCTACAATATCTAAGCAATATTATTGCAATATTTTCAACTCCTCTGTACAATACTCCTCTGTCCTCTGTACAATATTATATGATATACAAACAATACTCGTCACATTGCTTACACTTTGCTCACTAACCCTAACCCTAACCGATATTCATATTCCTATTTTCACTTTAATACTTAAATGTAAATCATACTCTTATATTCTATGTTCTTTTATTTCACTGTATGTTTTTTCTCTGTCTGAGAGTAATTCACCAAGTAAAAATCCTTGTATGTGAATATGCTTGGCCAATAATCAGATTTCTGATTCTGGTACAACAAGCACTCACAATAATCCTTCCTCTCTTTTCTGTTTCATGTGCTTCAGACACTGGTACCTCCCTGGGCTCCACGACGTCCGGCGGTCGCCGCTCTCACTGGTGCAGCGTCGCCTACTGGGAGCAGCGGACGCGCGTGGGTCGCCTCTACCCGGCCCACGAGCCCTCTCTCAGCATATTCTATGACCTACCTCAGGGCACGGGCCTCTGCCTGGGCCAGCTCCACACCAACTCCTACCATAGTCACCAGGACAACGCTGGTAACAGCGGCGCTCTGCCGCTTCACGGCAACCGTCTCCATGGAAGCGGAAGTGGGACGGGCAGCGGTGTGCAACAGATACGCAGCAAAATCGGCTACGGCATAGTGCTGAGCCGGGAGCCAGATGGCGTGTGGTTGTACAACCGCAGCCAGCACCCGGTGTTCGTCCATTCACCCACTCTGGACCTGCCCAGCGCCCGGGGACTGGGACTGTGTGTGAAGAGGGTGATGCCAGGTTACTCCCTCAAGGTATTTGACTATGAGCGCTCCAGCTGGATTGTGGAACACGGCGTAAAGCCTGAGTGCCAGGAGGGTCCCTGGGACCCCCACAGTGTCCGCATCAGCTTTGCCAAGGGCTGGGGCCCCTGCTACTCCAGACAGTTTATCACCTCTTGCCCCTGCTGGCTGGAGGTGCTGCTCAACAACCACAGATAGCACACACACACACACACACACACACACACACACACACACACACACACACACACACACACACACACACACACACACACACACACACACACACACACACATATTCACACACACAGATGGGGTGCAACTGAATCCAAGCACTAGATTTTATCATTACCTGTGAAGTTGATCAACGGTATTTCATATATTTTTTTTAAACGCATTTATTCTTTTTTGTCATGAGTACTTTATTTTAAATTCATCTCACTCAAGGTGGCAGCCAGAAAATGTAAACTTTGAAAACATCTAAATATCAATCTCTTTTGCTGGCACAGGCCACACCCACTTCCAGTTCATATGCAATTAAAAAAGACAATATGCAAATACAAAACATTTGTTCTTAAATACATAGATATGGTACAGTACAACCCCTCCAACATGCACGCACGCACACACACACCGCACACCCGCACACCCGCACGCACACACACACACACACACACACACACACACACACACACACACACACACACACACACACACACACACACACACACACACACACACACACACAGACCAGAGTCACATGTGAGGTTTCTCAAACAAGTAACCTAAATATAATCTACCTAGATTTAATATAAGACTTTATATATTATATAAAATATATTATACTTGTAAATACTTGAGTCATTTTTACAATGCAATTATTTATGTGTAATGTGTACATGGACAAAATAAAAGGAACAGGAACATGCACTTTTGATTCTATATATGCTTTACTGAGTTTTTCAGTGTCTTTGAAAGTAGGTAAACTGCAAAAATAAGACAAAGCTGGTTTATGTTCTCATGATTTACCCAATTCTTGAAAAAGTATGTCATTCACACATCGACAATAAAGTATTGATATTATATAAATGGATTTGTGTTGGTTTTGTTATACCAGTGCTATACAGTAATTACTACTGTCTAGGCATTGATGCACAGTTGTACCTCGACAACGTCTTAAGTTTTTTAATTATAGATATATATTTATATATATTTATATATATATATATATATATATATATATATATATATATATATATATATATATATACACAGATAGATAGATAGATAGATAGATAGATAGAGGTATATATAATAAGAATGTAACTATATTTTCAGTGCGTGTCGCAATAACAGAAATGTCACAAATGTCAATATCATCGTGGACGTGCAAAGGTAGCGTATTATTTATTATCTTTTTTATTTTTTGGACAATGGCTCTAAAGGGTGCACACAAAGAGCCCTGAGAATCACCTGGAGGTCCCAGGAGTTTAGTAGAGGCTTCTGTGGATGGATGAGTCTGTCTCACCCCTCTCACAAATTTGTGACGCCATGCAGGGAATGTGTTCCCACGAACACAAGATCACACTTCTCATGAACAGTACAGAGTGCTGCAAGGTAGACCCTGATAGCTGACTCTGCCTGGCCCAGGGCAAAGAGATACTGAAGGAAGGACAGAATTACAGAGATGTGACAAACCAAGGGATCCCCCCCTACTTGCTACTGTACTGCAGCTGAGTGGAGGGGGGCCACAAAAGCTTGCAAGGTATTTACCACCTCCTTGTATAGGCCAAGTGCATTGTAAATGCTGCTGCTAAAGGGCCACAAATGAGCTTCAGTATCTGGGGCTTTAGGACCTAGACTCAGAGTCTAGGTGACACATCCAACCCTGCACCTGGGACAGCGTGTCCTGCCTGATTGGAAGATGTCACAGTTGTCCCTCCAGTATCTTGTGGACCTTTGCCATCCATGGTCCCCCTCGCCAATTCCCCTGGTTGCTACACAGCAAACACAATGAACAAGAACAATGTCACGGCCATCAAGGGTATAGGTTAAAAACCAGGAAGTAAGGGTTTTCACTTTGACAGATTGTGGGGTAAATCTTTCAGCACATTCTTGGCTATGTTTTAGAGACAGAAATTGGCTCAGTGTTATGATTGCAGATGGAACGTTAGCCATACAACAAAATTGAGACCAGGTTGAAAATATTAGAGCGCGTACACCCCTACAACGCAAGAGGCGTGCGATAAGAACCAAGCCAAGATAAATAAATACATAAAAAGAATGAGCTTAGATTCTGGTGACTGCCTGTAACTGCTGATAACTGCCTGTAACAGTGCATAATTTGTGAGTTACAGTCCTTTCAAGCTATGTTAAAAGGGTGCAACAGTAATGGAAAAATACTTTCATCATTATACTGGCAGTGGCAAGAAGCTAAAATGCATATCTGAGAGATTACACAACAAACCACAGTGGTTACACAGACCCAAACCCACTCTGGTAGGAGAAAGTTCTGTGTTTATAGCATAATGGCATCCTGTTTAGATCTTTCAACAACACAATTATTCTCATATGTGGGCAAGAGGTTAAAACCAAGAATAGCTAAATGAAAATACAATGTAAGTAGTTGCTGGTGGAGGAAAAAAAGAAGGTATGGCTATTAACCTTTTGCTGAGATGCTTGTGTTACTCCCAGTATCATTAAGGCAGCTGGCTTGTAAGGCGTTTTTGTTAGGAGCCTGGAGCTCTGTAGACTGCTCGCTGAAACCTGTAATTAACTTTAGCTTGAAGAGTAAAGAAAAGTTGATTACAAAGTCACAGAGGTTGTGAGGAAAATGAGGCAGTAACATATTGCCGTCATTCAGAGGTCTTCAAAGTTTCCAACATTTGATATAATGTTTAGAGCGATAATCCTAGCCTTTATGCCATTTTGAAAACTTAAAATGCATTTTATCATAGCATGTTGAAATTATAGGTTTTGAAACTGATGATTTCAATAACAACATTAGAGACTCTCCTACCAGGAAAGAACCCTGTTTAAGCAATGATATTTTGGGTCGAACCCAATGTTTGCATATAACAAAACAGCAGTGTAACTGAAACCGAGTCCTGGGCATTCCCATACACCCCTCAAAAATTCCAACATATATTTCAGTCAAGTCTCCGCTGCTTTTCCGGGCCAAGTGTGGGATTTGCGGTTGGGATACAATGGAGGGATTCAAAGGGGGGCTGCTGGTGGGGGTGGTCCAAAATCTACAGTGTTCCTCTACCCCTCCCCCAGGTTTTCTCATCTGAAAACACCCCTGCCTGTTCTCTCATCTTAATTATTTTCCTTTGTCAGGATTCATGACAAAGCAGATGATGGAGCAGATGAAATAAATCCCTGGGCTGTGGTGTTCTGACCCTGCGGTGAACTGGGAATGAGGTGGTCTAATTCTGCTGCTGAACTCCACCCCTTCACCGTATAATTATCTCTATTCAGATCATGATGGTATAATTATATTTATGAATACAGCATGAATATTTAATTAGTGGAAGCCATTTCCTTTTTTCTACCGCAAACAAAACGGCTAAGCATCATTAGGTTCAGCTTATGTACTGTAATCGATACCCAGATTGACTGTCGACTCACTCTGACAAATGTGTTCCTCATTAAACAAGTGCAGAGGTTGGGGGAGGAGGAGGGGTAATTGTTATCATAATCAATGCTCATGGTAATGAAGAAATAATAGGGTTTGGAATACAGCTCTATAATGTCCAAAAGGATTTAACAAGAAATCTGAAACCATACATGATATCCCAAACAAAAACAGACTGTCACAGTAATTCAAACTCCAAACATCATCTCTCATCATTCCACCATTGCCTCACCATCATATGTAGATCAATACGATGACATCGACCCATCTCATGCGCAAAACCACAGACAAACTCAGACATTTCTCATGCATGGTGACTAAAGAGCTGCTCGATAGCCTGCCCCGTTCTTAGTACTATCTTGCCACTGACACAGGAACAGTTTACTTAACTCGTTTTTGCTAAAACAAAAAGGAAAATAAGAGATTAGAGACATATTTTATCAGGTCTTTGTCGCTGACTGCAAGTAAACTCTTTACTTTCCTATATTTTGACTAAAGAATATAAACTGTTACAAGGGCGGTGCCAACAGAAAATAAGAAAACGTACTACTTAAAACGTATAAACCAGTAAAAACCATACAAATTATTCTCAATTACAAATTATATAAGTCCAATATGACTTTTAGTTTACAGTAAAGTCCTACAGAGTAGTACAGACTCTACTGTGTTTACTTTAGACTACTTGTTAAAAGTATATTTAATATCATTAGCATTCATTTGAAAGTGTATTCCTGCGTTCCAAAGCAGATTCCTTTGATTTTCTTTTTTATCATATTCTTTGTTGATTCATATTCATTGTTGACTTATTGACATATGTTGAAGAGATAGCCTTGTGGTTCAGGACGCTATTTCAGGAGTCCCACAGCCAAAGCGACTCTCTGCCTGTTATTGTAGAGGGCTGTACTGACTTATTATACATCTGCTTTCATGACTTGAGAATGTCATTTATGTTCCTATTACGTAAAACAAAAGATGCTGTACATTTTGTAACTCTCACTCCATTGACTCCATTGGCGCTCTGGTGGCGCAGTGGTAAAGTCCCTGCCCACGGAGGTTGTGGGTTCGATTCCACCATGATGCATCCAGCTTGGTCGGGTCCGTGTTCGGGGGAGGGAAGCCGAGCGGGAAGGGTGATATTGGTCATTGCCTGTACTCCTACAGGGAGCAGGGATTGTTGGGCGGGAGGAGTAGGAAGAAGGCCCTACATCAGGGGTGGGCAACTTTGACGATGTAGAGGGCCACTATATTTCCACACTCACTCCAGAGGGCCACATTGCATATACAGAAACCTCTTATCGCTGTATTTAAACTTTTTTTGTAAATGAATGCCGTACTTCGCCATTGTATGTCACACAAAAGTAGCAAAAATCTACAAGCTCAAATCTACAAGCTCTACAAGCTCTACAAGCTCAAAACGCGTCGCGCTGCGACGCGTTTTGAGCTTGTAGATCTGCTATTTTTGCTACTTTTGAATTGAAATCCTCTTTTTTTTTGCTATTTTTCAATTGGAATGAAAAGTAACATTTTTATTTAATTCCAAATGCATTTAGTTATACCTATGTTAACTTTTTGAACTTAAATACAAATACATTGGACATAAAAAAGACAATAGAATTTTAATACTGTCATTAAGCTACTAATGTAGACTGAAGCAATTAAAGTGGGTCATGTTTGCATGTTTGGAATTGTAACAGCTGAAATCAATAATATATCAGTAATCCCATATCAACCTGCGGGATGCATTAAGTGAAGGTGGGGGCCGCATGTGGCCCCCGGGCCGCTAGTTGCCCATGTATGCCCTACATCCTCCCAGTGGGGGCTCCTCATTGGCAGGTGAGTCAGTAGGATACAACAGCAGTGACGACACAGAAATGTGTGTGGGAAGGAATTAATTGTCATAACGACTGAATTGGGGAGAAAAAAGGGGTAAAAAAACTATTGGCTACGAAAGAAAAGTAAAACAATAAATAAAATAAATAACTCCATTGAGATGCACTGAGATGGAAGGGCAGCATTTAGGCCAATGTCTTAAAGGAATGATAATGATGATGATGGATCACAAACGTCGTATACATTGTATCCAAGGGGTATGACTTCACATTATGCTGCAATGACTTTGCTCAAGGTTAATTCATTCCATTAGTTATGCTAATTTATAGTTAGTGGAATCTGCCACAGTAAATGCTATTTCCCTTAGTTGTTCCACAGTGCACGCACATGTCATCAGAATTCATAGACATCACCCTGCATTATTGTTAGACAGACAGACAGACAGACAGACAGACAGACAGACAGACAGACAGACAGACAGACAGACAGACAGACAGACGCACGCACGCACGCACGCACGCACGCACGCACACACACACACACACACACACACACACACACACACACACACACACACACACACACACACACACAGACCTTTATTGATTCTGTGGGGAAATTCAGGTGTCATAGCAGCACAGTAGTAAGCATGAAACATGGGGTAGATACATGTAAGAGTTGATGTGCCGTGGTTGACCTGTCACTCTTGGTTCAATGAACCCTAAAGTCCAGTTTATAGACGACATACACAGAAATTACCGTTCACATGCGCAAGGCATCTTTATTGACAAACAAGGGAGACTCCCTTTATACTATGTGAATAAAAGAACAGCAAATTAACGATATTAAAACAATACGACCTGATATATCACGAAGGCATTTCGCTCCACATCTAGGTCTGCATGCAAACAAGCGTTCGGTTGAGCGCCTGGAGAATTCTGCCGTTCTTATCTTTAGCATTCAGTATATCAAAAACAGTGGATGGCACGTTCGGCCTTCTAATTGGAGTACAGCTTCTGTGCTCCACACTCTATAAAGTAAAGGTTGACGGCCCAAGGTTCCACAATGGACCATCAACCCCTCCTTGGGTACGAATTTAGTACCCACAACACCTAAATGTGAACAGTATTTTATAGCAATTACTTTATAGCATAACATATTGCATGTTTAAAAAATCAGGTCCCATTTTTTTTCTTTTTGAGTCATGTGAGCCGAGGAAAACCCTTTTCTTTGAAGGGGAAACTCTGAACTAGGCTGGGGCAGTCCCAAACCTACCATCTGGACATGAGCTCTTATTGGGGACAATTACAGTACATCATTTGATACCAACATGTGTATAGCTAAACTTAGGTTCCCTCAGTGGGAGTGCTTATTTTCTTTATTTTTTATTATTTGTGCATTTTGGTTTCTTCTTCTCCAATTCCTCCGGTTGAGGTAGTCACTTTTCCGAGCCCGGAGGAGGAGGTTCCGACAGAGTCCAAGACTAGCCCCCCCGTATTATACACAGGGGCTCAAACTCCAAGCGCCAGTCAGATCCGTACCCTCCTTGAGGTCAAAAGTCGGGGCGTAGATATCGTGCAGGGGTGTTCTTCGTCAAGTTCAGCATGGGGGCCCAGGTGGCAATATAATGTTTATGTGGTGTGATTGTGAGAGTGTGTGTAGTTGTTGATTGGGGAGAGGGCCATATATTTATATACATACCCATGCATGGCGAGACATCACATAAGTATATATATATAAAAAAAATGTAAACCATATATCTATATAGATATCTATGCATGGCGATACATAACATAAATATTTATATATAAAAAAATGTAAAAATGTAAACCATATATCTATATAGATATCTATGCATGGCGATACATAACATAAATATTTATATATAAAAAAATGTAAACATACTATAACCCTCCTTGACCTGCCACCCGGCAGGGCACACAGCATAGGAATGTGCAGAGGCCAGGATGCCACCCTCCTTTACCTTGACAAAATGGAATCGGAAACACAACAAAACACCTTTCCTGTGCCTTTTGCACAGGTCAATTGACCTCATTCTCGGGCTGTACAAAATTGTACAATTCTCTTCTGCAACCAATGACCTGTTTCAGAGAAATGGAAGGTTATTGACAGCAGAAGTGTATAAGTCTCTCCTGCAAGCAGTCGACCTGCTTTAGAGAAATGGAAGGTTAACCACAACATAACCAACCTTAATCACACCTTGGTCAATCAGTGTTATCATGGCAATAGGAATAAAAGTTAGGTCAATGATCAGCAAAGTAATTGGATACATTTTGCGCCACAATCGATGATGTAAAGTATGACCTCTTTTGAAGATAGTGTAGGTTTCAGCCAGTCCACCGCAACTGGCAACAAACTGCAAAGCAAATGTCCACTGTATGAACTCACTTGACATCCACTCTGCAACCAAAACCCGGCATGTTCTTATACTGTACACCAAACGCACTGACCATTGACATAACAGGAGATATTCTGAGCCACTACAAACAAACATATAGTTTCGCTTTCGGTTTGTCACATCAAAATAGCATGACAGAAGCCACCAAGTACACCACCCCGAAGTGTGCACCCTTCAGAGGCCGTGGACCGTGCAGCTACTGTCTGTAGTCATAAATGTTCTGCCAAGCATCACCCAACGTGCTTGTGATTGTTTAACTGTAAACATCTTGATAAGAAAGGACCACTCACTGCACAGTGTCGAAATGGAAAAATTTGAGCTGCTCGCCACTAAAATCAACCTAATCTTCTCCCTTAATTTTTTCCTACATGTATAGTCTTTATTCAGAAATTATAATATAATATATATAAAAAATTGAATACTAATAACTTAATTTGTCGTTACGGGTGCCTTCATGGTTTCAGATTGAGACGTGTATGCCTCTGAAAAGCCACTTAGATTATTTATGGCAAAACACCAGCACTTATTTAAAAATGGACTTGATTGAAGAACACAGCATGTTTCCGTTCAGTTCACTTAATTTGACATAGGCCTGCATGATTTGAGTTTAATTTTGAAAAAAAAAAAATTTGATTGTGGCATTGTATTTCGCAATACACATTCCAACAGTTTGTCACTTGTCACTGGACCTCCCTTAACAGGGTTGTTTTTTCACTTATTACATTATTGAAGTAATCTAGGTCCATGACGTCTAATTAACACTGCTTATGTAATATTATCCTACTATAAAAATGTTTTAACTTACACTTATGACACTACCCACTAATCAAAGTTTGGCACTTAAGTAATATTTTTAGTCATATTGTTGTATAATTTTATAGCAGAACGAATTGTGTTCTAGATAACGATACGACCAAGCACTAATAGCTCTGGTGTGTGTGTCTCCCTCGCTATTGTCACTTATAAACATAAATTGTGTTGTTGTTCTCTCCAGATCGATAGAAATGTATGTGTTTGCACATGTCGAGGCCACAACAACACAGAGTAGGCAAGAGGTCAACCACAGCTGCGTATATTCCACTGGCTGAAAAGACGAGAGGTCATGTGTCCGTGACCATAGCATAGCATAATAGTGATCTGGTGTAAAGTCTTTCGAAACATTCAAAGTCTGAGTAACCCAAGCTTCCCCAAGGCTTGGTGTCTGTTCCCCATAGGTGTCCACAGAAGTGCACTTATACACGTATCACAGCTTGTATCTATTGCTGGCCCTCTACGTCATGTCCAGAACGATGGTTTATGTTGTGGTGTTTCACTTGTAGCACACAGTAGTTTGTTGTACAGTTCCATGTTCCATCAGGTCATAGCTGGAAGTGAACCTCTGCCATTCATGTTGTAAGTTAGCGTCGAATGTGGAATCAATACATTTCTAACTTCTGTGAAGGTCCATTTTGGGTATTTGTATGTATATTAATGTGTGGAATGCCTGCAGGCACTGTGTCTGTGGCACTTGTCTGTAATTTGATCCTGCAGTCTGTGTGGCAAATCGGTTAAACGTGGCAAACGTGATGTCAGTAAGGCCTCTGTTCTGCTCTTGGCCTTCATGTGCGCGTGCTAGTGACATGTTTGGTCTATAACAAAACTAATGTTTTATGATTACCGCACTCTATAAGCGTTTGGGCTTTCTGCCCACTTACATTCTTAAAATTATTATTGTTACTAACGGTCAAATTGGCGTAGTTGTTTATTTAGCTTTGTTTGTCTAGATTGGTTTCTGCTGGCTGTGGTCCTAAGAAAGTAAACCACTTACATGTTGTACACCATAATTCATTTTAGCAAAAAATATAATTACACAATATAGTTGCCCCATCACTTAATAATACGGAATAGTCAGAATAGTTGACGGGGGGAGTGGGGGGAAGGGGAGTGACTCACTTACTGTATGGAAGCCATACTGTTTTCTTTATTTGTGCAGAATTTTTCTGAAGAAACTAATTTATTTGAACGTCATATTTCTCTCCTCACCTCTGACCTCACTTTTTTCTTTATAAATAACTGACTCCAATCATAAAATCTAAGGGTGGCATTCCCTAGTTCTCAGTGTCCCTAATTTATGGGATTGTAGAAGTATTAAGGATATAAGCGGGTTTGGTCACAGTACATTATTTCTGCATTTATTTTATCATTCTATGGAGAATTTAGTTGATCTACAAGCTCACGTTGGGGCACTAATTTCAACCAGATTTAATTTCTATGCATAACCATGTTTTAGCTGGGAGAAATCACATGCAGAGACTAGCTTTTGTTTTCCTTTTCCACTGTCAGTGTTGTGGGAATCTTATCAGGATGTTTGGGCCTCTGCTGTAGGCCGCTGGTAAGGAGTGAAGGTCAAATGCCTTCCTTTCCCCTCATTCTTTCAACTATCTATTTTACCAGATTTAAAGAAGACTATTTCTCTCCCTCTATGTGTGGCTGCCTTTTGTTATTCATTGACTGTGTTCTCCTATTTTTTTACTTTGAAAGTACTGGTCAACCTGCCGTTGGATAACTGCAGTATGTAAATTCTCAGGGGTAAGGGCACTTATAACTCAAATATTTTAATTCAGGGAAAAAAACAGTAGCAGGTGTCAAGGATGCACCTTACGTGAATGTGGGGCATTACTAAGTTTATTTCTCTCTCTCACTCCCCCTGGAAAATATTCCCCTAGTGTCTCCTACGTCCTCAGGCCTTCACACCGTTCACTCAGAAGTAAATCACTGTGCTCCACTGAGTCAGACTCAAAATGGTACAAAGCCATACACTTGTGAATGCACACCATAGTGACCAGGATCAGAAGCCACTTAAGCAGAACTATGTGATTTGTGTTCAACTCAATTACATATATGGACCCAGGAACGGCACGTGATCGAGGGGCATATATGAAATAAGTTGAACCACGGTCCTAATAAATAGAGTGGGTGCGCCTGTCATTCATACTCTCACAATTCCTGATGCATTCACCTCTAACACTTACCCCAAAGTGGGACACACATTCAGCTGCAGCAGTCACACGGTCAGTCACACTGGTCAGGTGTTCTACAGCAGCACGCCTCCTGCTTACAGTAGATACAAACATGTACACTTAACAATGACAGAAGGTATTTTTCAGTCGACCTATTCCGCACCTTCAGCCTACACGTCTCTGACGTACAAACATACCTTAAAAAACAAACAGATAAACAAACAGGACTTACAGAGGCCTTCATTCATTCATGACGACAACATACACATACAGTATAGACAACATATATGACACACTGTGGTACCATTTAGGGGTCAGCCCTAGGCTGCAGAGCCAGCCTTTCAGTGTATTTGGTTTTTTTCTAAGACTCCACTACAAGCCTTAACATGGCCGGCCTACATACAACCTGTAGTATTTTTGGGGTCTTCCCTGAGCCGCAGTCCCAGCTCACAACCTGTAGTATTTTTGGGGTCTTCCCTGAGCCGCAGTCCCAGCTCACAAATCTGTAGTATTTTGGGGTCTTCCCTGAGCCGCAGTCCCAGCTCACATGTAACCTACCGCTCGGACCCAGCAGCGTACGTCCTCAAGGCCCGTTTACGGTCGTCACCTCCTGTAGTATTTTTGGGGTCTACCCTGAGCCGCAGTCCCAGCTCACCTGTAGTATTTTTGGGGTCTTCCCTGAGCCGCAGTCCCAGCTCACATGTAACGACATATAACGACATATAACGACATATAACGACATATAACGTACACAACTTAGGCTACACGCTATCTTCTCCCATGAACCCAGTGTGGTTTGCGATTTAGAGAGCCGTGCAAAGGCAGCTAGTGTAGTGTCTCATAGAAGTATAGAATAGTGTCTATAGGAGTATAGAATACAGAGAGACTGTGTAGTGTCCCAGTAAACTATAGGATCATAGAATACAGAGAGACAGTGTAGTGTCTCAGTAAACTATATGATCATAGAATACAGAGAGACAGTGTAGTGTCTCAGTAAACTATAGGATCATAGAATACAGAGAGACAGTGTAGTCTCTCAGTAGACTATATGATCATAGAATACAGAGAGACAGTGTAGTGTCTCAGTAGACTATAGGATCATAGAATACAGAGAGACAGTGTAGTGTCTCAGTAAACTATAGGATCATAGAATACAGAGAGACAGTGTAGTCTCTCAGTAGACTATAGGATCATAGAATACAGAGAGACAGTGTAGTGTCTCAGTAGACTATAGGATCATAGAATACAGAGAGACAGATGCTGGGAGGATCGACTCGGTCCACCCAGCCACTAACGGGACATCATGGGGTATAGGAAGTACAGAGCCTAAGTATTAATACACAAAGGTCATTCAATCTGCTGTTCAGTGGTGACTTCACATGCAAGCAATCATATTTACACATTATCTTTAACAATTGACCTAAATTTGACATAATACAATTCACATATAGCACCGCGTGTACTCTTCCTGGGGCCCCAAGGAATTGTAGCACATAGTGTATGGGCGAATTGTTATTTGGATCTTATGGATCCAGCGGTCGTCTGGACTGGACAGGGTCACGGTCGGGGTCACCAGCTGATGTGCCGTGGTTGACCTGTCACTCTTGGTTCAATGAACCCTAAAGTCCAGTTTATAGACGACATACACAGAAATTACCGTTCACATGCGCAAGGCATCTTTATTGACAAACAAGGGAGACTCCCTTTATACTATGTGAATAAAAGAACAGCAAATTAACGATATTAAAACAATACGACCTGATATATCACGAAGGCATTTCGCTCCACATCTAGGTCTGCATGCAAACAAGCGTTCGGTTGAGCGCCTGGAGAATTCTGCCGTTCTTATCTTTAGCATTCAGTATATCAAAAACAGTGGATGGCACGTTCGGCCTTCTAATTGGAGTACAGCTTCTGTGCTCCACACTCTATAAAGTAAAGGTTGACGGCCCAAGGTTCCACAATGGACCATCAGAGTGGAGAGTCCGTTTTATCTGCTTTATTGTCACATCACTGGTTTACAGATGTGAAGAAGTGGGTGAAATTCGGTTTTGCATGAGCTCCATCATTTTGTTGTTTTCCATAAGCATGTCAAAGAGAACATAAACAAGATCATGATATCTACATATACACATACAGTATATACACGCAGAGCATAAAGGCCAGTCCACACCAATACAACTCCTTGCAAGTACTTGCAACTGCAACTCCTTGCAACTACTTGCAACCATTATCCCCAAATGGCACCAGTCTGCAATTCTTCAGTTCAGACCGCTGCAACGGTCTCTAAAACGGTTTTGTAGCAAGGAGACCAGCAGATACTGTCACGTGGACTGTGCCCTTATTATTTGGACCTTAAATGCCCTTATATGATGTTGGACTCCTAAGGGCTGTTCTTTAGGCCTGTTTAGGCCGTTGTTCATTATGTTCTGCATTTGTCTGTATTGTACTCTTGCCTTTGCCTTGGTTTTCCGTACTCTTGTTTTGTAGTAGTGTTTCCTGTCTACATTGTTTACTGTTTCCTGTCTTGTCTCACCTCCCTGTAATTATTGTAAACTTAGTCACCTGTGCTCGTTGCCTGTTAGCCTATCCTGTGTTGATTGTCTGTTGTGTTCACCTGCGTCCTGTTAATCCCCTGTCTATTTAAGTCCTGTGTTTGCTTCAGTTACTGTTAGTTTGTTGAATGTAGTTGTGTGAGTTAATGCCAGTATTTGTCTCTTCATATTGTTGCCTTGTATTAAGTTCCCGTAGCTTTCCCAGTATAGTTTTCCCTTTACTCTTTGTATTGTCACTTTCGTGTTCTGATTGATTGACCGGTTACTGACCTTGCCTGTACCTGACGTTGATTGCTGCCTATTCCTTTTGTGACAGTGTTAATAAACACTTTAATTCGAGCTGCATTGCCTCTGCCTCTCATCTCCACTTGGGTCCTACACCTCCCTGCCTCGCACTGTGACCGATACAGTATGTAAATGAGGTTAAGCATAAGTAGCAAAAGTGGTAACATAGTAGGTCCACATAGCGGCAGGTATGTGCATGATTAGAAAAAACAAAATACAGGTAAACTTAACAGGTAAAGAACAAAAACAAATGGCAGGCCCACAGGCAAAAACAGAAGTGTGTGTAGCTAACCAGTTAGCTTAGCAAGACTAAGACTTAAAAATAAAAATAGAGAAGTGAGAAACAGGATTAGGTGGGGAAGGAAAGTCTTGTTGAGCTGTGTTTTGAAGGACCTTGTCACGGTCCGCTCCTCGGACCGTGAACTGTGACTTTATTATTTAGCCCTTGTCTACCTTGTATGGTATTGGACCCTTTTGGCCACTTGTTCTGTTGTTTTGTTCCCTGTTCTCTTTGCACCTTTATTTTGTAGTGTTGTCGTGGTGTTTCCTGTCTGCCCTAGTTGTTGCTTCCTGTCTTGTCTCACCAGTATGTCTTTGCAATTGTCGTTCACCTGTGTCTTGTTCTGTTCCAACCAATCATGTGTTAATTGTCCTTTGTTAACCTGTGCCTAGTTAGTCCCTGTCTATTTATATGCCCCTCTGTTTCTAGTCAATGTTGGTTCATATTTGTTGTTACTGTGTTCTGTTGTTCCTTATATTCCCTGTTTAAGTAATAAATCCCCCTGCATCTGAATCGCTCTGTCTCCGCTTGGGTCCTATATTGTCTGCCCGCACCGTGACAGACCTAGACATCTTTTTCTCCAAAAACGTGAGATTTGTGGTTTTGTCATTACCATCACACAACTGGCAGTGAATGATGGTAATGAAACTTGTGTATCTTTGGATTCTAAAAGTTGGATTGGTTTGGAATAGATACAAAATATATATATATGTAGGCTATAGATAAGTATAGACAACTTACACATGTATATAAAGGTATCTGCTCTGTGGCCTCTCTTGCTAGACAGGCTGTCCTCACTTCTGAGTCTCTACATACAGTAGCCTAGTCAATGATTTCCTTACGTTTTTTTGGATCAGTCACAATGCTCATGTATTCTGTCTAGGCCGATTTAGGGCCAAATAGCATTCAAATTGGCTCTGGTTTTTGGTTGATTCTTTCCAATGTGTCAGATAGTTTTATTTTTATTTTCTTTGGTTTAGTCTAGTCAGTGTGGATTCTGTCTGGTGGCTCTGCTTGTGTAGCTTGTCATTTATAAGATTCAAAAGCTTTCTTTTGAATTTTGGTAATTAGATAGTGTCGTCCTAATTCTGCTCTGCATGTATTATTTAGCGTTTTCTGTTGTGTATATGGATCATGATTTAGCAGAGTCTCAATTGGTATTTGTCCCATTTAGTAAAATCTTGGTTTGCAAATGGACCCCATACCTCGAGTCCAACTTGATGTTCCTTTTGATGGCATAAACAGCCCTTCTTGTCTCTCAGGTCGTTCACAGCTTTGTTGAAGTTATAGTAACTATGGTGCTGATATTTTGGTTGAGGTATATATATATTATTTTTGTTATGTTCTAGATATGATTGCTCTGGCAATCATATCTAGAAACAAATTATACTTGTAGTGCTGAAGGCCGGTCTTTTATGGAATATCTCTTGTCTTGGTTAGACACACGCACGCGCGCGCACACACGCACACAGATTGTTTGGGGCACATGTTGAGCAGGGAGCAGAAACAGGAGGGATAACATGTTCCTCCACATGCGTTACGGCCACACCAGTGAAACTCTTCACTGTCAGGTGAAAAAGAAGCAGCTGTGTATGTGTATGGGGGGACACATGTGGTTGTCTACACTCTGCCAAAGACCAAACAGTAGGGGTCAGCAGTGACAGGGACCACACAGGGCAATTGGCATGATGACTAAATTAGAAAAAAAAAAAAGATTAAAATAACAAATAAATGACTGCCACTTGTTGACCATCTTAACAAAAACATGACATGTCACTTATAATCTATCGAAGGAGATGTTTTCTTCATTGCACCATTGCTACTCTATGACAAACACAAACTATTAGCATAAATCTCACTGATGTACACATTTCAGCTGTAGCCCTTCAATGAATTACTGTGGCGCTGTTTATTTTTTTAGCCTGTCTTTGTTTTGTTTCTTTAAGCACCATGTCTGTCAGCCTTATAGTGTAATTATATGGAGACAGAGACGCAGGAGGGGGGGCAGGCATCGGAGACAGCCTTCTCTTTCAGCTGCTGTGAGCCGCGACCAGTACTGCCTGGAGCTGTGAGCCTTTTGAATGGCAGCCAAGAGACTCCTCGACTCCCTTTTAACCCCTTAGATCACCCAAAGAGCTCTTTCTTCCACTTTACCTGATGGTTTCCTGAGAATGAGTTTGATCTCATCAGAGACTTTATTTAAAGGCATTGAGGTGCTCTCTGAGAAAATCACAATCCACCATCCAAAACTAAATTTAAGCACAATGGTGTAGCAACCAAATGTTTTGTATGTGGCATCTTAAAAAAAGGGGTTATATATTAATGTATAGGCTACATCATTAATATAGTGACATATTTTAATATGTTTGTAGCAATAATAACATTTAGCAATGTTCTTCCTAATTTCCTAGAACAGTTGTCTATCAGTGTGTATAGTGTCTCAGCAAGGAACTGTATTTTTGTCCTTCTGACAAACTGTTGTGACATTAAGTTGACTGTGACACCAGATCCTCTGAATTCTATAGGTTTTATGTTCATACTGAATTGGAAGTCTTTACATGATAACTTTTTAGTAAAGTTGAATTAAACTAAATTATTTTGATGTACCTTTATATTCCTCAATGTTTATATAAGACAGGCTTATGTATACGCAGAGGTAACACATGATGGTAATATAATTATGTCTTGCATTGTTTTCTTCAAAAGTGTCATATTTTACGCATTTAGTTGTAACAATTATCTTGGACGACAACCAAAAAATGTTTTCTTTTGCACAAAATGTTAATTATAGAGCTTATTAATTTGGTAATGTCTGTTGTTCATGACTATTGCTCTGATGTTACATGTTTGTTACCTGATGCTCTATTTGCTATGTTTGTACTTTAAATGAGCCACAAAAACATGACAAAGATGCGTTAAATGGGCCACAAACTACCAAAGTCATTGATTGATTGATGGATGGATTGATTGATTGAGTACTTTATTAACAGTTTGCAAAGACAAGTACAGGTAAGTGCAGTGCAATACAAGGTCTGTTAAGAGGATTTTAAACCCAAGAAAGCACTATGGCTTGTTTGTTGTTTCCATTGGGGTCTTTTGTACTCAACTGAACATTGCTTGTAGAACTTTGTTATAGATAATTGTACAATTTTAAACAAATGTTTAATATATGAATGGGATTAACATAATATTACACAGCATGTATGGACCTTGGCTATTACCTTTACTCTAACCTTGCCAGTAAGGTTTAAAAAACCCAATGAATCTGGTTAAATTCCTTGATGCCAACATTACAAGCCACTACTAGTAAGCATTGAAAGGTTCAATGTCACAGCACTCAGACAATAGATGTAAAAGACACAGAGGATGCTTGACGACATTGAAATAAAGCCTAATGCGGCACATTTTTACAAATCCATAACAAAGAACAATGCTGCCCAAATGCCACAAATTCAAACATCAGTCCAACTCCTCTTTCTGTTTCCAATTTGTCATTGTTCACAGATAAAAGGCTTCCTTTACAAAATTCCCATTTACCCAAGATGCCACTGGGAAAAGAAAAGAAAAGAAAAACACTCACACACAACACAGTAAATGTACAACTGACTCTTTTTTTAAGTGTTCTTAATGCTTTCCATACTGTAGGGCTCTGAATGGATGCAGGATATGCTGTCACCCCACTCTGCTTTCCAAACTTCCAGAATGAGGTTTTGGCTCTGGGAGATGCCAGTGCGGTAGATTCCACCACGGTACCGACCCTGCTCAAATTTCCTCTCGCTGGAAGAACGGCGGGTCTCCGCCCAGCTCTCTTGATTCTCCAGCTCCAGATGGAAAAAAACTCAATTTCCCCTTTTTCTGCCCATTTGAGTCATTTTGTAGAGTTACAGGGTAGTCTATGTGTTTGTTTGTGCCTAGTATATCTGTGTGGAGGCCAGCTTACTGTCTTAATAGCTCTCTCTGTTTGTGTGTTTGTTTAACTATGGTGTACCACTTTTCTTCTGTGTCTTACTATACGGTACAGTGATGACTTTACTGAATAAACGACTCATCTTGCTTCCCCAGTTCTTTATATGAGATCTATTTCAGGGCACATTTGGCATAGAGATCATGCTGCTTATGGGAGACAATATTATTCTATCCCATCTGGTCCTAATGAGTAGTAACAGATTAATCAGATTTTGTGTTCCCCCCAAACATTATACATACATATATATGTATTTAAAATGTAGAAACTTTAAATTGTAATAGATTTATCTCATAGCACACAGGGCCCCCAAAAAGCACCTAAAACACTCTCCGGTTACATGTTTCTCGTCAGAACTTCAGAAGTTATCTGCAGCATCAATATGAGAATCATGCTGTTGCCTGTCCATCAAAACATGGGGAGTTCCCCAATGAATGTTCCAGAAATGTTGATTTTAGAACTGAGGACATATTTGCCATTTGTAGAGTCAGTTTATGTTGTATTCTATGTATGCAATTATATGTATGCATCTGCTGTTAAGATTTGTCAAAATACAACTGGAAAATCTTTAGATCACATGCATTTTGGAGCTATTTTGGAGTCAGCTCTAAACAAACATGCCTAAAATACTGAGGCACACATTGCACACATTGCAGCACTCACTCTTGTAGGGTTGTACTGTACTACAGCATCCAGAACATCAGAGCTGTAACATCGCTTACAAAGGAGTGTGCCCAGCTCCCGATCTAAGCAGTATCCAGACCTGACTACTCCAACTCCCTCCTTACTGGTGTGTCTCCCTGCATACATTCTCAGTCCTCTACAGGTGATCCAAAATGCTACAGCACACCTGCTCCTTCCCAAAGTGTTGTCTTGTCTCATCTATACTGCACTCACTCCACTGGCTGCCAGTGGCTACTTTCATCCGATTCAAAACACTGCTGAATTCCTACAAGTTGGCTAAGGCATGGCATGGCATGGCACCCTACCTGCAACATATGATTCCAGCCATACGCCACCTCCTACATACCACAGTCCGTTTTCTATCCCTCCCTTCCCTAACGATACCCTGGCCAACTACACTCTTCTGGTTCCAGACCCGACCGTCCTCGGTCAGACACAGGGCTGCAGAATCACTCCCCATCTTCACCTCTTCAAACTCCAATAGGCTCTATGCACAGCAGCCATTTTGGAAAGAAATTGGGCCCCTTCTTTACTTCCTTCACAGGTGTTACCAATGATGCTAATGAAGGCTCTGTTCCATTTAGTGTAGCACAGTGGTTCTCAAACGTTTTTATTTCAAGGACCCCCATAACTCTCAGAGTTACACAGCCGTAAGGAGTCCATTTGGAACCCCCTCAAGGCACCATGAGGGGTCCCTGGACCACACTTTTAGACCCACTGGTGTAAGCAGAGTGTTTCCAGTGAGCCAACATGCACAACATCAGCACCCTGACTCCAGAATGGAACAGAGCCTTCATTAGTATCATTGGTAACACCTGTGAAGGAAGTAAGAAGAGGCTCAATTTCTTTCCAATATGGCTGCTGTGCATAGAGCCTATTGCACTATGGGGGGGGGGCACAAATTGTATAGGAAAGGCAATGGGGTCTCCAAAATCTGTATCCAGAGCATGAAGGTGCACAGCAAATTCCATGGCAATCGAGCAAGTACTTTTCAAGATATGTTGTTTGGGGACACCTGGATTGACCGTCCAACCAACCGAGTGAACCGACATAGTCAAACCATGCTGGTATTCTTCGTTCAAGCTTAACACATTACTATAGTCAGTTTAGCTCTGGGTTGGGCTTGTCAGTACTCCTACTGTTGAATGGTGTGTGAACACACTAGTTAACACAGATACGAATCAGTGTAAAGAATGAGCCTCCGGCTACAAGCAGCGATGAACTTGACAGCATTACAAGTGGTGACACTTAGCTCTGTTCTTTCCAGAAGGCTACTGTAGCCATTCACATAAAAGCTGTAGGGGAAAATATCATTTAACCCTTACTGCCCTGAAGTGCTTAACCCTGAAATTGGGCATAAAGCACCGGAACTCCCGAATAACAGAACCTACAAAAGAGTAAGTAGTCAAATTAAAATGGAAAGATTACAGACCATAAGCAACCGTCAGCAACTTCTAGCATTGGAAAACTTGACCAAGCCTGCAAGTAAAGCACATTGTTGGTTGAAAAGTGCTTGTTACTATTATGAATCATTAAAGATATAAAAGTAATGGGTCTGAAGTCTTTCAGTCTGCAGCATAATAGGCTAATCATTAGATGAATAATTATTGCATGCTTCCCAGTGCTTGGGCACCCTTGGGCTATAAGCACCCTTAGCCAATATCAGGGCCAGGACCAGGACAAGATGGCCCAGAAATGTTGGTAACTTTAACCGATTAAGCCCTATTTTATATTTAGGCAATATACAAGCTATGTGACATATTATAAATCTTGCAGATATGCTATTTCAACAATCTTTTATGAAATATTTACCATTTCTGGCCATTCTCGCCTATAATGACACATGCCCAAAATAGGGACATCAGGTTGAAAGTGGTTAAACTTGACTCTTTCATCTCTTTCCTTTCTTCCTTCCTTATTCTCACACGTCTTTCCCATAATCAAAGCCTTTTACTGAACAGTGGCAGTTAGCTAGAGCCAACAAAGCCTTATTGTCCGACCTCCTTTTGAACCAACCAGATACAGTGATTTTTCAACTCTCACCCTTTGTCGAAAGCAAGGTGTTAAAAGCAGAAATAAAAGAGAGAGGCCACAGGACTGTCTCCACCGGACAAAAGCAATGTATTGTGGGCCGCTGCTCTAAAGACGACATGTTTGAAATTGAAGAACTTAATTTCGGCTTCATCATGGTGACTAGAAAAGACAAAACTGCCTCTTTTTCCAGTTGGAGTAACCAGATAGCCTTTCAAAAAGACAGGTGAGGTGTCATATAGAATAAGAGATGCAGGCGACTATGCATCTGACAAAGTACCCATTCTTATTTTCCAGTCTCCCTGTGTTAAGTGGATTAATAGAAATTCTCTCTTCATTTTTCATGAAACTGCCTATCACACTGAGGTGGAGTAAGAAAGGTATGTTGGCCCATCACTGTGCTTGTGTTGTACAGCAACTCCCCTCAGGCAACAACTATGGATGTTCTTGAACAAGCTTATTGCGTTAGTTGTCACCACATGCCCTCCAGTGCTTATGTTGGCCTGCTCTCAGAGGTAGTATGCAACCAAAACATACTTTATCACCGTCTCCTCCCCTCCTTTCTTTTTTTTTATGCTTATGTTTTTACGTGTGCATAACGGATGGACTTTTGGTATAACACGCAAAATGACATGGATACCAAAAGCATAATAGCCTACCAATTTTGGAGTAAGAAAAAGAAACTGGAATCGACGTGCACTCCAGGCACATAAAAAGGAGATTATCTACTGATATACTGATTTATGGTTTGATTATTTATGCTAGTTATCTTTTACATGTGTGTTGGAAGATTAACACATTATTTTCAGGCAGAAAGTTGCAGATTCACACATGAATGAAACACCTGATTATACCTAACAGTTGCAGACCAGTGTCTCACACCAAAAATATCAGATCTGCTGCTATTTTTGGAGTGAGACACAATCCGCAACAAAGTAAAATTCTGCTAAAAGTGTTTTATCATGGCCCCAGGAAGAACTAGCCTGGAAACCAGACGAATCTGCCAGTGCAAAAAGATTAGTCTGGCCCTGCTCGGTTGTGATTGGATTTCGCTCCCCCCAAAGTCGTGGGGCACCAATCAGAAACCTATGCAAATATGGGGCGGGTTTTAATGAGAGGCATTGGCATTGATTTTAATCCGCCCCTTGGAAATGCAGGTTCTACACAGAGATTCCAGACTAATATCTACCCAAATCAGCCTCATGGTGGCAATATAACAGGCTGCTTCATATTTTGTCCATAACCCTTGAACCGTGGGTCGTAAAATAAATAATAATCTAATATCTAAATCCTATCAGACCATGGAATTGCATGTTAAAGGAGAAGTTCACACAAAAAAATACTTATTTTCTATCAATTACACACCCCATGAAGCCTTGAATTCATGGTGATTTTTTTTTTTCACATTCCGAAGCCAATAATTTGATGACCAGAGGAGACTTGCGGAGTGTCCTACTGATTCTCCTTCTGACTGATGACCCGGTCATCAAATTATTGGCTTAGGAATGTGACAAAAACAAAAACATCCTCATGAATTCAACGCTTCATGGGGTGTGTAATTAATAGATTTTTTTTGGGGTGAACTACTCCTTTAAGAATGGAGGTGCGCCTCTATGAAGCGCACCTTCAAAACCGCTTTCACTCCTGCCCATAGGGGCGGCCACAAACACAAACAGTTTAAACTTTTAAAGATTGTAATTTAATTTATTTGGGAAGAGTAAGAGGATAAGCAAGTTAAATATGTCACTGGTCAAACTGCACAGCATTATGGCATATCCTCCGCAGTCAAGAAATTTGACTGTTTCCAAAATTAGGCCAAATCAAGGTACCTAACCACGTTCAAGGTTGTATTGAACAGTGACAGATACAGCTTTATGACATGACTACAGAGATGATGTATACCGATTTGTTTGAGGTTTGGACAAAATCTGTAGGATTAGAAACAAAAGATTTGTTTCGGAAAAATATGTCTTATGTTGGCACTATAACTGGCCGATTTGAGAAAAGAAATGGCTGGAGAGATTCTTCCCTGGTCTACTGGGAGTGTGCATGCAAAGATTCCTGCTGATCAGTCCAGCGGTGCTTGTACCATGTTGTGCAAAACAGGCCCCTCCAGCAAACTTTGATAGCCAATCGTAGACAATCGGAATAGAATTAGAAAAATCTGACAGATACATCTTGATCACATGACTACAGAGATTTGGACAAAATCGGTACGAGTAGTAGCAAAAACTGTTTTGCAAAGATGTTTTTCTTTTTGGCGGAAAACTTGTCTGATGGAAATGGCCATGGCTTATTTAGGAGTTACCTAATGATCCAAGGAATCCAAAGGAAAAATGTGAATTGGATCAAAATGGGCCACTCCTGCAAACTTTGGAAGCCTCTTAGCCAATCAGGATGAAATATAAAAGATAAGACAGATCCGCCTTGATCACATATAGACATAATGTGTACCGATTTGCGTGATGTTTGGACATAATATAATTTAATAAAACACAATAGTCATATAGATCATACAGTATATATCACATAAATCAAACCATGCATTGGAAATAAATGGATAGACGCAGACAATGTACAGTAACTCAAAACATCAACCAAATGGAAGCATAACAACAAAACTCTCCAATACACCAATACAAATGCTGGGGAAAGAATAAAGAAGAATAAAGAGATGGAAAATTGGAACTGTGATCGATGAAGTGCACATGTGTAAAATAAGCCGAAATACCACAACTTTCTAAACTGTTTCTACAGTATGTAGCATCCTTACCATAACATGCAGACAAATGGTGTTTAAAACAGTTACACAGAACACTGCAAACCTTGTATCGAGCAAATGTAACAACACTGAAAGTATAGCCTATATCCCCAACAGTTTACAATAGAGATTGTTTTCAAATAAACTGGTATACCACAAGAGAGATTTAAGAGATGAATACCTGAACTAGAAAAGTGCGGAGAGCGCAGATCTTTGCCAGGCCTGGTTGCACACAGTAATGTGTAATATGTACATTTTTTTATATAGTAATATGGTATAATATTACTGTTTTGGCAGAGTAATACCTTACACTACTCGTTACTGGCTAAAATAATAATATTACAGTAATATATTAAAAGTAACTTGTTACTACCCAACACTGTTTATATCTAACCTTTATATCTAACCTTTACTTAAAGTACTTACTTAATGGTACCTTATGACATGATATTCTGTAGCTTGTAGGAGCCAAGATGTCTCTGCTTGGCCTGATGGCTATTGTTTTGGTACAGCTTGTCTTGTTTTGGTTCAGTTTGTCCTTGTAGCAGCTAGTATAACTATGGTCTGATCCCTGTCCTCGTTGGCAGAACTACCTTACCACCGATCTGTGTCAGACTGTGCCTAATGTACTACTCCCCATGATATCGTGTATGTTAAAGTATAGCCTTCACCACCTTTAATATTGTCTTCTTGTCCTCTTTCCAGAATTCCACAACAGTAGTTGCAAAAAGTATGTTTTGAAGAAAATAATCTTGTCAGACGGAAATGGGTGTGGCCAATAAGGGGACTTGCTTCATTATCCAAGGTATCCAGGAGGAAATAATTTGGTTGTATGTCCTTGTGTTCAATAGCTATAGGCCAAAATGTGAAGCGGCCTGTTATAGCGCCCCCATGAGGCCGATTTGAAAACATTGGGGCCGAGGTTCATCCTTGGCCTACTGGGAATGTGCTTGCAAATCTGTACAGTGGTTCTTGAGATTAGTTCTTTACAGACAGACAGACAGACAGGCAGACAGACAGGCAGGCAGGCAGGCAGGCAGGCAGGCAGGAGGCACGCACGCACGCACGCACGCACGCACGCACGCACGCACGCACGCACGCACGCACGCACGCACGCACGCACACACACACACACACACACACACACACACACACACACACACACACACACACACACACACACACACACCTGGATGGACGGAGATGGGTGAAAACTGCCCCTCCTGCCTGGCGGAGATTGAATGGCAGTGTGTATTAACACCATAATGACCATATATTTGAATTAACATATTTTCATAGTGATACTGTGAAAAGCAAGACAGATGAGGCATTTATTGTACTCAGTCAGACACTTGACCTGGGCTGTCAGCTATGATTGATACTTCAGGATTATACAAGGCAATTAATGAGAAGTTAAATGGAAAACAAAACCTTCTAAATGAATTGGATCAGGATCATTTTAATTACTAGGGACAGTTATATTGCCTGTGAACAAGCATATATTTTAAAGTATTTTTTCTTCTTCTTCTTCTTTCTTTCTTTATAAGGCCAAAACTAAATTGCTGCTGTGGGAAAGAATTACTCTTTCATTTGAAGACATTCTAACTTTCTGCAGAGTCGCCTGCCTACTGGCGCAATGAATTATGGATGACTCTGGGGAAAGACCGTTCAGCCTGGTCATGGCTCAATGAATGGTTTCCAGTTAGGCTCATGATTGAGAATGCTACTTAGATCTTGAAAAAGAAATTCACAAACCACACTAGCTGCTTTTCCTCTTTCTTTCTAAATAAAGGGATTCATCTCTCCAATACATAATCATTTCAGCAAGATTCATGCCACAGTTCGGGAGAAATAAAAATGACATTCTTAATGATGAAGTTTCAATCCTTGTGCCAACATGTGCCATCGTGTGCTGTTGCCTTCACTGGACACAAGCTCTCTTTATCATGTACTTTCTTAGCTAGTTTTGCCTTCTCTGTTTCTATTGATTGATTGACTATACTATACTTTCATATTCTGTGTAATTATGTTTTGTTCATTTGAAGAAGATCCAGATTTTCCCAACACATCCCTGAAGATTATTTTCAAGTTCCACATGCAGGTGTTGTTTTAAAATGTCCAGATTACTAGACTGTAAACGCCATTTTCTTATGGTTTCCATTGGGTCTTTATGACCTGCTTACTTGGTTATGAAGCAATGGTAAAAGCAGGGTTAATCTGGGATTTTCAAAGTTGTGTTAGAGCTTGAAAAAAAATCTTTGAAGGCTCTTTGAATGAACACATTGATTTTCTCCTCTCCTCTGGTTTCCAACCCTTTACATTATAATCTGTATCTGATGCACAAAAATAGATTATTTACCAATGACATCAAATGGCTGAATATCCACTGTCATGAATATATTGAGAGACCTGTGATCTGAAATTAACAGCAATATACCACAAAAGGGAATTACTGCAGCCTCGGTTTTCACATGCACTCTGTAAACATGGGGATAGATTCAAACTGTTTTGAAGTAATATGTCTCCAAGTCACAGAGGAATTAGCTACAAAATCATTCAGTTCAATAAAATAAGCCTGAGATAGAGAAATGGCAGAGAAAGAAAGTAAATGAGTTAAGTGTACTGAGCATCCATCCACCCTTCCCTGATTTTCTCCAGCCCCTCCCGTTGTTCTTTAGTGGCTCCAAAGCATAGCTATTGGCCAGCTAGCCAACAGACAGTCAGACTGGCATCTAGACGGCCTGGCTCCACAGGATGGCTGGACATAGACACACAGCCAGACATTCTGTCACGGCCCTTCATTTCACCATTCCGCACTAGCTGCCCTGCTGCCCTGAAGAGGAGGTGGTACTGCAGACAAGCGCGTGTGTGTGTGTCACCATGACAAATGTCACATGCACACACATTCATGGTGCCAACATTGCGGAAATTCATTTTGAGAAGATGTGGTCATTTGCTGATCATGTCCCATTTATGAATACAGGACGGGTGTGAATAAAAGACGATTACACTGGTACACCAAATACAGTGTTTCTTTGCGGTGACATTGGTGCTTTTTTGCTGCCATCTTCTGATACAAAGGCAGTAAGACATGTATTGGCCCAGTTCAAGAAGGTTTGATGAATGTTGAGACAGAAATGCAACAAAGAAGCAAGCATGTGATGTCTAACCCGTCTATTATCCCTAGCAATGTGGATTATTTAATTCAATGCACCATGATACATTATAATTAAGTTGTGTGTGTGTATGCATGCCCACACATGCACATGTGTGGACATGAGGCTCATCCTGTATGCCTGCTAGTGCCTGCACGTACTGTATACCATAATGTGTGTGTTGGTTCATATGGCTGTTGAAGTTTTTGAGTGTGTCAGTACATCTCTCTATCTCTCTCTCTCTCTCTGTGTGTGTGTGTGTGTGTGTGTGTGTGTGTGTGTGTGTGTGTGTGTGTGTGTGTGTGTGTGTGTGTGTGTGTGTGTGTGTGTGTGTGTGTGTGTGTGTGTGTGTGTGTGTGTGTGTGTGTGTGTGTGTGTGTGTGTGTGTACATCCTCTCAGGGAAGATGAAGTGTAATGGTGTAAGACCACTGGCATATCTGGTCAACTGAGTCATGTATTAGTTTCATCCCCAGTAAGCATGGCCTGTCAGCTAGAGCCAGAGTATGAGTGACAGCTCCATTTAATCTTCAGAGTATCAGGTTTCACTGGGTTCACAGGATTGCCTGTGATCAAGTGGTCCCCACGGAGATCATCTGATCATTTTGTCATCCCATGGGGGCATGCAGAGTAGAGAGGAGATACATGGGCACATTCTCTCTCTCTCTCTCTCTCTCTCTCTCTCTCTCTCTCTCTCTCTCTCTCTCTCTCTCTCTCTCTCTTTCACAGGCACGCACGCACGCACGCACACACGCACACACACACACACACACACACACACACACACACACACACACACACACACACACACACACACACACATAGAAGTATTGGTCCGAGGTTGGGAAATGCTGATAAATGAGGTAACGTTGCTTGGCTAAACAGAACTGCCTCAGGGAAGGTTTTTTTTTTCCTAATTTATTTTTTGTACCTCTGCAAACCTCTGTTCAGTCACCACACTGTGCCTACCTCACATTTACACATTTATATGCACACATGCCGCATGCTAACATTAGCATGTTTATAGACGTTGCATGTGTTTGTTTACATTCCACTGCCCCTGGAATCATCCAGGGATGAAACCTATTCAAAAACAGACCTTGATAGAAATGATCTCTCTGCGATAGAGCCTGATTTTGAGCAGCTCACAACAAAACAGATCAGATGCTTTCTTCAAAGAAAACAAGATAGGGTTGATCATTTGTGTTAATGTTTTATGTTTTTCTTTTTTTTTAATTCTAAAGGTGACACCCATAACAGAATTAGAACACAACGGGTGTCATAACAAAACAGGGAAACTGTTGAATAATAACTAATCTGATTATCTCATTTTCAATTGTCTAATCATACAGGAAAATTCATTTCCAAACAACATTAAGCAGATCACATATAATAACATCCTTTTGTTGGGCCCTCACACAATGTTGCAGCTATCTTTAAAGGCATTGTGGAACTTGATAATAATACGAGTGATATTAGCGTTGCTTTCACTCTATTGTACAAGTGCAGCAACATAATGGTAGCCCAGGGACATTATTTGCATATTGTCAAGGGGTGTGTGAATTGGGCTTAGGAAAATGAGAAATTATATCAGCCAGCCAGAGAAAGGCAATGGGCTGTGAACAATGCTGGATCGTCTATGCATATGTTATCCAGGATTGAGGGGTTTTATTATCATATAAATGCAAATGGGAGACTAGAATGCAGGCTATAATGTGCAATTGTAGAGGAAATAGGAAGTTTGCAAGACCTAATCAGCTTTGGCATCCTGTAAAGTATGATGTGCAGTGCAGTGATAACACATTGTATTTTTTAGTCATTGGTTAGCCTACCTCGTGGATGTAGTAAGTCACTTACTTTTCCATGATGGCTATCAATCACTTCAGGTGATAAATTGGTCAAATCAAATTCCTTGACTATTAATATGACCAAGTTTTTTCATAACTGAGTGACAAATGCAAATGCTGGACCGCATTTAAAGTTCTTCTTCTTGATTTTCTACCACTTGAATATTCTTTCAAATGCAGGCCTAGCAGCCTACTTCACTTTCACCATGATGACAAATAGCCTATGAGAGAAGAGAACAAGAGGCAGTAAACACACCAGGTTGACGGTATAGGCCGACAACAGTGAGGTTTTTAGAGCATCAGGATTTGTCTATTTTCTTGGTTATTGTCTATGTGGTTCATTAAAGGCATAATATGCAACTTTGCCCTGTGTTTACATAGAACAATACATACATTGTTTACCCATCATGTCCCTCTATATCAGCAGTTATCAGCCACTGGTGGTGTCTATCTTCACTGTTTGTTTTGATAGATTGGGCCGTTTTTGGGCCACCAAAAACAAACAGTGAAAACATCAGAGCTAATTAAACTAGATTATCATCTCAAACACACACACACACACACACACACACACACACACACACACACACACACACACACACACACACACACACACACACACAC
Organism: Gymnoscopelus microlampas; assembly: GCF_963454915.1. Taxonomy (NCBI): domain Eukaryota; kingdom Metazoa; phylum Chordata; class Actinopteri; order Myctophiformes; family Myctophidae; genus Gymnoscopelus; species Gymnoscopelus microlampas. The sequence continues at coordinate 13,938,492 of NC_139962.1, forward strand.
ACACACACACACACACACACACACACACACACACACACAAGCCTTGTGCAAGCTTGTAGATCTGCTATTTTCACTATAGTTTGAGTGCGGGCAAACGTCTAATCTCTCTTTTGGGCCTCGAGCTACTGGTCTAGAGGGTGAACCATATATGCGGTTATTTCTGTGTTAAATGATTAATTCAACAGGTTATGCTGTAAATTATGTCTATGTATGGCGTTTTAAAATATTGTTCCACGTTCCCCTTTTGAACTTAGAGCTCCTGACCCTCTAATGGTCTCTGCACGATCCTGACCTTTATTCATCAGATACAATTAGCCTATACTTAACTTAATACTTGATCAAATAAAATACATAAACCTAATGCTTAAGACAAAGATAGAGATTTACGCAGGGTCCACTTGTATTTCAGGGTGGATTGATTGGTAGCAGCAGTAAACAACTGCTACCACTGAGAGGCAGCATAGCCACGTAAAATAAGAAAGAAAAAAAGAACTGTAAAGGGTAGACTACTGCTAAGCAGTGCTGTGAAGTCCTGCATTCATTTGAAGTGAATGTGTGACTGTCTACTGAAACAGTTCTAGGGGTGCTGGAAGCCTAAAGGTCAGAGAATCAGGCTTCACACCGTAAGGTGTGTACTAGTTCAAATTCCTGAACTACAAGTGAAAGTCAGTGAGCCACTCTCAAACTAAAAACAAATTAGGCCTACCCCTTGGGCAGCCAGGCAGGACACTTAACCCCCCAAATGTTTTTTTCTGGTAACACTTCCTCAATGGCCAGATAATTAACTCTTAATTAACTCACATTAATTCATCATGAATGTATCATGATTTCATCATTAATTCATGTTAATTAATGGTGTGCGGTTCCCAAGGAGACCTACCTGTCCATACATTATCTTGCTCATGCCCATAACTCTGCTATGCTGCTTTTGCTCCCCGTTGCTGCCTACACTCAATAGCGATTGTCCAATGCGGGTGCAGTACGTTAGTCCTAACCCTAACCGCACGCGGATGCCACATAGTCGGAGAAAAGGTCTGTTGGATTATCGCATGCCTCCCGTCCAATAAGAAGTTAGCAACCGTTGCTAACTGGTCTGGCATGGCCATATGCAAACCTTATGGGTGAAGACTTGGTTGGCACCTTTTAGTAAAACTATGCCGAACCCTATTCTTAATCCTAACCCTAACCTCAGTATGCCTAACCTTAGCAATAACCATAACCTCAGTAAAACTATGCCTAACCTCACAGAACTATCCTTAACCTCAAACTTATATAAAATGTGTCATTAAATCTTTTGGATGGGATGCCCACTCTGTTTTGATTCCCACATTTCCTTAGTGCGCATTCTTCCGAGGTGCCCAGTTTTCCCGGTGCCCAATCTGTTTTGGTGCCCAGATTTCCATAGTTCCCACTTTTCCAAGGCCTGCTGTCTGCTCTGTGGTGCCCACATTTCCCTATAGTGCTCACTCTTCCTAGGTGCCCAGAATGTTTTGTTGCCCACTATTACCATGGCGAGGCACTCTCATATCATGGCAATAGCCTACACATGACATTAAACATAACAAATAAAACAAAAATCCTCAGTGAATCACTGAGGATGTTCAGCACCAGCATCACTGTGCATTGATATGGACCGGTTGTATTATGGCATGGTGTATAGATTCATGAGCATGTTTAAAAATGTGCCGTTTAAGCCGTTTATATTGTTACTATTGTAGCAGATGTGTATTTGTTATGGTGGCAGTGAGTAACTTCAAAAGGAACCTTGGGTCTCTTTCAAGTTCAACACACCAGAATCACATGCAACTCCTACCACGCCATACCGCTCCTTTAAGTGTTTATTCATTTGTTTGTGTAATTATTAACTGCTACTATTTGTAGTCTTGCAGTACACAAACACTCCTCTCCTGTACGGTGATGCTGTTCCTCCCTCCTTTAGTGATAACATTTGCCTGTAATGAATTTAGTTTGTTGAAATAGTAATGTTATGGGCAGGCCTTGTTGACTAGATTTATAAGAGATTGTGAGTCTCGCTATTAAAACGATAGATTATTTGATGTGGGAAAATCTGTGATATTCAATTCAAGTCAATGGATGAGCAGTGCTTGCCAGACATAGAACTGCAGAGTGGTGGGTCGGAGGTTATCGAAGGGTCAATTGGGGTTAGATTTCATTCCTTTGCTGTTCTGACATCCATTTTTATGACAATACTGTTTGTATACTGTAGTCCCCAGGACTTTTTGTGTTATCCTTTTAGCCTAAATGTCTTACTCTAACTACATTCTATTTCTGACTAATAAAGTATTCAATCAATAAAAACTGAAGTTTTTTTGTGTATAGGCTATATCTGGTGTCTAGTACTCCTTTGCTAGTCACAGTGTGTTGCTACCTACTGTATATCAACCCTTTTTGTATCTTTATCTTTATCATTACTAGCCTATTTGTTGTTACTCGTTGCTGTATCTCCCCTTTCTGCACCTGTCCTGTGTTTCTTACTGCTGTACTGCCATTGACAACTGAATCAATAAAGCTCTATCTATATGTTAATGTTAAAGTCATTTATGGACAGAACTGTCTTTACATTGGACATTCTTTTGCAAAAAGATTCCATGTAGACAAGACAAGAGCTGTGTAGGCTAACATAACTGAATGAAACAATATCCGTGACCTGATGCTGACCTAGAGTAGTCATCTCAAAGAATACTGAATCATCACATCATTCGCAGGATATATCCTGTTACGGGATTGACCACTTTATCATGGCCATTGAGTAAAAAGTAAGATAAGATATGATTTTAACTGCTCATTGAGGGAAGTGTCTATTTTCTTATCTGTCAGTTAGCCAACGTACTTGCGAAATAAAATTGTCACTGTTATTGTTATTTCACATGAGTGGACACAGCGCAAATGCGCACTTACATTCCAGTCAGCGTGACCATATAAGGGAAGGGAATTGACCTACATTTACTACATTATGACTCTGGATGGGCTCATTCATAACCTCACTGGGGTTATATTTACACTGTGTCAGTAATGTGAGCTTGGAGTCATTCAGAGCACACATAATACAACAGAGGAGTCACCTCAGCAGACCTAGGTTGGTTCAGAGCGGATGCACAGCAGTGAGTCATTAAGGCCAGAGGAATAACAAACATGAATTCATTTCAGCAGGTTACTACCACAGGCTACACACAATAACTGATGCTCTCAAAAAATGTACTGTCAACTTAATTAACAACACTGAGATCTGAAAATCTGGGCAAACATTTTTTTTGTTTAATATAATCTCAAACACTTTGGTCTCAATTATTTTCCTTGATACATAATGAAATGCTACACTCCATTCAACAAGGATTGTTTGTATATTCTACTTGGATTTCATAGTCTCATGCACATTAAAGCAAAAATAATAACTCTCTTGCTGTTATTCATAGCCCTGCAAGTTGTGCAACAGCAAACAATTTCCAAATATTTTCACCAAGGAATGAAAATGGCTTCCTCTTTTTAAGTGTATTACTGTAACTAAATAATATGAATCACCCATCATCTGGAGAAAGTGACTTTGTAATATAGATGGAGAAAAGGAATATGCACACTGGTGGTGTGTTAGGAGAGAGGGAAATGTTACCGCTACAGAGACAGTTACAGAAAGATGGAGCGACAGTGTCTTCTTATAGAGAAAGAAAGAAAGAAAGAAAGAAAGAAAGAAAAGAAAGAAGAATACATTGGGGGAGAAAGGATGATGGCTGGATGGATGGATGGATGGATGGATGGGTGGATGGCAGGTAGGACGGGAAGAGTTGTGTTGGTGTTCTTTGTGTGCTTTCATAATCACTGGAAGAGATGTCAGAGTCTGTTAAGAGATGGATTGGAACTATTCTTCAATCACCAAGTACATCTGTGAAAAAACATTGCTTTCTCTCCAAATATACAACAATAAAATTAAAACATACTGAATCTTCAATCAACACTTTGTTGCCCTGAGCTCTGTTTGTCCATAATAATGTCCTGCATTTAAGATCATAAGCAAGCAAAGGACACATACACGCACACACACCCATGCATCAACACACAACTCAGCTAAACTTTATTGTCATATCACAGAAGTTTGCAGGTGTAAAAAAGTGGGCGAAATTCTTTGTCGTATACAAGCTCCCATCATTGCAGTTTCAAGAAAGGTGGAAAGAGATAGAAATTAACAAACATTGGGGTGGTGAGTGTCCTTGATGATTCACTCAGACTTGACGACACACTGCTTCTCGTATATTCCCTGTAGGGAGGGAAGCTCACCTCCGACGATGCGCTGGGCCATCTGCACCATGCTCTGTAGTGCTTTCCGGGCGAGGGCGGTGCAGTTCCCATGCCAGCAGGTGATGCAGCCTGTCAGGATGCTCCCTGTGGTGCTGTTATAGAACAACCTGAGGATGCGGGGACTCACCCTGAATTTCTTCAGGTCAGGTGACACAATACAGGCGCTGCAGGCCTTTATCACCGCGTGCGTGTGTCCCAGGTCCTCAGCGATGTGTGCGCAGAGGAACTTGAAGTCACTGACCCTGTCCACTGCAATGCCGTCGATGAAGATATGGCCGTGCTCTCTCCTCAGCCTCCTTTAGTCCACTATCAGCTGGTAAATGACATTATGTCATGTCTTGTTTACAGTTCAACTACAAAATAATGGCCTTGTGCTAATGAGAGATTTTACTCTATATGAGTATACTGGGCTATTGGTCCATCATTGCAGACATACTATTAAAGGCATCCTTGTGTGAAAGTGTGTGGTACTTTAAGAGGAACTTATATAGAATGAATATTAAGGCAAAATGCCAAAAGGAAGACGCATTGTGCATTGGTCAATAATTAATTTACTCTCTGTGTTGAGCATTCAGACTCAATATTATCACAACCTCGCAAACACTTGGAACCTCTTCTCATTCTGCAAACACACTCAGTTGGGTCACCGGACATCGAACAAAGTCTCTCTCTCTCTCTCTCTCTCTCTCTCACACACACACACACACACACACACACACACACACACACACACACACACACACACACTGAACCAAGTCCCCTGAGGTGCAGATCAGCACAATGTCATTATCATCCATCGGATTGTACATGGTCATTACCTATTCAGCCTTACTGACATGCCTTTTGTGCTCTGTAATTCTTCTCTTCAGAGACCCCCTCCATAGTCCCGCCTTCCACCACAACCCCCCGCAACTACTACCGTCCATCTGTAATCCCATCCCCCCACCACCCCTTATATCCGTCTCACCCTACACTTCTCCAAAACCAAACCAGCTGTCTTGGCCGGTCGTGTCCCCGGAGGCATAAACAGGTGCCAGGGGGAGGGGTGGGGTGGGGTGGGGTGGGGTGGTGGTGGGGGGCGACTGAAGGGTCTCAGCAATGTGACATGGCAGCATGCTCTCTCTTCTCCAACCTGCCAACACACCACTTTAACTGAGACCTTGGTGTTGTTTACAGCTGTAGTCATCATTGTTACCAAACAGCTGCAGCTATAGTTGGGTACTTTGTTAGAAAAAAGAAGTACAGATATAAAAAACTGATAACAAGTGACAAGAGTGCCAAACAACAAAGAATCAGGAACTCATTCATTCCCTGAGCCATTACTCAGCTAAACAAGAAGAGTGTGTGTATCTGATGGGTCTGTCTTATTACGATGCTACATTAACATTTTCTATACTACCATAATGTACAATAAATGTTTGTCTTAATATATGTAATTTATTTTCAGGAATGTTATTTTGTATAGATACTTTTGGTTCAGCCATTCGATTTGAAATCTGTTTGGAAAAGTTTGAGTTTTCTTATCACAAGTTTAGAGGAAATGTGTAAGCATGCTTATAGCTGATGTAAATGCATTGGAGTATCACTGATATGGTTAAAGATAAGAGGGCCGGTTGTGCTGGCTCAAAGGCAGCTGTATTTTAGCACAAGCAAGAAAGAAAGAGAAAGAAAGAAAGAGGGGGACTGCTATAATCACCAGTACTGTACATACCAAAATGACAACCACAAGTCATTGTTACTATTCTAGGATGACTGTGAACTGTGAAATGGACCCACTGGTATGGGGCTAAAAAAAACATAATGGGGTTAGATAAAAAGAAAAAAAGATTGATGATTTGTTAATGATTTTTTTAGGTTGTTCTTTGAATGTGTGTATTGTCTGCTGCAAATAGATGCAAATTCTTGATTTTTGGTTTAAAATAAATCTGCACATAAATGTATATGGCATTGTAAAAGTTACCTCCAGATACTGAATTGGTCTACATTCCTCATCATAGTATTGTAAAATTTCAACATGTTGCTATCATGCCATTGATGGCGCACCAAATGAATTTGAAATGCCAACAAAGTGCACTTACTATATTGCTGTGGCGCAATCAGTGTTTTACAGCCTTTTCAAGTGCTTGCAAATAGGGCACTCACGATTTGGAAACTGTCCTTGGATGCAGTTAAGTATTTCTTTTGAAGCTGAAGAACAAAGATAGACACACACCAAGCTGTAGTGGGCAATCACTGGCAGAGGACTCAGTTGTACTACACAGTCCACCATGACACATCTCCTGGCCTGCACATAATAGTGTCAAGGGGCACAGAGAGAGAGAGAGAGAGAGAGAGAGAGAGAGAGAGAGAGAGAGAGAGAGAGAGAGAGAGAGAGAGAGAGAGAGAGAGAGATGGTGAGGGTGTCCATGTATGTGCATGCATCAGTGTGTGCATAAGTGTGTGCATATTTCCCAATGATGGACTGCACTGCAATACAACATTGACATCTTAAAACCAGAGCGAGCAAGATGGCATATTCTTCAGTGCACCCTACCAGATCACAAGTTATTTTCTTATGTTGGAGACAGAGAAGTTCATTCAGAGATGCTTGCTTGGTTTAATCCAGTAAATAACACACAGAAATATACAATACCAATAACAAAAACGTTAACATTCACCAGACAAACAACTGATTTAAACAAAAAAATAATAATTGTGTTCAGGGAGGGAGGAGATATATTCCCTCCCGATAGGCCTATTTCATACAGTATTTGATATCTGCTGCTGATGATGTTTTACTTTAAAGGAGACTGACTCTTAAGTAGGTTATACACACTTTTTGTTTAGCTTTACTTGATATTAGATTTTGTTATTCCTCTATTATTCTCTATTCTATATAACTGAAATGTGTGGGTAGCTTGTAAAAAAAAAAATCCACCCACTCCTTTTCCTTTACATCTGTAAACCTGACAAAGTTGAGTTGAAGTGAAGTTGAGTTTGCCGTATATAATTGTGTTTTATGTATGAGTTAATATACTCCTGTGTTATGTAACCAAATCAATGCAACGGTATATGTGTGTACATGTATTTGTCAGAAAGGCAGCTACTGCTAACCACAACTGTCTGCATGCAGTTTGCAAGGCTGGAAAAGGCAGGGAATGGATTGTGCAATGTGCGGTACTTTTGTCCAGCTGCTCTCAGTGGTCTTTCAGGGTCTGAATGAGGGGTCTAAACAGACTACAGAGGAGCTGCATTTGCATTGGAGGCAGACTGAAACTCCACAGACTGCAGACAGCGGATGACTCTGAACTTAACCAGTGTTGCCATGTAGGGTTATTATAAGCGATGATGGGCTTCTTTTTCTGCAAAGTTGCTTGTTAAATATTGTTAGTTGCTGGTTGCGTGTAGTGGCTTATTTGGGCTTGTTTCCTAGTGTTTAAACCACTGGTTCTTATACATTTAAAATTGTGTGCCAGGGACCCCCCCACATACAAGACTTGTGTTGTTTAAATGTTTCCAAAATGTTCAAAATCCCCTTTTTTTTGGGTAATTAGCAGATCTAGCTTGTAGATCGGCTATTTTCAAATATAGTGGCTTCTTTTTGGCTTGTTTTCATGGACCTGATTGCTTATTTCTCTCACAAACTCTGGCAACACTGAATTTAACCAAACTTTGTTGGTCAACAACGACAACCTCAAGCAAAATAAGTTATCGCCAGGACTAATACAGTTTATTCAAGTGCCGTTTAAGTCATGTGTGTTATTTGGTTGTAACTTCTATTGAGAGTAGCCTATTTAAAACTATTGCAAAAGATGTGTAGACAGAACTAGGTTTCTACGCGGAGTAGTACCACATCTCCCGCTGGTTGCACATTGCGTTAATCGCAGACGAGGTTGCCATGTCGGCTTATTATAAGCGATTTTGGACTTTCTATAAAATTGCTTGTAAACATTGATAGTTGCGGGTTGCGTTTTTTGGGCGTGTTTCTAAAGTGTGGTTGCTTATTTGGGCTTGTTTCCAAATGTCATTTAAACCAGCGGTTCTCAAACATTTTCATGTCAAGGACCCCCAATTTAATATGCATTTGTCCACCGCGCCTCCCCCATCTAAAATATTTTGTGGCAGGGACCGCCATACAAGATTTGCGTTGTTAAAATATTCCATATTTGTCCCTTTCCCCCAAGACTTTATTTAAAAAAAGCAGATCTACAAGCCGATTATGTTTAATAAAGACTTAAAGTGCTCATGTGGCCCATATAGTCGCTTATTTTGGGCTTGTTTTCATAGACCTGGTTGCAGTGCTCATTTCTCTCCCAAAACCTGGCAACACTGATCACACAGAGCTCCAGACACAGGCGGACGGAACACTAACCAAGGACTGAACCCATTTCAATGTGATGCTCCACAGCGTTACCGTGGAGTTTATTAAACAATCGGTTGTTTTTTAAACCCCACCAGTTTCTCTACATCTGGCACCGTCTCAACAAACATAAGATTTGTTTGCGGATTATTATTATTTTTTTACCAACGTGCGGACCATCTCTCCTCTCTCAGCACTGGAAAGGACTTAATAGTTGACTGAACTCCCAAACATGTCAATTTTGCCTTTCACTCCCCCCATCGTGAAGAGACTGCTGGGCTGGAAGAAGGGCGAGCAGAACGGCCAGGAGGAGAAATGGTGCGAGAAGGCGGTGAAGAGCCTGGTGAAGAAGCTGAAGAAGACGGGACAGCTGGACGAGCTGGAGAAAGCCATCACCACGCAGAACATCAACACCAAATGCATCACCATACCGAGGTAAACGTCCATGCACCGCAGCGGCTGGATTACTATACTACGCACACCTACGGTGTGTATTATATACAGTGAAACCACAGTTACAGGCAAGACAGTCCATCCTTAGTGTAACGCAGTGTTACATAATAAATAACAAAGCAGCACTTTCTAGTTCAGTGGTTCTCAAACTTTTTCATGTCAAGGACCCCCAAATTGACACTTATTAGCCCGCGGACCCCCATTTCAAAAGATATGCCAGGGACCCCCATAAGAGAAGATTTTTTACGGCTCTAGCAGTGATTCTCAACCATTTTAATTTCAAGGACCCCCAGTTTGACATGCACTAGGGCTACAGACCCTCATTTAATGGCATTTCTATCACTTGGACCGCAATTTATATTGTAAAATCTATGTCAATGTAACTCTGAGAGTGTACAAATGGAACCAAATGGACCCATTTGGTTCGTTAGGGTCCCGTTAGGGTCCATTTGGTAAATCAGTGGTAAATATACACCCGTTTAAGATTTTAAGTAACATTAGCTGCAAAACATTACGTTTAGCAGCTGTTCTGTCGCAGTAAGTTCTTTCTATCATAATGTCAGGTGTCCTTGCATGGTTTCTTTGAACTCATGATTGGTTGTCATGCTTTGGGGGAAACAACAGCGTGCACTTTCTGTACCTTTTGCGAGCCGTCGCTGTCCACATATTATAGTCACACAGACACACACAAATGGAGTCCAAGTTATATAACTTGGCCTTAATCTGGGACGCTTTCTAGCATGGTGGTGGGTTTGTTTGTGTTGTGCGCGTAGGCGAGGCTGTGGAAATTGGTTTGATCCTTTCCTTTATACCACGCCATGTTGTGAAGCAGTCAGACAGCAGCACAAACCCATAATCAAACATTGGCATTCGGCAAAATGACTACCCGTCGTTGGAATCTTTCAATGCGCTTTATGAGGCCGAAAGACTTGCTGCTGCACTGCCTTGTGGAGACAAGTGAAAGTCAATGTTGCCAGATTCTGTGAGAGAAACAAGCAACCACGTCTAGGAAAACAAGCCTACAAGAAGCAACCACTAGGCCATATGAGCACTTAAAACCTATTATATGCATCGGTTATTTGAAAATGGCAGATATAGGGTTAGATGCGACTCGTTGTGAGCTTGTAGATATGCCATTTTCAAAAAATCTTAAAAAAAAAAGGAATATTTTGAAACATTTCAACAACATAAATCTGGTATGCAGGGCTCCCTGGCACAAAACATTTTCAGATGCTGGTTAGGCTCGGGACAAATACAAAATTAATTTTGGGGGTCCATGAGATGGAAATATTTGAGAACCACTGGTTTAAATAATAATAATACAAAATAAAAATGGAAGCAAGCCCAAATAAGCAACTACACTTTAGAAACAAGCCTAAAAAAAACGCAACCCGCAACTACCAATATTTACAAGCAACTTCACAGAAAAACAAGCCCAAAGACGCTTATAATACGCAGACATGGCAACACTGGTGAAAGTCCCTCCAGGGGAACTGTTCTGTTGGTAAACACACACACCATGCTGGACTGGTTGTCCATTGGAAGTCAGTGGACTCCTTTTAGAATGTTAAGCTGACCTCCACCTTCCAACGTTCAGACACTGTTACACAGTTAGTTACTGCTGTTTATAATAACCCTGACTGCAATACAGTCAGCACTATCTCCATTGCCATGCTTGGCACTGGCAGTGATTGCTTCAGAGTTTTGTGGGTAGCAAGCAAAGGCCTCGAACCCTCTCAGCCCTCAGAAGATATCTCCGCTGTGCTTCAATAGCCCAAGTAGCATGCCAGATGAAATCAAATCTGACACAGGGCACTCCCACATTCTTAACTGCCACAAGTGTTTTGCATATCATAGTGTGCATGGGCCTGGGCCTGCATCCAGAGTCTTAAGCTTGCCTGGAAAGTTAAATGTTTGTTTCCAGTTTCATATTCCTACCACTAATGCAGAGGGGAAGCGGTGGAGTGCGCTAAGATGACCTCAGATCAATGTTGGCTGACAGTTTCCCTGGAGAGCTGGCCTTGTGGTACCTGCATCCCTGTTCCTATTCATTCCCTACATGCCGGCCGGCTCACAGCAGCTGCCACAAGCCTGCTCAGACCTGTCCCATGGGGAGTTTCGCTGCCTTATCTTCCTGACACATGAACTGCCACAGTGAGGCCCATCACCAGCCAGCTGATCAGATAGTCAGCTAGCGAGTAGCCACTGTCTGTGAGCAGTGTACTGTAGCCGAAATCACAATCTAGATGGTCCTGTATAGCTTTGTAAATATTGTAGTTCTAACAAGAGTGTTGCTTGAAGACTCTCCTGGTATTTACTGCACTTGTACAGCAGGCATGCTGCTGAAGGCTTTTGTCTAATGCAAACCTTAAACTAGGGGGGTATGTGAAGGACAATTGTATCCGTTTTGGAGAGAGTGGAATGGAAAGGAATTCCCTTGGGAGTGAACAATGCAGATACATTCTCATTCAATTTCTTGCCAAATAGCTATATAGGCCTATAGCCTAGCTTGGTGGTTGTACACAACATGTTTGTGTCCTTGAGTTAGGTGTGTGTCTGTTTACTTTCCAGATAAAGAACCATAAAGGCCATACTCAGTAAGAAGTAGAACTTATGGCGCAATGCAGAGCAAAAGACGCAGTATTTTTGTCTAGCTGGCAGGTAGAACTTTATCCTTTCGTCTTTCTTGTTGTCCATATTCCCCTTTCAGCAATTGGTCCAAATCCCATGGTTGGTTTGTCACAGTTGTGGCCGGTATTCCATTACTTCAGTTGGATTATTCAATGCTTTGCCTGCACAGTGACCACATCGAATTCTGACCACAGAGTTGTATTAGAATTGTAATACAACTCTATGGCTGTGATTCCAAATGAGTGCTTGAGGGGGGCGGCAGTGGTTCAGGAGGTTCCCGCTTCGATCCCTGGCTCTGTGTCGAAGTGTCCTTGAGCAAAACACTGAACTCATAATTGCTCCCGATGAGCAGGTTTGAGCCTTTCATGGTTTCCTCCGCTGTCTGTGTGTGAATGTATGGGTGAAGGTAAAATGATTTGGAGAGAGGTGCTACATAAATGCAGTCCATTTACCATTCCATTTAGAGCTTTTGTTTTGAGGAAAGATTTGTTGAACTAGTGCAAGACTGCATGGCATGGATATCCTCACATGATCAGATCAATTACACAGATTTTAAGCAAGTTGAAATGTACTCAAATTCTTTGCCATGTAAGTATGAAATTGTTATTTACATCGGTCCTTGTATAATGCTAACTATTTAGCTAATTTGCGTGGCTATACAAAGATGTCATTGCTTGTAAAATATGCAGTATGTTTTTACTACTACTACTACTACTGAAAGTGTAATTGTGGATATGTGTGGTTATTTTGGTTTTAGTGGGTTTTCACAATAGAATGGCGCCAGCACAGAAAAGTGTGTTTTCCCAGGAGTTGCGTATGGAGCGACAAAAGACTTATACAGTGTTCAGGATCAGGACATGTTCACGGGTAGTTTTAACGGTGAAACTTCGTGTCTTAGTGAGTATGGAGCCCAAACCCCACAAAAGAACACTAGCTACAGTCCCTTTAACTTTCATTATTTAATTTAGATGTTTCTGGGGCAAGGCCATTGTGCTACTATTTCATTACTAGGCCGCTGTGGTTTGATAACAAGTAATTTTTTACTTTTTAAACAATAAGCAACAGTAAATGCCAAGGCTCTTGTGTAATTTCAAGTCTTAGTCACCCCACAGCAAGCCGTCGTGGCTTTGTGGTATGGCCCGGCCCTTTCTCACTTTCGGTGTCTCTTTTTTTTCTTTTTCCTTTCTATTTTTCTTCACATAGACCGTGTTATAAAAAGCTCTCTGAGTTGCTCACTTCCGTCCAATGCAAACAATGGTGTGTCAAGTGCTTCAAGTCATTAAATTGTGACACTATCCAGTGTTCAGGAGGTGCGTTCAAAGTGGCGCAGCCTAACATTGGCCAAAGGTGGGAACTGTGAAGGTGACTCATGTGCAGTATGACTGTTATCATGGGCCTGGTTTCACGAGGGTCTGACTCTATATTAGATTATAACTTTATTGATCCGGTATGGGGGGGATTTGTTACAGTTGGCCACAATGAGACAAAAGGTTCATAGAACCACAACAGAAGCTCACAGAAAAGAAGCATCTGTACTGTCACTATGCACATTCTCAACCAAATTGTAGTATTGCTGGCAAAATGAATATTTATTTAGATTTCAACAACAAATTCCCTACATTGACTGTGTATGAGTGAATGATGTGCCATGTCATTTTGTGTGTGTTACAGTCAATACATTATATCCAGTAATAACCATTAATTTCTGTAAATGTTGGTCCTTCATTAAATCACAGAACCACTTATACTTTGTTGACTGTCCTCCAGGGGTCTATACGTGGTCCCCTCCATTTTCCCTTTACACAATCTCTTTGTCGAAAAAAATCTTGTATTTTCGCAAATATTATTCACATATTTTGACATGCCCAGGCCAGAACAGGGATGCTACGGTTCATGTGGTTAAGCTGGTCTTTTATTGAATAATAATAGTGATTTATGTTCAACAATTATATTTATCGCTGAAGGCCGGGGCGTCGGGGATGGTAGGTAATAGATATGCGCTCTGTGGAGTGCCCCTTAATAATTTCACTGAACAAAACCCATAAAACATCATAAAACAACCCAGGCAAGTGTTTTTATAAAAAAAATGCATATGACAATATGTGCACTTTATAGTGCACATACAATATGTGACTCCAAGCAAGTCTTATTAATGTGTCCTCTAAATCTTCCATAACTAGAAAGGGGTGCTCAGTGGAGTGCAAATCTCAGACAGGAGGCACTTCCCTACCTCCCTCCACCGTTGTGTCTGTCAGTCTGTGGTGCATGTTATGGCATTGCCTTGGTGATGTGTGCGTGTATGAAAAGGCAAAGCGCAATGGGGGGAAATAATATGATTAAGGATGCTGATCATAAATACATTGCATCAATTACGACTGGGAACACAAATCAGGCAGGAAAATAATAAAGTAGTTAAGAGCACGTGGCCAAAGTGTGGCAACCAGCTGATTAGTCTATGAAAGGGGGAAATAGTTTTCTGCGACATACGGTCCAACCTTTTGCATTTGTGGCACCCCTATTATAGTCAGAAGTGAAAGTGCTTTTAGATGTGCTTTCTGTAGAGGCCCCTCAACATGCAATACAATTTGGGGTGGATTGGACTTTGCATTTAATATATATAGTTTTTTTTTGTAAAAGATAGACCCATTCCACAAATTTTGGGAGCGAATTCATTCTAATGCAATGATAATTTGATTACTGTATACAGAGTGTGGCATTTTTGTTCATGAAATATGTTTTTCATGATTGCTTCAGTTGTCACTGTCCAACACACCTGGATGTGCGAATATTTTGCATAGATTACTGAATATAACAATAATCAACCGCAATAATAATCAACCACAATAATTAAACACAAAATGACAACATTAACTCATTCACTGCCAGAATTATTTCTGGCCTGTTTGAACACCGCCAAGATTTTTCATTGAAAAAAAAAAGTACTCAGGAGCCGAGATACAGAATTTTTAAGTTTTAAGTTAACAAGGAAGTGGATGGGAGTCTATATCTTCGAAAAATCATATCTCCTTGGTCTTTGGGTCAAAAAAAAAAAAAAAAATCTAAAAAAAAAAAAAAAAAAAAAAAAAATATTTTTAATTTTTTAAATTTTTTTAAAAAGTCGTTTTAGTCGTTCTTGGCAGGCATGGCTTATGGACAGAAGTCGTTTTAGTCGTTCTAGGCAGTATATGAGTTAAAGGTTAACAACGTTTAAGGTTAACTTTGACCCCTGTGGAGCCAAATAGGGAGTGGATAGAGCAGTGCATCTCTCTGGGGAAAAGTAGTATTAAAAGGTAGTATTGCATAGCGGGATGATCTTCCGTGTACTGGTGACAGTTAAATTCAATGTAGTTGTTGGAACAGCCTCTAACCTACACCTACGCCTTTGAAACAAATCATATCACCGTCCAAAAAGGAAGGGCTGGTGGAGATCTCCGATAATCTTGCTACACAAGATTTCCTAGAAGGATGATAATATACCACGGCCTGGAGTGAGTTGTTGCTTAATTACAGTATGTCATGGCCATGTAGCTATACAGCCCAAGGCTCTACCGAAGTTCAATATCGCATTTAGCTCAGTCTAGACCAGTAAATATTGCTAGACTGTATGGTGACAATGACATTTGAAAGCGAGAGCGAGAAGTCTGAAAATTGTCACATGAACCTCAATAGCACCTGTAGACCTGAACCCATTAAGCTACTAAATTATGTGTAGGCCTGGTAAGTGGTTTCCTACCTGTGCTACCTGAAGCTACCAGAAGCTGTCATTAGACATAATATAAATTGGGTTGATCGGGAGAATTGCAGGGGGAACAAGCAGAGATATTACTCTTACTCATCAGCGTGTGTGTGTCTGTGTGTGTGCGCGCGTGCATTGTATGTGTGTGTTCATTCATAGACCCTGGAGCAGTGGATTCCTCACACTTAGCCGTTTCTTTTTTATCCTCTCAGACTGCCCGGGGAGGTCTTGGTTCTGGGTGTTAGCTGGCAGTCAGAACAGTCTTGTCTTGTCCACAAACATCCCCCTGGCAGCAAGTCTGCAGTCTGACCCTGCTGATTCAGACTGCTGCATGTTGGAACAGGAAAGGGCAGGAGAAAGAAACACATGGCAAAGGAATAGAACAAGAAAGTGACAAGGGAAAGGAAGAGACTAAGAGAGAGAGGAATTGATAGAGATAGACTTAAAGTGGTCACATAAGTTTGGTTTGTATACATTGTATACATTATTAATACAATTATACTTTATGTAGTAATTATATTTTTCCATTTACACAACGACAGTAGGGATGGGACGATATGGGCATCTCAGGATACGATATCTGTGGCGATATTAGGCACTCGATAACGATAATATCACGATATTCGATATATTGCGATATCACGATATATTGCATGAAATTTCACCAACGATATATCACGATAGTCCTTGTATTCAATTCATAAACACATAAAATAGCACCAAACAGTTCAAAATCATCATTACACAAATACAGAGTCGGAAAAACAACATATCACAAACTAAAAAAATAAATAAAATAAGAATATATATTGATTTTTTTCGGCAGTATATCGATTATTTATCGCGGGGGAAAGTATCGCGATATATCGCGATATCGATATATCGTCCCACCCCTAAACGACAGGTAGTGAGAAAGCCCAAAGGTGAAATGGACACTCAAGATAACCCAAAAGGCAGAAACGTGTGTTATTAAATAATTGAAGAAGATAGATGCGATCAACCATGCGTTGACACATTAAATACGGCTGAGAACACTAATAATGAGTTTCACAGAAAAACTGTAAAACACACACTGAAATCACAACTTCACACTACGATAGGCTTCAGAGACCATGATAGTGGAGGACACTGGTGGATGGAGGGCCTAGCATGATGGCCAAGAAATGTGTGAGGAGGGTATGAAAGAAATGTCAGGCCGCACAAGGAAGAACAACGAGATATGCCAGGGAAAAGCATAGAGGAGTGTGAGGGGTAAAATCCCCAGTGTTAATTTAACTCTTAAGAGTGTACAAATGGAACCAAATGGACTCTCAACTCAAGCGTTAATATAGAGGTGGTTGGCAGACAGCAGGCTGCGGTTACTGCGGCGTGGCACAGAGAAACCTCTGGCTGATAACCAAGATAAGTGTGTTTTCCAGACTCTACACAGGCCCACGGGAAGACAGTGGTACAACGTCAATAGAGCCACCCGCGTGTGTGTGGTATATTGTCAAAGATGGTAGTCAACATGAAACTGACAAAGACACGCACACACACACCCACCCACACCCACACCCACACACACACACACACACGCACACCCACACCCACACCCGCACACGCACACGCACACGCACACGCACACGCACACGCACACGCACACACACTGTATGCAGGAAGTACAACATGCACCTGCTCTGCTTCCTCCTCCACCTGTTAGAAGACTTTTTTCTCTCTCTCTCTCTCTCACACACACACACACACACACACACACACACACACACACACACACACACTCACGCTCTCTCTCTCAATACATCCTGTCTTATTTAGTATAATGAATAGAAGCAGCTGTGCATCCTGTGTTGATCAGTTTACATTGTGTATGTGTTTAGACCTGTGTATTTTCATTTCATGTTCCTTGTTAAAACAACAACACAGCTATCACCGACACGTACGCATGCAGACAGACTTTCGCGTAGGTGTTGCATGCACATATAGGTATCACGTCAAGGTGCCCATCATTGAGTCATCTGAGACAGCATTGTTCTTCAGCGTCACGATAGCAGCAAGGTCACAGAGAGTGTATGTGTGCTGTCTGTCTTACTCTGTCTGTGGGTGGCAGCTGTAATTACAGTAGTAAATTACCCTCTGTGTAGTAGGATGCCGGATTTATTCCATTGTTTAATTTGCCTTACAGAAAGGGGATGCCGCCTGTCTCTGAAGTCAGATGTGTGTGTGTGTGTGTGTGTGTGTAATGTATTGCCGCCCTGTTATTGGAATCAAATGATAAACTCTAGTTGTACATTTTTCCGAAGCCCCTGCAAGCGCCCAGTCAACTTCTTCTAAACCCCTGTCTACAAAATTGATTGTATCTAAACAAGGTTTGTTTCATTATAACTTTACCACAATACCACATGAACGCTAGCGTCCCTATTCTGTGGTGGTGGTGGTGGTGGTGAACATTTGATGAAAATAGCAGATGCAGATCTATAAACATGCTATCCCTTTTCAAATAAACAACTTTTGCTTAATTGTCAGGATTTGGCATGGATTACTGACATAGTACTGTGATCCAAAAGTCAAACATTAAACAATAACAAAAGTATCCAGGTACACGCTCACTACACTTGTGTACACTAGTGTGTTAGTTCACCACAACAACTCAGTGGAATTGCACATACTGTATATCCGATTGATTGATATTACAAACTGTGTTGTAATATCACTATTGGTGCACCCAGAGCGGAACATAGAGGAAGTCATCTCAGAATTGCATTTTATTACATCCTTACATCCAACATCCTAATTTATCTGGGGTTTACTACTGTATATGTCTCAGTCTGTGTGTGTGTGTGTGTGTGTGTGTGTGTGTGTGTGTGTGTGTGTGTGTGTGTGTGTGTGTGTGTGTGTGTGTGTGTGTGTGTGTGTGTGTGTGTGTGTGTGTGTGTGTGTGTGTGTGTGTGTGTGTGTGTGTGTGTGTGTGTGGTTAGTCAGGCCAGTGGAATGCTTCTTGCAGTGCCTTGGGGAGGGCGTGGGCTGCTGTTTGGTTTGCGGCTGCTCCAGGGGTGGAGGGGGTTAGACTGCCAGAGACAGCTCTGCCTCAACTTGGCCCTTTGCTGTCTCACTATCTGCAGGGGAGCACGCACACGCGCACACACACACACACACACACACACACACACACACACACACCAGACAACAAGCCTGCCTTTGTGCTCCACCGGCCACTAGCACCTCTGCTACAAGCGCTTTGCTACAGATGGATGTGTGCTGAGAAAAAAAACTTCACTTGAACTACAAGGTTTAAAGCAGAGGATGAGAGATTCGTATTAATCTCTTAGTGTAATGGGAGGGTCTTAATTCGAGGAGCGAAAAGTTAAAAGATGGTGGGGTGAAATCGTTGTACAAAGTTGTGGAACTGGAAGCAGGATCAGAGATAAAGGATGACCCAGTGGTCCAGAGTTGCTGTAAAGTTGCACCTCGCCAATTAACTTAGGGCATGATGGGCAGCTTTGTAATGGAGAAAGTGACTGTGATGATGTTTTGTGGAATAGTATGTCATTTTATGCTGATGATTTTAAGTTTGCATTTCATTTCAGAACATTCTCTTCTTTGTGGTTATTTTTGCGGACAGCTGGGGGCAACCCGATGGTTAGGGTGTATACCACAAGATACAGCGTGTCCCTGGTTCGACTCCTGGCTGTTTGCTGTGTGTCACTGGCCTGCTTTCTCGCCTTTGCTGACTGTCACTATCAAAATAAACCAGGGACCATGTACAGTTTGGTGATTTTTTTTTAAGTCTGGTTGCTAGTTTACCCCTGGCGCCCTCTTATAGCCCACTAATTGTTTTGATCTTCATCCAACCCTCTTTTCAGTTTACTAATCAATCCACAGCACACATTCTCAGTATTGTGGGCCTGAATATGAGGCCCATACTTGAAATGTATTAATATTCTTTAAAGAGTATAAATATTCAAGAGGATTTATTTGTCAGAAAAGCCATAGTAATTTAGGTCTCAACACCCAAAAGAAAAATCAGTTCACATTTAAATATTAGGCCTATGCCTTAGGCCTAGATAATATAAGTAGGTAATTAAATGAGACTATGTTATGGAAAAATCATGGTGTAATCATTTTTTGGTTTTTTTTTGTTAATGGTTTTGCTATCAATCTGATAGAAAAACGTGAAGAAAGTCACACTTTCAAAGTTGTTGGTGGCACCACTAGATAGATAACTGACCTACTGGAAGAGAAACTCATCACACTGACTGGACCCTGGAAAGAAACCTACAGTATATGTTTATGTTTGACTCAAAGGCATTCAGCAATGCAGCTGGTAATGACCCCCAGCCTTTACCCACCTTTTCAATCCAGACTGTGTTATTGGTCGTCTGGCTTCTCTGGCTGTCTGGCTGCTGGTCTCTTATTTCGCCTCAGACCCCCTCTCTGGTCCAAGGCAGCACACACACTCCAGTCCTATGATATCACCTAGTTTTCTCCTCCCACCCCCTTCCATCCACTCTTTTTTTTTGTAAGGAAGGAAAGAGAGATGTCTAATGGCTTTTCCAGAGAAGGGGAAGAGAGAGGGAGAAATGATGTGTATGTGTGTGTGTGTGTGTGTGTGTGTGTGTGTGTGTGTGTGAGTGATATATTTCTAGATATATACAATAAGATTTGAAGCCACTGCACACAGTGCAAGTGAAAATGTATACTTTAAACCGATGCTTGGCTGCACCAACTGCAATACTGGTTTTGTGGGGGGAAAACCCCAACTGGCTCTGTATTGTTGTATCTGCATGTTAAAACCTGGGCTTGAGTACGGACACTATTAAGTAACTATTAAGATGTTTTATTTTTATGGCAATTACTGCTGTATTCACTATTCAGACAGCAGCATTGGAGAGAGAGCGAGGGTGGAGAGGAGGAATCACATGTTCTCAGCGGGGAATCAAGCCTGACAGGTCACAATTATGTTGCTGATACTGGTTGAGCAACCAGTGTGCTGAATGATATTGAGTTGTCATAGATGATGTTTCATAATAAAGCTCCTAACTATTTGTTGTCCAGACCCCAGTGTTGAGGAATGTACATCAACCATATGGATTGAGGTTTGATGGCTACAGGCTGCCCAACAGAAAGAATCATTCTGATCTAGTGTACATTTTGCATTTACTGCACAAAATATTTCACAGCACATAGGCTAAATGCAGTGTTTCCTATCGTTAGAGCTACTGTACCTCTCACACCCCTGATTTGGAGAGGAGCCCAGACTCAAACGATGCTATGCAGGGTTGAAATGTATGTGTTATTGTCCAAATGGTAAATGCATTCTTTCTTTATGCTAGAAGAGAAGGAGTTCCACCGCACATCAAACCAGGGCAGGGCCTCTCTGGAGCAGAGACAAAAGGAATGAGGGAGCATTACTAAATGCCTGTTTTATTTGTAAGGTGCTATGCTATATCAGGACTAACAACTGGTGAAGATGCTCCTGGCACCAAAATGTTAGTCTTGATATAGCTAGCACCTTACAAATAAAAGCAGCATTTAATAGACTGTGTATGATACTACCTGTAGTAATATGTAGCGCATCAGTCAGCTGTCTTCGGTTAGTTGGTGAAATGAATTGACCTCAGACCTATTTGTTTTTATCTCACACATCAATGAAGGCATATGTCTCAGTTGTACCAAAACTATTCATGTTTAAAGGAAAAATGGTATTTCAGCATTAAAATGACATAATCAGCATGTTTACTGTGTTTTACAGGAAGTTTAGGCCAAACACAGTAGTGTGGCTTATATCTGTAACTCTGAAATGACTGAAGGAAAATGACAGAGAAACGTGTAACTTACTTTACAATCACCTGCTTATGAAATGTATGGTGTTAGTAATCACAATTACATACAGTAAAAGCTCTGCATCCTGCATTAAACTCCCCCATATATCTGCAGAAATAAAGAATGACGGTGAAAAAAATAAGTGTTTTTATTACAATACTTTGGTGAGATATCCTTCAGTATCCGAGCCAGTGTCCCAGCGAATGTATGTCTTGTCTCACTCACTTGTTGGCTCTGAAAAGGACAGCACAGTAAAATCAACATGTGCTGTAGGCATACTGTATGTAGGCATCAAACAAGGTCACGCTAACCTAACGTCAGATATTTCACGATTCGTATAGAGTTGTGTTACTGTTTACTTAGTGTAGTGTAAAAACACAAGTAGCCGGCGGCCGCACACTCTCGTAACTGTCGATGCAATTTTCACCCTGAAGAAGGCAGAATCGCTGTTCTCCTGTCTTGGATAAAAATTGCATCGACAGCTAAAGTATAATTTATAGTCGGACGTAAGGATACGTAAGGAGCGCTGGCGCTCCTTACGTTGTCGTTTTTGACATTCACCGTCAGGCCGACGTGCACGTTGGTGGTAGTACCATTGGCGACCGTTGGCAGTATAAGGGAAAAAAAGTTTTCCTTGGGCCCTCTTTCTCCAAAAAGTTTGTCGAACGGCCATGTTGCGCAAGTCCCTGATGCCGCACGTAGCGGTAAAACATTATTTTCGGTGCGACACAAGTAGTGTAGTAGTAGTGTTGCTCCTATTTATGTTTGTTTCTGTAAGTGCAACTTATATTTTTCCCATCATTATTAAACTATTACTGTTGGATGCTGTGATCCAATGTAAACAATACGATGGAAAGCACTTCCTGGTCAGTGTTGCCAGGTTTTGTGAAAGAAATAAGCAACCCTGTCTATGAAAACAAGCCCAAAAGAAGCGACTATGAACTGTATCTTTGTCACTTATGTACAGTGATGGGAAAAGTACTCAAATGTTGTACTTAAGTAAAAGTATCAATACTGCAATGTAGAAGTACTCTGTTACAAGTAAAAGTACCAAATTCAAAATTTACTTGAATAAAAGTACAAAAGTATTGGTATCAAAATGTACTTAAAGTACCAAAAGTAAAAGTACTAATGTTTGAAAATAGAAGATCTACAAGCTCACAATGCGTCACATCGAGACACGGGCTTGTAGAGCTTGTAGATCGGCTATTTTCAAATAACCTAGGTATAAAATAGGGCTAAAGTGGTTAATGTAGGTTTTATAATATTATAATTTATATCTTACCTTATTTATTAGAATCTAGAACAGTAAATAAATGGTATGCCATTTGGTAATGTTCCATTACTTTCAATTACTTTTAAACGTACACAGTGAATACTAAACTGAAGCTTGACTTAATTTTTGTCAAAGTCGCTTATGGGAACATTATGGGTACGGTATATACTCTCACAACTGCCATCTAGTGGATGAATAGGTGTATTACGCCTGTACACTTAAAAAAAAAACAAAAAAAAACTAACTAACGTGAGCGACCATGCATCTGTCCGTAAAGAACGGACGGAATCCCTCACCCCCTGACGCACGTTTCAGACCCACCTAGGGACTTTGAACGGGCCTTAAGAGTGTGCAGCAACTCTTTTGTGTTTTACCGTTGGCCGGCACCTCTAAAAGGACTGGTGTGAGTTGCACCTCTATGAACACTACTTAGTATTCTGTGCAAGGATAAATAACAAGTACAGAATCAACAGAACAGCAGTTTATTACCTCTGTTGCTGGCGAGGGTCCAGCTACTTCATCATGTAGTGTTCTTAGCAACATAACAGACACAGCAAGTTGCTGTCTCCCTCACATGTTCCATTCAGTCCTCCAGTTTTGACGTGAATACTTTGCAATCCAATACTTTACAACACAGTTTTACACCTTGATCAGTTCAGTAGTAATGTTGAATATAGTAGCATACCAAACTGCACTTATAGCGATGTTTATTATTGTATGCAAAGGGAAGAACTTCCCACGTGGGAGGAAATTTGTAGGAGGAGCTTTTGGAATGGCGGTGCGCACAGCATGCTGGTAGTTGGAGTAATGCAGTCGAACGCATTCCAGAGGAACATGACTGAATGTTAATGACTGCATAATGTTTTTCCCGGTCATAGGGCACCAATTTAAAATATGAATACACTTCCCCCCTACACATAGTGTTAACTTTGAGTAACTGCAGATTCTTCCAGCGGTGAAATTTCCAATGACATTAATATTGTGGGCTTCCATGTAGTCTGGGGCCACATGAAGAATGATCTCCTTTTCACTGCTTTATGACGGCCCTGCCAAAAGGGCAATAGACGCCATTACCAGCTTTGGTGTTTTTGAAAGACGGCATCCTGCCACCAAAAAACAGAAGTTGTGCACTACTGCAGCCCCAAATGGCAGTAGATAGACAGACTGGCCAGTGGCCACTGAGTTTTATGAGGGGCACATAGACCCATTCCAGCCCCCAGTCTCACTCAGTTTTTGGAGTGGGCTGTCCAAATAGGGAGACAGACGGAGAGGGGGTGCCTTTTAGGATTGGGGGTGGGGGGGGGGGTGCAGCCACAGACACTCTGAGCTGCCCTGAACTATTGAGACAGTCTGTCATCCCCTTTGTCCTGCAGCTCTGTCCCCTTCCTTTATCTCTCGCCCTGCTTTGTCTAGCCCCCACCCGCCATCTTATTTGTACATTTATTTTGTACACACACAATGTTCTACTTAAATGCACTAGACGTTCTGACGTTTGCATAGTCTCGGCACTTGCATACCCTGTTTTAACTTTGCCTTAGGTATATATACTGTACATGATATAGACATTAAGGTGCAAGAAGTCTATCTCTGTTTGTTGTGTTCCTTTTTCAGTGTGTTGACATTCTAAATAGAACACACACACACACACACACACACACACACACACACACACACACACACACACACACACACACACATGCGCATGCCTCCAAGTGTTTGTTTAGCCCCCTGAGACTGCTGAAGCCCAGTCTGGGCTTGTCAGAGTCTGTTTTATGAGTCAACCTAACACACACATAGGCATATTTGCAGATATTGGAGTCTGTCTCTGTTCCACACTCGCTCACATAATCAACTCAACCATCCTGAGTAATGTTAGAACCAGTTCCCCATCCCAACGCCCCTTTATATCAAGTGGCATTATCTGGGAATCTTGTTTTAATCACCATGCATGCCATGTACTGCTGAATCTCTCTCTCTCTCTCTCCTTCTCTCTTTCTGTCTCACTCTCTCTCTCTCTCCTTCTCTCTTTCTGTCTCACTCTCTCTCTCTCACTCACTCACACACACACACACACACACACACACACACACACACACACACACACACACACACACACACACACACACACACACACACACACACACACACACACACAGACACAGACACAGACTTGTGTATGGATATGGTGGTGGTGGGTGGGGTGTTGATTAAGGTCAGGGTCAGCTTCTGCTTTGGGCCATGGAACACAATAGACATTCACTTAATTTCCCCCGTAGCAAAAATCAATACCAATTTGTCCCATCCATTTTGGACATCAATTCCACTCTGACCGTTTTATGACGAGGGAACTCGAAGGGCCTCAGCTCCCTCCCACACTGGAAAGAAACTCAGGATGGGCCAGAACTGAGTCCCGGTTGGCTAAGAGAGTTTTATCCAGACTCAGGCACTGGGGAAAAAAACGATAGTGTAACAACGGGTGAAGGCGGCAGGAATGTTTCGGTTCATTTTGGAGGGACATAATGTTCGGCCTAACTTCAGCAAATGACGACTTTTCAACTGAAAAGGGGTCAATGGGAGTTGAAAACACTATTTTGTTTGCCCCTTTCTCTGCTGCTCTATAGAGGAGATGAAACAGTTGGCTTGGATTCTTGGAGGTCATGGTCTAGAACAGGCCTGAACAACCGATTTGGCCATCTCTACCCTCCCAGCTAGTCAGTCAACAACACACACACACACACACACACAAACACACACACACACACACACACACACACACACACACACACACACGCGCCAGCATTGCAGGGTATTTGGGGTCAGCGTTATCCCCCCCCCCCTCCTGCTGCTTCCCCATGCTGCACATAGCCGAAGCACTCTAAATACTCCTGGAGCATATTTGAAGAATCTGAGTTAGTCAGCTGGGGTACGGCTACCGGCTCTCCTAAACAATATTAAATGGGGATGATACCCAAGCCAAGTTTAGCCACTACAGACTGGGGCTTGGTTGAATGGGGAGGAATGGTTTTTCCTGCCATGGGGGCGTTTCCCAGAACTTCCACCCCTCAACACTCTCAAGTCATAAACCTCTGTAATAAAACGGGTCGTTCTGATTGAAGAGAGTATAGTGTCTGGACTTGTCTCTTTCACCTTATTGTTTTGTGTGTTGCTGTTGTGATGCGTTGCTTCTTAAACACTTGAAGGAAAATGTTTCAGTAGTTTTTATGTGAGACACTTTGGCATGTGAATATTTAATACATGTATGTTCATTTGCTGGCTCTGCTAGGAATGGTCATGCTGCTTTTCATTACAGCAATATAAAACTTTACGCATCAATTTCTGGTGGAGTGAATCTGTTGCGGGGGTGTCTTTAAGTGAATGAACGACCTTGGCTGAGTGCAAAATGTTCTTTAGCAACTTTCACTCACAAACTCTTTCGGTGGAGCATTGAAAAGGAGACATTTGGGGAAATTGCAAGTGTTGTTGCCTTGATCACACTGATGCCGTCGGGACTCCGAGGAATCCACTGGGAGGCATTGCATTAGAGGCCAAGCAACATAAGATTCAAATTTGGTGCTGATCGGATCCTGCCTTCATGATATATGGCGTTTTGTTTTTAAGAAATAGGCCCCTCCCAATAATTTTGCAAGCCCTTTACATTGTCACATCGTCATTTGGAGGACAATGATCCCCTAAAAATCATGTTTTTGCAACAAATGGTTACTTTTCCATTTGTTTGTGGCGGCCCTGTGGGTAAATTGCTTTTGCCACTGCGTTGATTCCACCACCCTTGACATGTAATTACAAATTGGGGTTCATTGGACATTTTGTTCATGATTTCTGGATTTTCTTTGTAAAATAGGCCCCTTCCACTAACTTCGGAAGCCAATTACGGCCGAGCGGTATGGACTATCAAAGTTCTGTGTGATGTGGTTTTATCACATGGGCCCAGAGATCACCTGTGCTACTTTTTAAAAGATTTGGATAAGATCTGTAGGAGGAGGAGCAAAAAGTGTGTTTTGAATAAAATGTTAAATGCCGTAAAATCTTGTTTGACACAAATGGGCGTGGCCTATACATAAAGTGGTTATAACGCCACCATGAGGCCGACTGGTGTCATTATTTGTTCCTGCCTATGCCTCTGGACTGTGAACCTCTCTACCAAGTGTGGCAACTGTAGCCCTTACAGTTTCAGAGAGAAAAATACTTGAATGGGAGTTCCAATCCAAGTCAATGGGAAAAGGTATTCACTAATAAATTAATATAAATAACTATACTATATATATATATATATATATATATATATATATATATATATATATATATATATATATATATATATATATATATATATATATATATATATATATATATATATATATATATATATATATATTATACCTATACTTGACCATACCCGTCGGGCGATGAGCACCCAAAGTGTGTCATGGTCCGCTTGTTTCACGGATGTGGCAACACCGGTGCTTGTTGCACGCACATGATTTGGCAACCCGGGAGCCAGTTAACACAAAACGCTAATAAACAGCTGACATTCGGGGAAAGTGAAAAACGGGCTTAGCTGTTCCGTGCAAATGGTAATGGTCAATGGCTGTGTGCAAATGCAGATCAATTGCTCCAGCCACTGAGGAGAACCGGGCAGAAGAGTTTTGGGGACACACAGATGGGGACAGAGCTTTGTAGAATTATAGTATGAATTATAGTATAATGATGATGATAGTATGGTGATAACATATCGCTTAGCAAAATGCAAGCGCAGCGATTTTGATATGTAGCTTGTGTGTGTGCCAGCAAAACTGTGGAAGGAGTAGCGTGGCAAACTTTTGGGTTGCTGTGACAAGAATAATGGAATAAATACATAAAATCGTACAAGTACTATAATGTGTTGCCCTTTTGGATTATATGAGGCCTAGTTATGCTTACATCATTAGATTTCTTATTATTCAGATCGTATGACATAGTCGTGCTGTAAGTATAAATCTGCTTGGTGCAAATGCAAAAAAATGCAATCATAAGCTGCAAAATGTTTCTTTTCTGAGTGGGTGTTGTTATATGCTTGCATGCACATTCTTTCATTGATTTACAGCTAAATAGCCTCCTCTCACTCACTTTTAATAATACAAAGACAGTGAATGCTGCTACGATGAAAAATGTAAATGCCATGCTTTCCCTGCTGGACACACAATGGTTGACCCAGATGGCACAGCACCAGTGAGCCCTCACCAGTTGGCTAGTAGAAGTCCTTGCTTTCATCTGAGCACTGACATTTGTCCTTCCAAAGGGCTTTAGCCTAAGCCTTTGACCCTTACTCTGTACTCACGTGTGCACACATGTCTGTGGTCGCTGCCCCTCGTTCATGAAAGAGGGATTTTATTTTAATGGTTCAGTGATTTCAAAGCTTGTAAAGCAACCGGTCTCCATTCATTACTATCCTGTAGGCCTATTCCAAGTCATTACTACAGCTGTACACCAATCAGTCTTCATATTCATCTGTTGCAAAATGAATTGTATACTATTATGTAATACTAGTGCTACTTGCTGGCCAGAATTGCTTTTATCTGTATGTTTTTCTTAAGCCCACCATGATACATGTTCTCAGGGTTGTTTCCAGTATGCAACTTCTTCTTTTTGAAACTTCCTGTTTTGAAAGTGGTAATCCCATCAACGCCTCTATTTTTAGACACCCCCCTCCCCAATAACAAGACAGTGACCGAGACCTTGCCTGTTCGCATTAACAAAATTACACACACCCACACTCAGTATCTCATGTCTTAAAGGGTATGTCAAATGTTTGGATACTGATAATGAATGGGTATATAGTATTTAGAAGATGTCAAGATATGATACACTGTCATCGGTTATATGTGTTAATGAACCACATTATTCATTCCTCCGGCATTGTCCTTCAATGATAAACAAAGTTGTCTAAAATTCAATTGAATGAATTTCCCTGCATATTCCTTCTGTCCCCCAGGTCTCTGGATGGCCGCCTGCAGGTGTCCCACAGAAAGGGCTTGCCCCATGTCATCTACTGCCGCCTGTGGCGCTGGCCCGACCTGCAGTCACACCACGAGTTGCGGGCGGTGGAGCTGTGCGAATACGCCTTCCACACCAAGAAGGACGAAGTGTGCGTCAACCCCTACCACTACCAGAGGGTGGAGACCCCAGGTACAGCCTTTCCCACTCCTTTATTTAGCCATTTCTAACCACATGAACCCTAGCATCCCTATTCTGGACATTCAACAAAGTGTATATAGAGTTTAAGTGGTTAAAAGGCAAGATCCAGAGTTGAGTCTGTTTAGAGAAGTCCAGGCCAGTTTTTGTTTACAAATTCTTACATGTGATATTCTGGTTAGAGGAACACTTGGTGTGAGGCTCTGATGTGCTTGTTGTGTGTGTACGTGCATTTGCAGTCTTGCCACCGGTGCTGGTGCCCAGACACACAGAGATCCCCAGCGAGTTCCCACCTCTGGATGACTACAGCCATTCGATCCCTGAGAACACCAACTTCCCAGCTGGCATTGAGCCCCAGAGCAACTACATACCAGGTAACAGCATCAACTGCAAAATCCAGAGTGTCCTATTTAACACTCGGGATATTACTGTGTACTTTCCTTTCAGACAGCTACTCAGACCTCAAGGCTCTGAGAGTCAGAGCTGTCAGTCTGAGAAGACGTTCAACATAAAACATTTGCAGCGACAAGGTGAACGCTCAAGCACTCAGACACCTGGGACTTTGAGTGATATAAACCTCTGGGCTACATCATGAGTCACACAGCTCACTGAGAGTGCTTGCCTCTCCTCTCCTCTCGTCTCCTATGATCTCCTATGATCTCCTATTCTATGCTCTACCCTGCTCTGGTGCAGTGGTTCCCATACCTTTTAGCTCAAGGCCCAAAAGAGAAATTAGACGTTTGCCCGGGACCCGTCCCAAACTAGTGAAAATGGCAACGAGCTTGTGGATCTGCTATTTTCGCTACTACTTAAACTTTAACAAAAATGTGTATATTATTTGATTTTTTTTATTCTATTTATGAAATACTTTTGAAAGATATTGGAATTGTTTTTAATTGATAAAGTTGTGATTATTAAAAATAAATTATAATCTTTAATGTAGGAAACAAAAAAAGGGGATATTTACTTGCGACCCATACAAATTGGTCTGCGACCCAAACAGTGCTCTAGTGGATCACTATGAACCTTTACTATAATCAGTGTTTCACAAAAGTCGGACACAGTCACTCTGCTTGTACCAAACCCTAAATGATTTGTTGTTAGTTTATTTTAGATTTACTGTACACTGCTGGTGAAAAGTGGAAGCGCTCTGTGAAGGCCTTATGTGCCACAAGTCACGAAGTGGATAGGTAACGATAACAGTACACTGCCGGTCCTGAGTACGATGTTCATTTTCATGTGTAAGCATGTAAATGACAAATAAACTGAACCTTGAATCTATACCCCACCTAATTTGTGATAATAGGTTCTTGGAAACTAGCTCCCCTTGGTAGGATCTGTTGCGGCTATACGGAACGTTTGATTGATTACATATATCTTAGCGAATACTTGATGTGCCGTGGTTTTGTTTTGTTTGTAACCATTATGTACTTTGTATGTGTTCCAGAAACGCCGCCCCCAGGCTACCTCAGTGAAGATGGGGAGACCAGCGATCACCAGATGAACCACAGCATGGATACAGGCTCCCCTAGCCTGTCACCAAACCCTGTCTCCCCCACACATAACAACATGGGTAAGGACTGAATGTGTGTGTGTGTGTGTGTGTGTGTGTGTGTGTGTGTGCACAGTAGAATCCTCAGTGTTATCGTAACTGAGTGTACAAATGTTTGTGCACATTTAAATTAACATCGAGGATTTTACTGTGTGTTTGTGTTTGGCGTTGTCACAGGAGACCAAAAATGTGGACGACATGTGCTTGAGCATTCCTGTGTATAGTGCGTACATGGTACATGCGTTCAGTGTGCGTGGGTGCACATTTCCACATTTCACCTTAGTTAACCACCTACCTTCTTTCTTCTCCACTGCTGTCTACCCTCTATACTTAGTAAACTGGACATGAGTTGTGTCTATACTTGGTGTGCTGCTGTGCTCTTTTTCCCTCTACACCAAATCTCTCCAAAAATAGCCAATCTACAAGCTCACATGTCACAATGTGCTGCGTTGTGAGCTTATAGATCAGCTATTTTTGGCGAATGTTCCCCCCCCAGTATAGGGATGTTGGGGTTCAAGTGGTTAACTGATGAGTGATCCACTGCCACCTCTCTCCTATGTGAACACTCCCTCTCTCCTTCTCTGAGGAACACACTCCATTTTTGTAATGGGAAGCTGTGGGTGAAAGAAGCCATTGTTTTCCCTCCTCCCTGCTCCCTTTCCGAATGGGGACAAGACACCAGTCAGCTCACACTAACATCAATAATAATATCCTCCGCTTATTGTATCAGAACGGAAAATCACCGGGGGGCTTCGCCGCCAAGCAACCGAGTGAAATAATAAATAGCAGCTTCACATGGCTCTGCTGTCCACGGAGCACAGAACTGGACTTCAAAGCCAAGGACAATTTTTTTTTTTTTAGTTTTCTTTTTTTTCTCCACCCCCCCCCTTTTTTTTATACCAGAACCAGTGTTGAATTTACCGAAAGCTATTATGGATAAGCATGTAATTTGACCATTTTTGGCTCTAGTGTCCCTCTAGTGAGGGTTGAGTTTCCACATTTTGTCTCGTTTGGGCTTCTGGGAAACTGGGTGTATGGGTTTGACATTTTGTGACGTAAATGTCTTCTGTTTTCTTTTAGGTTTTTTTCAGCTCTCCATTTCGCCCCCTTTTTTCCTCTCACTTCCCTCTTTTCCTTCTTTCCTCTCCACAGCTGTCTACATTCACGCTCTTTTTCTCCCTTTGCTCTCCATATATTAATTGTTTTTAAAGCCCAATCAATGCCAGATTTTTGGGTCTGTAAGAGACTAAGTTGGTAGGCCAGAGAAACACAAGGAGTCAGATGGTGTTTCTTTAAAATCATTTCTCTTTCTGATTACTAAACACAAATATAAAAATACTCAATTCATAAATGTAACAAATACTGGGCCCATAACAAAAGAGGTCAACAAAACATAGTTAAACAGGAATCAACTGTATTCCTCTATTCCTTTTATCCCATCTAAATGCTTGTCTCTCTATTCCGTTCCTTTATAATTCATTATATTTGCTTTATTTATCACCCTTTCCCTTTCTATCCATCCATTTTTTGTTGTAGTTTTTTGCCTTCTCAATGTATTTGTCTATTTCTTTATTCCATCCAAATGCTGGTCTCTATTATGTTATCTTATAATGAACTATATTATTCTCCTTTTATGTAATCCATTCTGCTTAATTTATCTTGTCTTTTAAATTATTTTAAATTATTGTCATTGTACAATACACAACTGCAGACAACAAAAATATCACTTACAAGCTACTGTGAACGATCAACTCTTTACTCTTCTCGGGATACACTGATAACAGTATCAGATGCAATTGTCTGGGCCAATTTGGGCTTTAAAAAGCACAATCTGTTTTGGTATGATTATATTATTACGGCTGATGTTTGAAACTGATTGTATACATGAACCGGATGCTCCACTTTTGTGGGTTCTTGTTTTGTTAAAGTCCTTAAAGTGCTCCTGATGCCACTTGATTATCTCAAGACCGACAGGACCATCTGAAAAACATAATCAATGTTGTACCTGCATTTTAGGCTAAAATTCTTGTAACAATCGGTATCGGCATTGGCTGATATTGATGTGGAATAATCGGATATCTGCATCAGCCTGAAAATATGATATTGTTACATCCCTACTTTATACCGTACACTCTCGTACCTTACCTATCCCGTACCTTACCTTTTGATCCTGTTCTGTCAAACATAGTCAAGTTTATCTTGCATAGCCAAATGATCAGAGATCTCCACCTACCTGGTGACATCTGAATTCATTGCAGTGGTTAGAACGGGGTGGAAACAATTCCGAAATGTAAAAACAGACTGCATTGTAGAACCAATGCACAGACTTTAGAGCAATGATATCAGAATTGGTTTTCAAAACAGTGGGAGAGTAAGCATTCTCCGCTGTTACAGCCCATACATTGAATTTAGATTTCCCCAAATGATGGCTAGGCAGGCAGAGATCTCTTGTTGTCTGGCTGTGACTATAGTTGAGTTGGCCACACTTCATCAAGGTGACCTGGTAACCAAACAGGCTTTTCTTCCCTTCAGATCTCCAGCCTGTGACGTACTGTGAACCGGCCTTCTGGTGCTCCATTTCGTACTATGAGCTGAACCAGCGGGTGGGAGAGACCTTCCACGCTTCGCAGCCCTCACTGACGGTGGACGGCTTCACGGACCCCTCAAACTCTGAGCGCTTCTGCTTGGGCCTGCTGTCTAACGTCAACCGCAATGCAGCTGTGGAGCTCACCCGTAGACACATTGGTAAGGCTCATCACCTCCACGATGGCTTCCAGAAACAATACTCGCATAATATAGAAACCATACATGTCTATGATACAGATAGGTCATAAGCGCCGTGCCTCAGTGTTCAAAGCCCCGCCTACTTTGCTGGGAGAACTAAGGGTGCTTATTGTTATGCAGAAAAAACAAATAACGCTCATCCTCAGTTCTTTTGGTGCTAAGCTTTAACTGTAAAAACAGTAATAATGAGAAAAAGATAGGGCTCGCAACTCACTTTTGGGCTCCAGGTTTTATTCAAACAAAACAGCTGTTTGTTTGAATAAAACCTGGAGCACAAAAGTGAGTTGCGAGCCCTATCTTTTTCTTCTTATTGTTATGGACATCATAACCAATGCATCTTCAAATGAAACTAAGGTATTAAGGGCCCCCCCAATTGATGGATTACTTCCTCTTGAACATTTACGTTGAAAATGAGTAATTTTTATGGAGTGATATTTAAAAGGCTGCGGGGGCAAAGTATGAATTAGCCTCTACTCACAGTCGACATAATTTCTTTGGTTTGTAATCACAGTGTGGTTGTTTACTTACTCCCTTACTGCATATTCTTATATTCTGTGAACTAAGTAAACCCTCATTGAGATGCAGGCACACAACTGGGCGAAAACAAAGCGTACACCTTATACGATATGAGATATACACATCTTTTACTGCCTAAAACCAACTATGACACTATAATTCCTGTTGTTATCCTGTCTTATGGTAGTGATTTGACGGATCAATGTGTTGTGTCTCTGTTCCCTGGAGGCCGGGGAGTGCGGCTGTATTATATCGGCGGTGAGGTGTTTGCTGAGTGTCTTAGTGACAGTGCCATCTTTGTCCAAAGCCCCAACTGCAACCAGCGCTACGGCTGGCACCCTGCCACTGTCTGCAAGATCCCACCAGGTATGTATGTGGCTGAAGGGAGAGAGAGAGAGAGAGAGAGACAGTGGTTCTCTCATGCCTTGTGCGCTCTTTGGTTATATCCTTGCTGTCTAAAGCATTGGTTCTCAAAGTGCGGTTCCCAAATTTAAGCTGTTTATTAGCATTTTTGTGAATCGGATCTGTAATAGTGGTTGCGGTCCCATAGCCCGGATGGACGGTGGGTGCAAATGGCGGGTATACTATGGACTAGTTAGGCTGAACGATTGTCTCTGGGTCCATCCATTCAGGTTGTAACCTGAAGATCTTCAACAACCAGGAGTTTGCCGCCCTGCTGGCCCAGTCGGTCAACCAGGGCTTTGAGGCCGTCTACCAGCTCACCAGGATGTGCACCATCCGCATGAGCTTCGTCAAGGGCTGGGGAGCCGAGTACAGGTAAGCAACGCACAGTGCTTAGACTGATCCATCAGCGAGACAGGAGTGGTAGCTGGCCATTAAAATTCACAGTATCAAACTTGATCACCAAATATGCTAAACTGACTTGTTGTCGAGTTCATATTCTACACTCTTTTAGTGTTCTCTCTGCATTTCTTTAGAGTGATCTCTCTGCATGAATGGTAGCTGTCTCTACTGTCTCTCACAGTATGAGAGTTAACTGCCCAAAAAATATTAACCTGATAACTCATCTAATTAAATATTTAAGCAACAATACTCTCAAGGCTGTGGTATATCGTGATTATACTACGGCTACCAGTGTTTCTGGTATGAAACACAGAAAGGTGTGGTATAAATCACAATATGTCACAGCTTAGAGTGCATTATTGCTTTTATATCATGGTTGCCAGCGATTAACAACCAGATTCACCCACAATTTTTACCAAAAACATCTCAGATGTAAAACAGCAGTGGGTCATCATGATTATAGAGTGGAGAACGTTTGTGTGTGTTACGAACTACCACTATACCCCACCCCAGTTAAGGGGGGACAGCTCTGTGTCCAGTCGCAGCTCTTTTGTTTGAGATCAGAGTTTCACCAGACAGCAGAGACCAACACTGACCATGAATCTCATACCAAAGTCTCCAGCCACCCACTCTCTCCCAAGCATCTGCATGCACTCTGCAGTACGTCACACTGCCAAGACCCCATCAGCAGAACAGCCCTGGCCCAGCACAGCCCACTGTTTTTAAACAAACACACATGTGCTGTGTCAAAGAGAGATGTCAGACTTTCCCCCACTGCTCTCCCTCCCTCTTTTCCACCCAGCGTGACTCACCTGATAGTAGCAAACAGAGGACAGGAGAGAGAAAATGGCCCCAGGGCCTTCTCAGTGCGAGGCAGTGGTTGGTTGAAAGTTGGCTTTTCAGCAGAGGTTTCCACAAAGGCGAAACCCCAGCGCTGTGTGTGTGTGTGTGTGTGTGTGTGTGTGTGTGTGTGTGTGTGTGTGTGTGCTTTTCTGTCCTCTCTCTCACGATCTGACACAATTTTTCGCTCTGTCCCTTTTCCTACCCGCTGAATCAATTATTTTGTAAATTCCTTGATATGTATGACTCCTTCAAGCAGATCTCTTTGACTAATAACTCTTTGACTAATAATTTACTCATCTAGTGCCTTTCTGCCTCTGTGTTGTAGTAGTTCGTTTTCACATCATGCTCACTTGAGAGGGCACATGAAAATAATTACCACTCACCAGGTGCAAAGGAACCATCCACTTATATTCCCTCTCCCATATGCTGTTTTTTTGTTTTCACTCGCTCAAACGCTTTGGATGGGCCATTAACTCTCTCGCCCTACTGTGCCGCCCATGATCTCGTCCGCCGAGGACTCATGTTAAGTTGTTTGGAGATGTTAGTGGTACTTTGTGGTTCTGTTTTTAAATGCTTAAAGAGTTTGGAATAAAGCAAGGGATTTGATGCTGTCTCTTTCTAGACCACATGATATACTTTTCACTTTTTTGCTTTAGATGGACTGTACCATTTTATTATTATAATCTTTTATTACATTTAACGTTTATTAGCAATACAAAACATTTATTTATATGCTGTTAGCTCCTGGTAATGTCGCTTCAATATATTGCAATTCATTAGCTTGTACATAATTATGACACACACATGAAGCATGCGTGCGTCCCAGCACAACATGAGTGTCACTTGGACTATGGGGCGACCTGACATTGAGTCATCGATTCGCTACATGTGACTTCCCTACTCTCTCTCCCTACACTGAACTATCGAATTGTTAAAGAGGTGTGTGGTTTTGAAACCTGTTCAGTCAGTGTTCTAGAAAAAATGGAAAGTAAGATTAAGAGAAATAGTTTGAGGGAGAAACTAGTTCTCGGTACAAAGAGGGGGCGTGTTTCTTTGTTGTTGTGACTATTGAACCATGTGTTCTCCCGCCTCGTGTCCCAGGCGGCAGACGGTGACCAGCACCCCCTGCTGGATTGAGCTGCACCTCAACGGCCCCCTGCAGTGGCTCGACAAGGTGCTCACACAGATGGGCTCCCCCAGCATCCGCTGCTCCAGTGTGTCCTAGGGAAACGTTTCCTCCACCCACTTCCACAACCACATCCCCTATCGAGTGAAACAGACTAAAAACTCAACTCACAAACTGGATAGAGACACGAGCAGCTCCGCAAAGGTCTGGAGAGAAGATGAGCCCTTCAACTCTGCCAACAACCTCCAATGTGCAACTTAACGCCCTCTTCCCCACCGACTGTTGGTAGCACTTTTTATATACATGTTGTTTGTGACAAAAGGGGACAAGTGCATTAAAGCAGAGC
Source organism: Gymnoscopelus microlampas (assembly GCF_963454915.1). Taxonomy (NCBI): domain Eukaryota; kingdom Metazoa; phylum Chordata; class Actinopteri; order Myctophiformes; family Myctophidae; genus Gymnoscopelus; species Gymnoscopelus microlampas. The sequence continues at coordinate 13,975,215 of NC_139962.1, forward strand.
CATGTTCGTATGGTCTCCACATGTATTCCCATATATATTTTAATGGCAATTCTTTTTTTATAAACTTGGCATTTAAGTGCCAAATACGCTGTAGCATGGGAGCAGTGTGGTTTAGAAATTCAAGAGATTTTTCACTTTCTTTCTCTCCTCAAAGCTGTTTTCATGTTTCTTGTTTTTTGTACAGATGCTAAAAATGTGTAGTTGTTTTCCCCCAACTCTATATTTTTTAAATATATAGGGTAATTTTGTATAGCATGTGTAAGATCGTTTTAAACACATTAGTGGAATTTGTTTCTCTGTTCGGGCATTTAATAGCTGTTCTGAAGATGTTTTCAAATGTGACCCAATGAGATGGATTGAAAATGTACGAATTACTGGAAAACAAAACATACTCTTCAGCCATCACTTATGAGTGGTGCTTGAAGGAAGGGAAGCTGCAAGCATTGAAGGACACTTTAAGGTGCTCATTTATATTTGTTTCTTACAAATAAGATATTGTCAATTACATATTGGTGTATGAAAGGAGGAAAACAAGTGACAGTTGAGTTCATTTGACCAGCTGCTGTGGACTTGTAATGTACAGTACCTGCCCAGTGCCCACTAATTCCCACTCAAGCCTGATTTAGGGCATGGTCGCATGTGCGAATGACCATCCCATGCCGAGGCAAAATCCATATTTTTTCATGCTGAATGTGGGCAGTGCAGAATGTGATGCACATGGAAATTAGGTTGTTTGCAATTTCAGCGGATATGTTTGAGTGGATTTGGTCACACATGAGTCACCAAAGTTGAAATCCACGTGAAGCAGAAGATGCAAATTTGCTTCACCACAGGGAGCATTGCGCCCTTTCGCTCGAATAGAATGGAAGTGAACGGAAGGCGAATAATATAATATTTAATTTGTGCATGTCTGACCGTAGCTTTATGCTTCGGCAGCCAAGTGTTGTGCGACTCTATAAAAACAACGTTTTTAATAAGTCTTTAATCGGTTGTATTGTCAAATCTTCTGCCTGCCAGTGGCACAGTTGATTGTGCTGTGGATTTGAACTGCGGGCAAGATGTCTCTGTCTGATAGTTCAGGGTAGAGCTCAGGAAGGAGATATTGTTTTTACTTCAGGTTAACCGTTATACAGCAATACACTATGACATCATATAACATCAGAAAGAGGATATGCCTGTTTATTCCACTGATATTACATAATGTATGAATATGATCAGGTGATAATTCACAATTAATAGTTATCGATGGTACATAGCTGGACTAGTGCTCGACTCTTGTGATACTGATATCCTGTAGTGAGTACAGGAGTGCTTTGCCAATTTGCGTTACCCCACATTTGTGCTGTGCTTGTAAGTAGAATAGTATTTAACAATACACCTACAGCAGACATTTACAGCACCCCACATAGTTCTGGAATTGTGTTTATTTAACATAACGTTCAGTCAGCCACATGTGCATGTCCTTCAGAAGCAGAGTGCCGTTCAGCATTCTGTAACATATTGCCATTATTTTCTGTCATTGATCGACTTTTTAAGCACTCAGGTTCTGGAAAACAAGCTCAATTATGTACATAGCTCATTACGAGGGACAGTGGTGTCCTTATTTTCCATGAGGTTTTAGATTGTGGAGTATTTTGCTACCCGTTATTTTTGTAGGACTTGAAGGGGGATAACATGCTGGATGGTATCTGCCCCCAGTGTTTAGCAACACAACACATACTGCAGGCAGATCTGGGGTCTGAACTTGTATTTTTCTACATGTGAGGCAGTTTTGATAAAGATTTTTTTCCTTTTTTTTTTACAAAGGGAAATGTTTAAAATGGATATGGGTATGTACATTATGGTAATTCTACCCATCATTTTTAATTGCATGTACATGGACAGATTATACATGTTTATAGGCAACCATTTCCTTTTATACGGTTAATGGTTTTGGAAGCAGATGAACAAAAGGGAGGAAGCAAGACTTTGATTAACATTTAAAGACCCATTGCTGCACAACATTGGAAGGTGAAGTAACGGTTCACTTTAGTGCCATGTTTAAAAACGTGTCTGACTGCAAATGGGATTCCTTCCAGTGCCCACCCCAAGTATTTAACATGACAGTGTCACAGAGCGGGTATTATGGTTACTATAATGTTATTGCTAGCCCAATGGTGCTAAGCTTTAACATTCTGCTTAGGTTTATTACTGTTTGACTATGATGACAGTAACCCTCAAAGTGTACTGCCGCATACGTACAGATAGTTTCAGAAAAAGTAGTATCTACCTATCTGAAACAAGAGAGTTCTTTATAAAGATGTCCCAAGTTTCTATGCGAGTATACTTCTAATCGCATGTCATTGGCCTTTTTTAATCCAATTGTTATTTCATTTATCCAGTACAGATTTTTTTGCAGGCAGTTTTATTGTTCGGTTTCTCTTTTTCTTTTTTGTATACTCTTCAAGTAAAAGTGCTTGTGTATTTTTCTCTTTTGACTAAATTGACTGTAATTTGCGCACATTCGTTGTGATTTGTGCTTTTGTGTTACGAAATGCTCTATTAGATGTGTTCTGTATAAAAATGATATGCCCATAAATTGTTGTTATACATTGCATTTTTTGTTTCTTATTGTTGGTCTATAAATAAAATCTCATATCTTGTGGCGGTACTGGAGTCAAGATGTCAAATCATCAAATCAAAGGAAAAAATAATAATATTTATATATATATGTATGTATGTATGTATATATATATATATACAGCATATATGTGTATATACAGTATATGTATATACATATGTATGTGTGTGTGTGTGTGTGTGTGTGTATGTATATATATATATATATGTATATATATGTATGTATGTATGTATGTATGTATGTATGTATGTATGTATGTATGTATGTATGTATATACACACACTATGAATTTCACTGTAATAATTCAAATAAACCTTTTCTTTGTAATTTAGGAAAAGGCTGTTCTTGTTGCATTCAATCAAATTCTTAGCCAAATGTTTTATATTAAGCAAATCCTCAACCAAGCAACTCATAAAAAATAACTTGAACCTGATGAAATTAATAGCTACTCTGGAACTCGTACATAGGCAACTTGGAGAGCCCCTTCAATTAATTTTAACTGGCATTTAAAGACCTCAAGTTCAGAATCCCCATTGTGTTTCCCTCTGTAGCGTTTAGATTTTTTCTCAGTGTCTAATATGCCACTAAGCAGCAGACCAAAAGTTACCCTAATTACCCACTGCCGACGTGCACTTGTTTCTTAACACATTGCTAAGTTACAGACTAATGAAAACCACATCCGATTGTTCTGTTGCTGTCTGTCCCTGAATATTATGATGGCATGCTTTGTTCAGATGCCCCTAAGGTACGGGGGACATCACAGACTGTCAGGCTCTCCAGAAAACCACATCGTTCTGGTGACACATTTTGGCTACTCGCATCAAGGGAACATGCAGACAGGTTTTAGTTCACTCTTTGATGTCTTTAGAACCTGACCCAACAAAAGAAGTGAATAATGATAATGAATTTTATTTGTATAGCAACTTTCCAAACAAAATTACAAAGTGCTGAACAGAGCAAGGTTAAAAAAAACCAAAGCAAAACAAAAAATAGAAAAACAGTTTGATTAAACAGATAACATTAGGGTGTGTACAGTCATATAAAGAGGTAATGTAGAGGTAGGTTTACAGTAGTGACTTAAACAGAGGCACGGTGCCCGGACGGCGAAGGCCCGATCACCCCGGGTTACTAGGTTAGTATTTGGTACCTCCAGGAGGGCCTTATCTGAGAATCTACAGTGTCATGCTTAAGCTGTGATGGAAAAGCAGCTTAAGAATGTGCTCAGACTTAGGAGGGGACAGCATATCAAATATATAAGTAGGGGCCAGCCCATGCAGGGCTTTATAAGTAATACGTACAATTTTAAAATCACTCCTGGAGCTCACAGGCAGCCAATGAATGGCGGCCCCTCCATCACAAGTAGGACAAATAATCATACAAAGCTTTTGACACTACAATGCATATAAGTAAATGTAAAGTAGAATGAGCTTTGACAAACCTGTGTAATTTAAATGAAGCTCATGAAAACAACTGCTGATCAAGCACATTTGTCTATCACCATCCAGGCATGTAAATCAAAATGAAATCAATCATTTTCACCTGCAGGGGTGGATTACCGCACAGCCCAGGGGCCAAAGAGCTCAGGGGGTCTTCTAAGTCATAGCCTTTTCATGGATTGTCACTGTTATTAACTTTCTTGTCAAAGGGCTTATTCACTCATAAGCCCCAAAATACTGAAAAACTGAAGGAATAGTTAAACACATTGTAGAAGACACAAGAAAGAAGCTATCGTGTCACCTTTTAAGTGAGTTTATCACGGCAGTTTATCTATAGGACTTTAGAGGGGATGAGTACTCCATGCAATATGGGCCCCTCATCTGTAACCTCCCCCGGAGGTTAAATGGGTTGGCGTAGGGCCAACAACCCTGACCATAAAAAAGAGTACGTTACAAAAGAATCAAAAAGGCAAATCCGGTCCGGGCACCTAGGCTACAATGTAGCCTGACAGCGCGTTTGCGGGTTTGAGTCCCGATCCCGACGACCTTTGCTGCCCACGTCACTCCCCATCTCTCTCCCCCCATTTCCTGTCAGCCTATACTGTCCTATCAATAATAAAGGCATAGACAAGCCCTTTAAATAGGCTAATGCAAAACATAATAGGAACTTGGAAGTGGCCCCAACACACACACACACACACACACACCTGAAAATGGTGGTTCAGGAAGACCCTGTTATGTTGTTATCCACCCCTAATCTGTCTTGAGTACGGCCCCTCAATCATTATAGCATCTTATAGAACCTGACTATGTGCTCCTTTAAATATGTTTTAGTGTGCTGTATTTTATTGTGTAGTGTGTACCGTTTTAGGCCTTAACTGTGAAGTGAGATTCCTTACATGAACACCTCCAAAGTGAATTGTACTTCCATGTACTGTTTCTCATGTCTTACTAAATAAAGTACATCAATCAAAATGCGCTTTCACTTCTACCCATAGAGGGCGCCACAATTGTGAAATGTTGCACTGTCTGTCGTACAAACTGTAATATTTCCATACACAGCTTCCTCGTGTTCTGACGGCTGCACTGGGAAGGCGGCCTGGCCCGGCGGAGATGTGCTAAACGGAGTTGTGTGTGTGTTGTGTTTTCTGGTTGTGTGTATGTGCACTGTAAACCCTGTTGAGAATGATGCAGGTGAGTGTGTGCTGCCAGTTGCCTACGCATGTGTACTGTACATCCTGTAGCAAGGGTAAATAGTTTGTGGTGTTGGCCACAAGCCATTGTACCTGCCGGTAGTGGGGTAGGGCTCCATTTTATAAGCCTGTGCCTATTTTTAACTCTTTGGTCTGTGCCCACTGCCCACGGGCCCTAGCTTTGAGCTACTAGAAAAACAAGTAGGCCTGGGGGGCGTTCGGGTGGTGCAGGCCTGCAGGGTTAACTTGTTGCTCACCACCTACCTGTGTCTGTCTGTCTGACTCTGACCATATTTGCTTGGCCCTATGCACAGCAGCCATATTGGAAAGAAATTGGGCCTCTTCTTACTTCCTTCACAGGTATTACCAATGATACTAATGAAGGCTCTGTTCCATTCTGGTCAGGGTGCTGATAGCGTGCATGTTGGCTCACTAGAAACACTCCATTTTGGTTCCCAAATGCCCCCTTATGGTGGGTGTGTAACTGAGAGTGTACAATGGGTCCATTTGGTTCCATTTGTACACTCTCAGAGTTATGAGGGTCCTTGAAAGTAAGACAACCACTATGCCAAATGTATGAGCTCATTGAAAAGATAAGATCACCCACAAATGATCAATGTAGTGTGCTCTGCATCACATCGTTTAGTTACAATAGGCTATTGTGGTTTACATCTGAAGTTGCTGGCTTCTGCATGCTCGGTCCTGTGAATCGCGGCAGCATCCTGATCCTGTTGATTACGGTAATAGTTTTGCAGTTTGTGGTTAGCTTAGCTATTTCTGGTTTAAAGCTCATTCTAAGAAAAAAGTAAAAAGAATAAGTTCAAACCTGTCTGACATTTGTAAGAATTCACTTTCAGTTGTTCACTTTGCTACAAACATGATTCTGTCTGACATTTACACAAATGCATCACTGTCTTTCAGTTCAGCACAGTTTCACGTCAGTATATAATCAGTATTATAGTTAGTTGGGACACCAGGTTTTCCCCGTCGCATCACTGCCTGTTCCGTTGTGGCCTTTATTAAAATATGCATTAAAACAAATGTATAATATGAATATAATTAATAAATTATAATTACTCAATAAAACATTATTTATCATTTGCATCTGCTGTTCTATTCATCATTGTAATCTATAGCCTACCTAACCTGACTGTATACAGTTGAGTCTTCCACAGGTGCAGCTGGCTCTTAATTGGCCAGGCACATATTGGCTCTGTTCACAGGTGGGTAGCTGGATAGGAAGATGGATAGAAATACAAATGTTTATTTTTGATGTGCCATATTTCTTTAAAAAGAAAACAGTAAGTTACATGTAGAGCAAGATGTTCGTACTGTATGTAATTGGCCTGTGCTTTTTTAAAGCATATTGAACCATACAGGAATGTAAGCTTTGATTGATTGAATACTTTATTAACAGTTTGCAAAACAAAAAAAAGAAGCTTATAGATAAGTAAGTACTCTATCGCTGGCGACCACTGATGGGTCAGGGTGAAAAAAGGTTGTTGATGCATTCCCCACTCCCAATTCTGTATACTGAGCTACAGTATGCAAGACTGCAGCCTAATCTTTAATAATTAAACTTGTGGTTTCCAAGGGAGTAAGAATCACTGGCTAACTATAAATCATTGATTGAGCTTTTTTTTGCCCTGGGGAGCTAGCTGTTTAGCAATCTACTGCCCTCACTTCTGTGGCTACAAAGTCGCTTGCCACTCAGATATATACAACATACTGTAAGTCCTGATGGATGGAAGCTTACCTCATCTGATGATGGATAGATAGATAGCTTTATTGTCATTCAACAATACATAAAATGCATAATTGAACAAATTCCATTCCACTGGCTTACTGAATCTATCTAGAACTACTCTTAAGTAAAAAAACAAAAACAAAAAACAGAAAACACCACTAATAAAATCACAGTCAGTTCATAATGAGACAAAAAATATTGCACAGCAAGGAGTCCTCAGGCTGCGCTAGGCTGTCCGCACAACCCTCTGCATTGCTTAGCGGTTGAGGTCAGTACAGCTCCCATAACAGGCAGTGATGCAGCCAGTCAGGTTGCTCTCAGTGGTTGCTTTGTAAAAGGTCTGTAGGATCTTGGGGTCAATACCAAACTTCTCAGTGAAATGGATGCTACAGAATTTGAAACTGCTGCTGACCTTTTCTACTATACGGTGCCATGTACTGTATGTATGGCCCAGGTTGTTCTCCTGGCACCATGGTGTCAGGTTCACCACCTCTGTCATCGTGATTACGCCTATCATTTTCGTGTCATCAGCGACCTTGACCGCTAAGTCAGAGCTGTGTGTGGCTCCTGTGTTGAGGGTCAGAATAACCTGTTGGAAACAGCACAGCTTTCAGCCACAGAAGCACTCCATGCTGCGCAGGCTGCCTCCCACTCTGCAGTCCTGATCTTGCAGCAGTTGACACAAGCTTCTCCTGGACACCCTTTTAGACCGTGGCATCACTGGGACAGCACTCAAGTGGTTCTCCTCCTACCTGTCTGGTCGGACCTTCCAGGTTTCTTGGAAAGGTTTGCTTTCATCCCCCGTAGCCTACTCCCTGTCATCTCGGCTTACAAGCTCTTCTATGATTCTTATGCTGATGACACTCTGGTTTTCTCCTTCCCTCCCTTTGCCACACAGGTTGAAAAGTGCATCACAGGCTGAAATCTCACAGTGGGTGTCTTCCAACCACCTCAAGCTCAAAGCAGACAAGACTGAGCTTCACATCTTCCCAGGTAAGTCCTGCCCTCTGCAGGATCTCACTATTCCCATCGACAACTCCCTAGTGGCTTCTGTTCCAACTGCCAAGACCCTGGGTATTATTCTGGACCATCAGCTGTTCTTTAGTTTAAGGTACATTGCAGCTATCACTCACATCATCCAAAGGATCAGACCCTTCCTCACCCAGTTGTCTGCCGAAATCCGTATCCAGGTCTCAGTCCTTTATCTCCAAGCTTGACTATTACAACTCCCTGTCTCCCTCCTTATTGAGACCCCCCTTTGTAGTTTAAACAGATGCTAGTGTTCATTGTTTACCTGATGTCCTCGTCTATTTCAGGCACTACATTGTTCTTTCTGCACACTATACTTAGGTGACTATACCTACAGTGCTGTAAGTATGAACTCTAGTTGTTTGCCGACTAGAGTTCATATTTACTCAGCTTAATCCGATCTCGCACCTGTAGGTCGCTCTGGATAAGAGCCTCTGCTAAAATGCCTAAATTGTAATTATAAATTGGGCTGAGGTGTTGTGCCGCATCCGCACCTCCTTGCATCGCTCTGACAGAAAGTCCAGGATCCGGCTGCACACGCTGGGGTTGAGTCCTACATTTCTGAGCTTGGTGTCGAGTATGAAGGGGACTATGGTTTTGAATGCTGAGCTGTAGTCTGTTATCAAGTAGAAGTCCCTCTTCTCCAGTTGGGAGAGGGAAATGTGTAGTGTTGTAGCTACGGCATTGTCTGTGGATCTGTTTTTGCCAGAACACGAATTGGTTGGGGTCTAGGATCTTTGTAATGCTTCTCAAAGCATTTGCTGTGTTCACTCATTTGTAGTGTGTGATACTTGCATTGTTTGTGTTGTAACAGTGGTTCATGCTGCTCTCTTGGCCAGGTCACGTTTGTTTTTTATAATCTAAATACATATATACTTGAGCACTTAACAGAACAACTGTTCTCTTGATTCAATGATCTGCAGTATTGTTTTGATGACAGCTAGACCCTGCAAGTAAAGATTAGTGTGGAGGATTTCTATGGTGATTTGGTAGAATTGCATAAGGACTAGTGTAAATTGATACATTGATTGAAAACATTGAAACATTCATATATTCTAGATTCATTGCGCATAAAGTGACATATTTCAAACCTTAAAACCATATAATTATTATATATCACTACTGTTATTTCCCTCCTGTTGGTGCTAGAATCTGATCATCCAGCTGACCATTAACTGATGGGATACAGTGAGTAGGCTCAATCTTAGCTTAACATTGCCATCTGCTGGCTGCATATAGTACCTCATATGATTTTCAGTGAGCGTCTTGGATTTACCATTTGATGTTTTGGTCTTTGTACTTTCACATGAAACACATTATATCCATGAGGTTCAAATGCAGATTGTCAGTTTGTAATTTGAGTTTTTGAGTAATTTGAGTTTTTTTTTCAGACGTATCTAATGTAACACAGCTGAAGAAGTTACAGAAAACTGCACTGAACTTAGTTGTGTGCACAAAAACATTCTAAATGAGAATTGTATGTCACCTTTTCTTTTTGTTATTTTATTGTTGCATTTTAATGCACTTGACAGAACAGATTGATTTGAAAAGCCTATAGCCGAAAATAGTCCCTGGAGAAAAGATTGTTTTACAGATCAGAGAAGATCTTTATGACTTTCTCATGGCAATGTGGATATTACCTGGAGAAGCAGAACATTTTAAAGCAGGTTTTTGAATGGGGAACAAGGGAGAAGACAAGTAGGCTAATTATTCACAAATCTGAAAAACAGTGACATGCTTTGGAACATTGTCGGCTTTATATCTTATGGATAGACATCCTTTGAAGGAAGGCACTGTGGGGCTTTGCTTTATATAACAGCATTTTAGAGAAGCTGAAGGGAACACAAGTTAAGAATTTGAATTGATTAAAATAATATTAATTCACTTCTGAAATTCGAGATTGTAAGACATTTGAGACCTGCAACAAACACACACATATCTGTGAGTAACTAGTAAATTCAGACAATTATACATTGAACTTTCCCCAAACTTGTGTAGTCTTGTCACTGCTTACCCCTACCGTTTGGTCTTCGGACCCCTTGGTCCTAGGGTTGGTATTGAAACCAAATGCCTCCTCCAAACACACAGAATCACCTGATTTTTCCTTTCACCTGCCAGTGAAGGAGCTTCACCGGGAGGATGTAGCTTGTGCAGAGGAACACCCTATTACTCAAAGTTCAACACCTCTGCAACCCTGACCAAGCTGTAGGAGTCGCTAGTGCAATGACAAAGAACACTGTCCCTGCCTGTCTTCCGCCCAGCCAAGCCGGATGCACTGCAGAGGATTCAAATCCCAACCTAATCAAACGTTAATTCACAAACTCTTATTGAAATACCTTTCTTCAAATCTGAATTTAATATATACTTCAAGTTAACATATTTTATTTTCCACGAAACATAACGTTTAGTATATACAGTCTTTTATATCCGTTTACCTGTGTATTTCATACTTTCCATTAAATGATAGATTTATTCCTGCCTGTCAGTGTGGGACTATTAGAAAGTGTATAGCCCACACTGGATTAGACCTAACTGAGGTGAAATTACCATGGCTGCATGAAGATGGAATGCCTTGAAAATGCTATTAGTGGTCATCTAATGAATTAGTAAGGTGTTGATGAGCAACAACAATGATGAACTGATGAATGTTCTCCACACGAAGGTCATTTTTGTGCTGGTGTTGATGAGAGAAAATGTTAGTTGGTTGACAAATCCATCATCACAAAAGGTCACCATTTATTCTGCGGCATTCTCTCCATCTCTCTTTCCCTGACATTGATGTTTCTCTTAACCATTCTCTCTCTCTCTCTCTCTCTCTCTCTCTCTCTCTCTCTCTCTCTCTCTCTCTCTCTCTCTCGCATTTCCCTCCCTTTTTTTCTCAATGATTTCCCTGCCCCTTCCTTTCCTTCTTTTTTAATTCTATGGCTACAATGTGACTTTGTTGTCGAGTGCAGTGCCTGTCACTATTTGGTCACAGTACCGTCTGCCAGGCAGTGGAAAAGCACAGATTGTAGCATTATCAGCATTCAGCAGCCACCAACATGATTGCACTGCCACGGGTGGCTACGTTACAGCTGTCTCCGGACAGAAGCAGGTACCTGGCCCAGAATGCCGACCAAGATGGGCATCCACTTCCCCAACTGGTTCTTGTTGGCCCGGTGCCCATATGTCCCCACCACACACACGCACCCGCACACACACGCACAGAGCAGTCCTTGTGCTATAGCCAACACTTGTCCCCGATTGTCAGCCATGCCACCCATGCAAGGGAAGAGACTGTCACACTGTCTCTCACCTGAGGGACCTTTTTCTTCAACAACAATAAGCCCCTGGCCAGCATGCATGTTCACTACAAGAGCATACATCTGGTAAGCACGCAGACTGTTGCTGGTCTGCTCAGGACTAAGACAAATATTATAATTTATTTTGCCCCTTGAAGCAATTTTCAGCTGCTTAACAGCCCAGTTTTTGTCACTTGTCTGTCAAGGAGTGTCTTCACACACCATATGACACATGAGCAAAAAATGAATGAAAAAATATTAATATATACATAATATGTTGGAGGTGTGCTCACGTTGGCCTCACGATTCGATTACTATTTGTCTGTTAATGATTCGATTCAACGATTCTTCATTCATTCTTTCAATATTTTTCAATTTGACTGCTAATGGCTCAGTTAATACAAGCCGGCAAACCCATATTAACTTTTTTGTTTATAAAGTGCTGTAACGTGTTTATAGCCTAATCACTCTCAGTCTCCTTCAAACATAAATGTATAAAATATATACTATATATTTATAAATTATGTATTGAATTTAATGCAAATCAAAGCTAGAATAATGCCTGGACAAACCAACTCTGAAAACTCTAAAGAACAGGTGAAAGTACAACAGAGGGTGAGAACAGAAAATGTTAGGAAAATGGAGGCAGCAGGGGAAACATATTTACTGACATCCATGGGCTGTCACCACTCTGATTAATGGTGGTTGGTATCCCTGCCTGGTGAAAAGGTGTTGTTGGGGTGTAGAGGAAGCCCAGGCACTGACCCAGAACTAATAGCATTCGACTTGAACAAGCTGTCCAACCTGAGAGAGTGAGCGCTGATGTTGCTGGTACACCGACGGCCTGGAAAGAGGAGGAAATAAAGCCTGATTTATACTTAGTTGCGCAGGGGTGTCACGCACTAGAAATAGCTGATCTACAAACTGACAACACGTTGCAGCACGACTCGTTGTGAGCTTGTAGATTGCCTCTTTTCAGTGTGTGACACCCGCGCTCAACTAAGTATTGCACATGCTTCAGGAAAGTTAGTTCTGGGGAAACATTGTGAACAGGTTCAAATCGTGACCTTTGGCCTTCTTGCACATGGCCCGACCACAGATGCTGTTGAAATTGGCATACAAGATGTTTTGCATCATCACAAATATGCCTACTTAGATCTCATACTCGTAAGATATATGTAACTTTGACGTTACCCAGTTTTCTAGGGAAGTTTGTAGTACAAGCGTAATTTATACTTTGTTGTACGACAATGTCGCTTTCCGAAAATAACTAAAACTCTGCGACCTAATCGGTCACGGTCATACAACCAAGTGATATATACAGTAGTATAAATTAGCCTTAACAAGCCATGGTTGCTCAGGTTAATGGCATTGTTATTGTAATTGTGCAGTTGTATCACGCTCAAGACATAACCACTTTCAAACTGGTGTCCGTATTTTTGGCATGTCAGTTTCCAGAGAATTCCAAAGGTTTCAAGATTTCACATTTTTCAAAATGCTCACAAGCTTACAACGCCTTGCGTTGTGCCACGTGAGATTGTAGACCGGCTATTTTCGCTATTAGTCGATGAAGTATAGGGCTTAAGTGGTTAATGCCGGTATTTATTTCCTTCAGACCATTCATGCCCACTGAACTGCTCTCCTTATTGATCCTACACTCCCGAAACAGTCACACCCTCATACGTGAGCCTTCACACGTACATTCGCCAGCGAAACACCAAGGAAAAGGTCTTGCCTCAACTAATCTGTCCAGTGTTGCCGGGAACATCATCCTGTCGAGGTTGTTTTTGCTGAGGGCAACAGCAAGCCCAACAGCTGGCACATAATGAAGCTTTCAGGCGCTTGTTCTCCCATCATGTAGCGCCAGCCCCTGTCTGCTTCCACCAGATGTTCCATGTTTTCACTCCAAAAAGTCTAGCTGCTGCCAAATGGTGACGCTAGCTAGTGAGGTGGTGGCCAGCTAGCTCCATATTCAATGGATGATTATAGGGTGATAGTTAGGTTAATTGCTTGTTTCATGTTTACTGGGCGAGGCCTTGTCATTGTCATCTTTTGCGTAGCTGAGGAAATCGATTTGACAGTAAAGATGTTATTATCCATCTCAAGGGTCCAGAGTCAGTTTGGTTACTAGTAGTACATTATTATGGTTTACTGTTGGTTGTGTTGATCGACAAGTATTGTATGTATTACGCACAAAAAAAGTGGGGAAAGATCTATTGTAGCCTATACTCATTATTACATAACAGACCAACACTCTAATTCATTATTAATCAACTACCTAACTAAACCAGACAATTTACGCAAGATTCTGATTGTTGTGTGTGGTGGGTTTTTCATGCCGAAAGAGGTTGAGACTTCATTGGGCAGTGAGAAGTCCTGTAAATGGACTTGCTAAAGTAATTATCTCTCTGTTCTTTGTTTTTTGTGACATTGCTTCTTTTCTAAATCATGGTATTATTGCAAGTATATTACAAGCAAGGAAAGTGTGTGTGTGTGTGTGTGTGTGTGTGTGTGTGTGTGTGTGTGTGTGTGTGTGTGTGTGTGTGTGTGTGTGTGTGTGTGTGTGTGTGTGTGTGTGTGTGTGTGTGTGTGTGTGTGTGTGTGTGTGTGTGTGTGTGTGCGCGCGTGCGCATGCGTCTGTGTCTGCATGTATTTGTTTAGTCTTAGATTTATGCTCATGAACTTCATGATGTCAGAACAGCATTAAAGGTCTAAAGTTGTCTCCCCACTTAATGTTTTTTTTACTTCATCAACCAAATGTATGTCACATGCTCCTGCATACAAACACACACACAACACGCATGTACGCGCGGACACACACGCGCATGCACACACATGCATGCACACGTATTACATTCTCATGCAGTAATGAAGTTTTACTTGAGCAGAGTTATTCTCCTGACACTCGTTCAGTTTTGTCATCATTATTTACTTATTTGAGTTGTTCTCTGTTAAAACTGTTGTCTGTTTAGGAAGCCACTCTATGATCCAGGAACACAGATCACTTTTTAATTAGTGTTCACTGTGTGTGTGTGTGTGTGTGTGTGTGTGTGTGTGTGTGTGTGTGTGTGTGTGTGTGTGTGTGTGTGTGTGTGTGTGTGTGTGTGTGTGTGTGTGTGTGTGTGTGTGTGTGTGTGTGTGTGTGTGTGTGCGCGTGCATGCGTCTGTGTCTGCATGTATTTGTTTAGTCTTAGATTTATGCTCATGAACTTCATGATGTCAGAACAGCATTAAAGGTCTAAAGTTGTCAACCCACTTAATGTTTTTTTTACTTCATCAACCAAATGTATGTCACATGCTCCTGCATGCAAACACACAAACACACACACAACACGCATGTACGCGCGGACACACACGCGCGCGCACACACGCACACACATGCATGCACACGTATTACATTCTCATGCAGTAATGAAGTTTTACTTGAGCAGAGTTATTCTCCTGACACTCGTTCAGTTTTGTCATCATTATTTACTTATTTGAGTTGTTGTCTGTTAAAACTGTTGTCTGTTTAGGAAGCCACTCTATGATCCAGGAACACAGATCACTTTTTAATTAGTGTTCACTGTGTGTGTGTGTGTGTGTGTGTGTGTGTGTGTGTGTGTGTGTGTGTGTGTGTGTGTGTGTGTGTGTGTGTGTGTGTGTGTGTGTGTGTGTGTGTGTGTGTGTGTGTGTGTGTGTGTGTGTGTGTGTGTGTGTGTGTTTGTGTGTATCTCTCTGTATATTTTTGTGTTGATTCGTGTGCTTATTTATTTGAGTGTACATTTTGGTGTGCATGTGAGTCATGAGAGACATTGAGGGTGTCTGTCTTTGTATGTGCACATCATGTTGTGAAGCATTCCCTGTTAATTACACTATCTAATCTACCCCTTGCCAGTGGGATCATATTGCAGGCTAATTGAATTAATTGAGGATACATGTTTTTTTTTTACAATGTAATTGATTTAATTAATATAATTTATGCTTTGTTCATTCCCGTTACGCTGAAGACACTCTCACCCAATGTGTGTGTGTGTGTGTGTGTGTGTGTGTGTGTGTGTGTGTGTGTGTGTGTGTGTGTGTGTGTGTGTGTGTGTGTGTGTGTGTGTGTGTGTCTCTCTCTCTGTGAAAACCTCTATCGGCTATGTTGTCACTGATCAATGCACATTTAGTTGTCTAACATCTGGCAAGCAACTGGATATTGGGTTCTATGGCAACATCACATTGCTATCATCCCCCCATCATTAGCTTTCACCATTGCCCCAAGGTCCATAATGTCGTTAGCCTACATGGAGATGCAGTAAAATGTTGTTACATGACGTGTCTTAACTCCTTTTACTGAGGTTGCCTGCCATGCAACCTGCTTGTCGTATTCAAATTGGACACCACAGGGAAAGAAGGGAGGATGAGGGTAAAAGCGTGATAACATGAGGTTTAAAATCTCTCGCGTCAAACACCATTTAATTTGGGGATTAGGCAAGCAAAGGCCATTACAGAAGCTAGCTCCGAAACGCTGGCTAGAATTGGTGGATTTTCCAACATTCATGGGAAATGAGCTATAAAGATTTGGTTCTAGGCCAATTGGCCTGTGAAGGCATTTATACATTTGCAATTTCTCGTTCCCAGCTAGGCTTAATCAGTTTTACTTTTTGCTCTCATTTCTATGAAACTTGATGGGGTTAGCAGTGAAAATCAGTCCAAATCAATCAACTTGCTCAACTGCTGCAGTAGTTTTAATCAAATGTGCAGTCAGAATGATTAGCTACATTGACTGAAATTATTTAGTTCTAATTACAAACAGATGGGAGTCTTTATTTGCACTTAAGGCGACTGAGCATGGGAAATGCAGTGTGAACGAGAATAATTAAGAAGTTGGGTCTTGCTTTTTTCCAAGTTGCGTTTAAATAATCAGTGCTATCATGTAAATTTGTCTTAAATTAACTATATAATTATATGCATACTTTACAAGCAGCAGCTATCACCTTCAAGCCTCCAGGTTGTAAAATCAAGGGGATCTTCTTTTTTTACTGAGACCTCAATTTGTTTGTTTTCTGGAGAGGAACTGTGTGCAATGGTTCTGTTGCCACAAGCTGAGATCTTCATGCCACCTGGGGTGCACATGGGAATGATAGCAACTCATCGAGTGAATCGGACAGTGCACTGAGTGCAGTGAGTCATTCTGCTGGTCTACTACGTTTAAAGAAAGGAATAGAGCAACTTTAGAGAAAGATGTGTATCCAAATATGTACAATGAGATTAAATATGGTGGGTTTGTGTTTTCTTTTTACAGACATGGAAGTATACTTGCAGATGAACATGCGTATCAGACAACAGTTTTGGCATAATGCAGAAACTAGGCTCCTTAAACACAATAAAACAGTAATATTGAGTTCAAATGTTAAAAATAGCAGTATTGTTTTTTTGCTCTGCACTGGTGACAGAATGGGTAATTAATAAGTAATTAGTTGTGTTTGTTCATCTCATATGTCATTACCTGTCATCGACCTGTACTGTACTGGCTGTACAGTACAGTTTAAAACACATAAATCGCATTCATGCATGCATAGGCCTAGGCTCTATTCCAACATCAAACTGCATCTGTGGACAAGAGGATCAACTGTTCATAATTCTGTTAAAAGCTTAGACAAATAATTAATCTGAAAATTAGATGAAGTTCAGATTCTGAATGCCTTATTGCCTCGTGCAGCTTTGCTTCAGACTCTTTAGAACTAGCATATCAGCTCAGGATCATCAGAACATTGTAACCACATGCACTTCACTCAGAATGCGATAGAGGTCAGTAGACAATGCTGGTCGTGCATCAGTAGAAGCTGGTCTTGCATGAATGTGTGCAGACCAGTGGCACGTCTTGGTACTCTGTGGCACAAAGGACCAAAGTTCCAGTGATATAGCGTAGTTGTGGAAGTCTTTCTCCAAGCCACCATTAACAAACAGCTTGTATCTGATTTCCACTCTTATCTGATTCAGCAAACCTGCAAGCATAGGCGTGCTTTATTTATGCCGTTGGATTTTATGCATGGCAGTTTTGCTGAGGGGGTAAAAAAAAGAAAAGTTTATTCCTCCCCATGTTTCCCCTATTGATTTTGGTGCCGCTTTGATGTGAATCTGCGCCAGAAGTGTCACTTAGATGAATCACTGTTAGTCCAAGCTGGCATAGTTCGGCGCTGGTGACAGAAGGGAGAATTCCACGCGGATCAAATAAATACAGATGTGAAGTAATTAGTTGTATTCCCAAGGAGACCATTGTGGGCATGTTAAAGATGCGAGGGATTGGCTGGCGTTCCCACAAGCAGCTTTTATCAATTTAAACAGGAAGAGACAGTAGGTAGGTCACAACCCGTTTGTTTTTTTAATGAGTCATCTGTCCAGTGTATAAACTAGCACATCGGACAGGGGGAGCCATCTATCACTCTTATTATCTACATACTTATGGGGCCATTTTTATAAATAATTAACACGCTATTAGTTATTTTGGACACACATTTGTGGGTTGTGAGATTTGCACATTATAGTCTATTCGGGGGAAATAAGTTCCCTTGTTCTCGAGTTCTAAAAACAGTTACACTAATGCTGTAAAAGGCCCTAACACTGTTTTTAATTAGGCTATTAAATTAGTTTCTGCAGGACAGGTTTCACCTAACGTCACACCAGCTGCATGATGCGACAGTTAAACTGGGGATGCAAATCATGGTTCCAGTGAAAGGGACCCAAAGTTCGTTCCGCGTGAATTCTGAGAATACATCCAACAATTAATGGAAAACATGCTATGCTCTTCACATCTGAAAACGTACCCTGCGTTAAGTGCATCATCATATGACAATAGGCGTGTACATTAGCCACATAATACGACCATGACGCGTAATGCTGCATCCTTGTGAAATTGGACACCGTTTTTTCAGCACCTTTTTCCTTTTTTCTCGCAATTAGGCTACAAGCCCCTTCAGAAGCGGTCATATTTATGCCTAGCAGTTAGCGATGCATTGATTTAATATGTTTCTAATCAGGGCATACAGCTTCAGGGCCTGAAATGTTAATTTTTCCTGCTGCTTACAAAGTAGCCTTTGATTTTCTGTCACGGCAGTAATTACTGTGTTTTGCCACTAGATAGGTGGAGGGCTTTGTGTCGTCTAATTATGAGGTAATCATTGCTGTAGCTTCAGTATGTTGTTTTCACCTATCTCTTTTACTTATTTATTGGTTTATTTTCATTTTAACAACTCCTCGCTCCCCCTGTGCTTGCGTGCGTGCTTGCGTGCGTGCGTGTGTGTGTGTGTGTGTGTGTGTGTGTGTGTGTGTGTGTGTGCGTGTGCGTGTGCGTGTGTGTGTGTGTGTGTGTGTGTGTGTGTGTGTGTGTGTGCGCGCGCGCGTGTGCGTGTGTCAAGTAAGGGGTAGTATCCTAGTAACTGTAATTGTTGTGGTATGGGTGCTGTTAATTACTGGAGTAAACGGTTGAACCACGGCCAGGGCCCTTTGTGGTGGGCAGCAGCAGCAGCAGCACAGAGAGAGAGATGGGGGGCTGGATTTTTTTTTTTTTTTACCATCTGGGGACCAAAGGAGAGAGGGAAGTAGAAAGGAGAAAAGGGGAGGAGGGGGGGTGGGGGGGTTACAGTGGCAGAAAGAGAGGGGCCCAATCAGTGTCCAGAGCCTAAGGCTCCGGGGTCCATATGGAGACAGCACTTTGCCTTGCGCTTTATTGCACACCTTGCTGTTTTAATCAATGGCAAGCCTGTTCACAGAGCCTAAAGCAGCACAGGTTGTTCCTCACTGTCACACTGCTACTTCCACTTTTCCTGCTCTGCTACAGTAAAATCTTCAGTGTTTAACTCTGGAAGTGTACAAATAGAATCAAATGAACCCTAACTCATTTGTATCTCTGAGAGTGTACACATGTAACCAAATAGACCATTACGGGACATGTGTGCCCTCTCAGAGTTGAATTAACACTCTTTTTCTTTTACTTTGGACAGTACAACCTCCCCATCTTCTTCCATATCTTAAGCACTCCACAGGGCTCATGAGCTTGTAAGTTACATTTGTTGCAGTGATTTCATACATAAGAGGGTGGGTACGTTTTATGTAGGCACCACAATTAATTTACCTACAAAAAAGGGTTACGAATTACGAACCTACTGTGTCTGAAATGACTTCTTGACATGAAGGACTACAGCTTAAATGCAATTCCATTTCAATTCCATTTGAGCGTGAAATCTAATACGGAGAGAATGTGTTAATAGTGAAACATTGTGGCTTGTGTTAATGACATCATAAAAGTGAATCAGTGTGCTCTCGCTCAGTTTGTATTGAAACCGTGGTTGGACTAGTAGTGAGTCAGTTATTACTGACTCCACACCTCCGCCCTTTGTCTCAGTTCATTGCTGGTTATGTACACAATTTTAAATGAAAAGGATCAATTTAGAAGAGAGGTTGTTAATGCTGATGATTATCTATCTATCTATCTATCTATCTATCTATCTATCTATCTATCTATCTATCTATCTATCTATCTATCTATCTATCTATCTATCTATCTATCTATCTATCTCTCTTGTTTGCATCATCATGTTTGTATCACCAAATATAGTAATTACTCAATAGTTGCAAAAATATCACATCCATTTTCACAGATTCTTACAAAGCCCTGAAAAGCAACAGTATGTACAAATATGTTTTACTTGAGAATGTCTATGTAACATGGCCCGTATTGTCAGCTTCTAGATAGATAGGTACTCATAGTACTCACTGTAGATAGTTTATTGAGCCTGAAAGAAACGCCATGAGTGAAGGTTCTACCAACGTCAGATCACATCAGAGAGCTCATGGTGGCTACTTGAATGGTTACTTGCTTTGGGTTATCAACAACAACAAGCTGTCATATCCACATGTCTGAGCCAGTGACAGCTGGTATCTAATTGTTGAATGAGCAAACATACAGAACAGAATTATCTAGCATTTTTTAACAGTCAGTAACTTAAACATTAACTTGTATAATGGATCTATGAATCTTGGGTACATACAGTACCTTGACATCAGTGAAAATACTGATTTGTATTCTATCTGTGTGTTTGACTTGAAGGACTGGACAAAGTCAGGACTGGGGGGGGCTTTTGGGATCCTGATTTATTATTATATGTTGTATTCTCAATAGAGTTCCAAATTATGCAGAGATTCCACAAATCCTACCATAACACGTCTCTACGGTTTCACTTGGAACAAAACTTCCCTTGAAGGGGTCATGGCTATGTTCCCTCAGCTTTATGTTCCCTCAGCCCTATGTTCCCTCAATCCCTAACAAAATAAAACATCCAAATTAGGCCATATGTTCCCTCAGCCCTATCATGTTCCCCTATTCCAAATTAGACCCGAGGCTGTCCCCTCAGCCCTATGTTCCCTCAACCCCTAAAAGAAATCATCCAAATTAAGCCCTATATTCTCTCAGCCCTATGTTCCCTCAGCATCACAGAAGGCCCTTCCATAATGTACTGTTGGGGTCACCTGTTGGGGTCCCCTGAAGGAAGGGGGGTGCCTCTGTTCCACCCAGGGTGCCACCCCAAAGAGCTATGCCCCCCAACATCACTCTTGTGTGACATCATGTCAATAAGTACTTTTTGAAAATACAACAAAAAGCTGTCTAGCTTCAGTAATTCACTTGTACAACACTCAGATTGAAATCAGTAATACCCTTTTAAATTATATACATAATCATAAGAATATTAGGGGATGTCGACGTCAAATTAACATGAACAGTTCAGTTGTTCTTTGTCCCATGACAAACCTTTCACAAAATGATTGTGGTGTTATGATATACAGTCTGTTATATGAATTTGATCTGAAGTCATGCAACATTCTGTGATAGGCTCTCCATCGCTCTACCTCTTACTCAGAAATGTACCTTTTGTGACATGCCACGCCCGATTTCCCATTGCCACGCCCCTTTTGACAAATCTGTGGATTTTAAACAGTTCTTACTTTGCCCAGGTTAAAAATCTGTCTATAACTTTTTGAGATACCTTGCTAAAAATATCTGATGACAGACAGACAGACAGACCATATGTACATACATACATCCTAATATACAATAGAGAGTCGCGCGCATGTGTGGCTGTCTGTCTGCGTCTCCAAGCTGTTAACGGGTTTGCCTCTCCAAGCTGTTTGTGGGTCTGGGTTCATACGGGTCCTCATGCTCTCTCTCTCAATATAAACTCATGGTCACTCGACCATGCTCTCTCCGTCAACACAACATTACGTTTCGCTTTCGTTTTCTCCTCCGCGCACCGCTGTCGCAATGAATGTCTACAGGCTACTAGACGGTAGCCCCCACGCAGCTAGACGGAAGGGCCGCGCAGCGGCCCGAACCTCTAGTACAATACATAGGCTGCATACATACAGACAGATGAATGAACAAACAAACAAACAAACAAAAACATTACCTCATTGTATTCATCTGAGGGAACATACTAAGGCTGAGGGAACTTGAGTACACTCCCACATTAAAGTGATTGTTTCGTTCATTATATTACAACCCTTGCCATTACTTGGATTTGTGATTAAATTCAGCAAAGTGCTGCCGATCGCTGAATTGCCCAGCCACTCTCAATTACTGTCTAGGGAGGGTACCTGAGAAAGCTTAACACAGCAATTAACAACTTAATTAAGTGCCACAGCCATTGTGGCACTTCTGGAGCCAGGCAACAAGGGGTGTATTGATTGCAGGGGATTGTCAGTTGGCCCTCAATTGATTGCCCAATTGATTGTCTTGCAAAGACATTTGTCAATGACTCAATGAGTGTGTGCATGTGTGTATGTGCATTTGCATGTACCTACGTGTTCGTGTATGTGTTTGCGTGGTGTGTTTTGTCTCAGAGGAAGTAGCCGTCACACGGCTGTGTGACACACTGATAATGACCTGCCACACTGGCTGCCTGGCCTCTCCTTGTCCCCCTGGGTTTGACACACACGTCTGGTGTCAGTCACTCAACCCCTCTCACACAAGCACTCCTACAGAGACCCCAAGACTGTGTTTGAATCCTAAGTAACATCTGCAGTCTATTCATTCTAAATGCACCTGACAGGAACCAAATCATACACACACACAAAATGAACACAAATGCTACACAAGCAATCCCTTCATAATGTGCCACACAGCTAACATGCCAGTCATTTTCACCAGAGTGTATCTATTTATTTGTGACCCTGAGAATCAGTAATATGGTTGCATGATTGCATTATGGGGAGTGTTGCTGATGGTAATGACAACTACTTCTCTGCAG
This sequence comes from Gymnoscopelus microlampas, assembly GCF_963454915.1. Lineage (NCBI taxonomy): Eukaryota > Metazoa > Chordata > Actinopteri > Myctophiformes > Myctophidae > Gymnoscopelus > Gymnoscopelus microlampas. The sequence goes on from NC_139962.1 coordinate 13,997,788, forward strand.
ATTTGCTTTAATTATTGAACAGAGAGATGCTTGGTCACAAAAATGATAGCAGTCACTCACACTAAAAACACATGCGCGTGCCCATAAAGGCATGTGCTCATGTACGCACGCACGCACGCACGCACGCACGCACGCACGCACGCACGCACGCACGCACACACACACACACACACACACACACACACACACACACACACACACACACACACACACACACACACACACACACACACACACACACACACACACACACACACACACACACACACACACACACACACACACACACACACACAGCATGTCTACTGTTCCCCAGGGAGTAGTTAGGACGCAGGGTGGGGCTGGATATAGGAGGGGAGCGAAGTGATGCTAAGACGTCAAATAAACTGTCATCTCTTATTGTGTCAATGAAGTAATTCCCTTTTAAAGGCTTGACCCTTCACCTTAGAGGGGCTCGGCCAATTGGACAGAGCATTGGAGGGTCATGAGGTGATAACAAATGATATGGTGGAGGTGGAGGAGGAAGGGGTGGAGGAGGGGAACTGGGGGGGGGGGGGGGGGGGGGTTGACACGGTAGAATGAACTCATCACAGATCAGTTTCAAGGATGGAGTCCGTTTCTGTTGCAAGAGAGAGTGAGTTTTGGAGAATTTAATACATTTGTTAATACATATTTTAATATCATTACCTTGAAACATCTGGCCAGAAAATATTGTTGTTGCACAGTCTAATCTCTTTTTTTTAAAATAACTCTGTAAAGCTTAAATTGACTTGTCTCGTATCAATATATTTACTCTTGTTTCTGATCGGGTTAGACATAGCTCTCTAACCTATAGTGCTATTTTATGCCACTAGGGGGTAGTATTACATGGTCAGACATGAGAATTGATAACAAAGAGATGTATTTTAAGCCAGATATATTCATCAGTGAATATTAAGTTGGCAAAGGCATATGGAGATAAACTACAGAGAAAACTGTATATAACAAATGTATATACAGTAATTCAGTTAATATAAGTTCATTCTATCTGTAGTCTCAACTGTAGCTGCTTGTATTTTATGGTACATGTGCGCATGCACGTGTTTCAAAATGCTTGACAAGCACAGCTTTCCCTTCACATGCTGTGGTTCTGAGGTGGTCAACTTATGACCTGTAATTACAGTGGCAGTTCACTCTCACATCTCATAGGAGCAAGTTGATCTCGGAAGCTTTCAGTCCTATACCCTCAACACCTCTGCTGTGCTCATGTGCCCAGCAAAACAATATCCATATATAGGTGATTGACTGGATTTTAACTTCATGCTTGAAAGGATTTTCCAATAGGAAATATTTTCCAATAAAACCAACAGGACAAATAATGCTGGTTTGCCATTTATTTTAAGAAAACTTAATTTTGTTTATATAAAACAGGCCACAGATCTGTTTGGTTCCATTTGTACAGTCTCCGAGTTAAATGAATATTCAGGATTTTACTAAACCTTTACACGCCACCTGTAGATTGGAGTGTAGCTGGGCTTTTCTTTTCCTTTCTGTAGGTATAAGATAACAGCAGAGGCCAATGACACCTGTTTTTCAGAAAACACAGCAGAGTGGCACCAGATCCTCAGCTACAAGCCACAGACAAATGCATATTCTTTACAAATGGTCTGCATCCATTTGCATTCAAACCTGTTGTAAAAGAGAAAAGGAAAAAAATCTATTTGAGCATATTCGAAGGTTGTGTCCAGGTCGCATATGTTTGCCCTTGTATATTGCCAGCACATTGTGGTATAACGGAGCCTCAGCTGCAAGATTGCGTTTTTTTAATGAAAAAGTGGGGGGCTGGTGCGTCCAGGTAAGACCCCTGGAGCTTGTATTTCAGAAGGCTTTGTTATAGCCCACAATGAAGTAGGGTGAACCACACACACACACACACACACACACACACACACACACACACACACACACACACACACACACACACACACACACACACACACACACACACACACGATTTACAGAGTCAATGTGGACAAAACAATAATTGCAGATTTCCAGGATTTCCAGGATGCAAGGCTGTACAAGTCTGTAAAACACAGAAAAATATGATATTAAAAGTTGGATATCACATAAACCTCTTCAAGTTTATGATAACAAAACATATGTTATTTTTCAACAAAACACATGTTATTTTTCAACAAAACACAATGTTTGTTTTATATTCATGAAAATCATAGCTCCCTGGCACATTGTCAAATTGCCTGCCAGAAATTGTGTCAGTTATTTGTGGTGATGTGTGAATTATTAGAGTAATTTACAAAGATACATTCAGTCTTTTTTCTACTACTTGGGCAGTATCACAAAAATTGGTATGCATCATTTTCTGACTTAAATACTTAATATTTATGCAGTCCTGAACTGCCTAACTCGATGTATTCTTGGCTCAACTGTAAATCTCTCCGCTCTTAAATATGGCTAAAAGGAAATATAATCTAGGCCTACTAACTTGCAATTTAGCCATCTCGCATGGGTATTCCGTTGATTTTAGATTTTTTATTGAATTAGATCCACTTGCCCTCAACACAACCCTCAGTTGTTCCTTTTCTCACAACATCACAGCCAGTGATTTCAAAGCCCAGCATCGACCTCAGTAAGACACTAATGTTACAGCTGACCCTGCTGACATGAAATGGCCCACTTGGCAGTTCAGAAACAGCAATGTCCCAACAGTCATAAAGGGACACAATGCAAGTTCTGATCTGCTCACTCAGCGGGTCAGAAACTGCACTGAGTCATTATTGAATTAGATTTAACTGTATAATAGAATTGGGGATCAGTGGACAGTTCTGCTATGATCACTAATGTGATAAAGGTAGGCCTAGGTATAATTAAGAAATGAATTGGTGACATCGCCTATAGACGGACAATTTGTTGACAGCCATTTGAGTAGGATAAGGAATGTGGGGTGGGCGAATTGGACTGGAGATTGGATCATTGTCGACCTCCATCACTGTGATGACCACTGTTGTTGATCGACAGACGGCTTGGTCTATTTTGTTCTATAGCCTATATGAGAAAGACACTATTAACAAGCTCCGTTGTCTTTTAAGACAATCTACATTGTGAAAAGCAACAGAGCAGTCATGTCAAGAGACACAAAAAAAGCTCTACTGCAGCAATAAAAACGATTTCTTACACATTTCTAATCAGCGTCCTGATTTTAATAACTTCACGCAAATCCGCTTGTGTTCTTTTTTTAGCTGTACTTGTATATAATAATGATAATAATGAATCAAATTAAAATGATAAATACCATTTCTAACATAGGATGTCACACAAAATAAATCATAATAGTAAAGGGAGTCTAGTTACATTACATGTTTACATTGGTCTTTAATTGTCAATTTCTTTCAACAGTCATTCAATACATGACATGTGACAGCTCTGCTCGTCATGATGATGACGAACATGTTTCTGACAGAGAAGACCCCCAAAACATTCCCTGAGTCATTTACCTCAATCTTCATCAATTATTGAACCGCTGTTGCCGGTTGAAAAGGCAGCCAGACTTTCCGTTGAACTATTTGATGAATATTTCAGCTGACAAACAGGCCACCTGACACTGTACACCAAAGCAATGTGTGGTTAGAGGGAGGTCACGCTTCTGGTCACGGTCATGCACGTACACACACACACACACACACACACACACACACACACACACACACACACACACACACACACACACACACACACACACACACACACACACACACACACTAGTTATTAGTTATTACAGTATGCAGTACTGTATAAGAAATATCAGAAATATATTCATATTAATAATGAATTAAGTGTTCGATTGTAAGCCAGTCCACATTTTGGTAATGGAGCTGCATGTGACATGAACTGTAAGACAAATGACAGTACTGTATGTTCACAAAAATCTTCAAAATAATTATTAGACAACATCTAAATAGAAAAAAAGAATATAATACAAGAAATACAATACAATTTAAAGGAAGCCTGGCTATTAATCCTTATATGCCTTATAATTGCTAACTAAAATTACAAATTAAAAACACCTTAAATATTGTATTTCTTTTAGAAATACTTCATCTTTTACTCAAAGCGGACAGCGCGCCTCGCAAGTTGATGATGTAATTTGTCCATGTGTGGTCCAGCCCTATGGAATGTATGGAATGCATGTGCTAACTAAAAAACAACTTAATACTTCCTACGGTTAATATGAGCATCAAAACAATATTTTAAATTATGTTTTATTAGCACATGCATTCCATACATTCCATAGGGCTGGACCACACATGGACAAATTACATCATCAACTTGCAATGGGCGTTGTCCCCCTTGAGTAAAAGATGAACTATTTCTTTTAAAGAACTCTCCACAGTTGCGAAATGCTGTACATGAGTGAAAAACATCTAACTGCTTTCTCTCTCAAAATTATGAAATACACATCATTTTACATTTGTTTGTTAGGAGAAGGTATTGGTTAAAAGCATTGTGTAGTTCCTATATCTTGGGAAATCATAAGAGGAGAGATAATGGGGATTTCTTCACCAATTTAACAAGTTACCATCGTACAATAATTGTATTACCTCGTTCTATAACCTATCCAGATACAAAATAAAGCATTGTATCCATATCATGACTCATCATTACATGTCTTACAATGAGAAAGTTAAGGATGCACTATGAATCATTATATCACAGTAGTACACAATGCCTACTTCATACTTAATTACTGATCCCAAATTAAGAGCAAAGAAATGACTTTAAACATGTTCCAAACAATTACAAAGTAATACATTGCAGTCCGCCTGTATGCAAAAACAGAAAAAGCATATGACATCAATAGATAATATTTATAGTGATGTAATATGCTTTGTTCTGTTTGGACCATCCTGTGTGTGTATATTATACACAGGACTGTCCATTTTAAATCAGAACAAATATAAGGCTAATGCATGTTAGCAGCTAAATATGACACCAATGTGATATATTGCATTAAGGAGATTTGTGACAAATCTCCTGGTTGTTGGTTGAAAAAAACGAGTGCTCACATCCGCCATTCAATAATGTCGCCAACTACAGTATCAAATTGGACTGTGAAGCTCTAGTGAATGTGTAATGTGTTATTTATGTCAGACTCGGTATAACTGTAATCTCTATGGAGAAGACACACGCCATAAATTCTTCTATGGCCCCAATGAATGGGTCAGGAAAGTGCCAATATTTCGTCTTTATTAGAAACAACAGAAACAGCAGAGTCATAAAGGGAATCTCTGGGGTAAATGTGAGACATGGGGTACGGCGTGGTGAACATACATGTCTAAAGGGTGATGTATCCTTAATTGCGTGTGGGGCGGTCACCGACAATAGGCTATCTACAAGCTCACAACACGTCACAGCGCGACGTGTTGTGAGCTTGTAGATTTGAGATTTTGGGTGCACGGCACGGTGCGCATCCAAGTATAAATCAGTCATAAGAGTTCAGAGGTAGTCACAAGATCCATTTCTTGAACCTTCTTATCCACACCTTGGTGCATTTACTCATAATCTGACACCGCTGACTTACAAACTTGCCATTCTTCATCACAGGTGAACTTGGAAATGAACTTTAAAGCAAGATGTAACAAATTATAGCATCTTCTCGGGCAATTCATGTCTGCTGAAGTGCTGTAACCCTCCTCATATCCTGACCTCAATTTGGAGTCTGTATGTTGAAGGTCCAACTGAGAGAGATGGTATCGATCTGAGCAGGGACTCTGGCAGCATCAATAAACAATAGGCTTCAGGCTTCAAGGCTGAGGAGACACATCTCTATTTCAACTGGAGGGTTCTCATCTAGACACCTGAGTTGGAACCTGGTTCTAGAAGGATGGTGGGCCCAGACCACTCTTTCCTTGTCAGGTAACAGGAATTCCAGTTCTTCTGCAAAGGCTAATGATGGCTCCCAATTGTTGTTTTTTGTATATTTAAGCCAATAAGTGTGGAAAGACATGAGTTTCAACAGCTATGTGTTATGCCAACAGTTAGGGGTGCAAACCCTGCCCGTACCAACATATCTTGTTCTACATCTCTCGATTGTGACCTTGACCTTTAACCTTTTAGACCCAAAAAGAAGATCATCTCTTTGGGGCAGCCTTCTGATCAATCCCACTAAGTTTCATGAAAATCTGCACACTCACACTTACTTTTGTCCATGACAATGACTGTGGCCTTGACCTTTGAACCTATTGACTCAAAAGTGACAAAAAAAAAGTGACTCAAAAGTTTGCCCCAAAAATCTTTTTGGGGCAAATCTGCTAATCCAATCCCATCCATCTTGCAAAAAAACAGACGCACGCACGCACGCACGCACAGTACTGATCATTACAATATCCTGCCATTCATTGCTGCAGGCATAGTACTGTAATTATTACAGTGACTGGAAGGTCTGTCAATGTCTGTCTTTCAAAAGGAAGCTATCGAGAAGCAAAACCAATGCACATTCAGTATATCAATACATGAACAATGCCTGAAAGAACAATACCACCGTGGAGACTGGGGTTTGATTCCTCCGAGGTGCCTCTGGCTGGGCCCTCCATAACGAACACAGGTGGCCGGCTGGCCGCCCGTGTTTGCAGGTGAGAAGCCGGCAGAGGAGGGGACGCCTGTTCAGCAGGGAGCCAGGAGTCCTTGAGCGGGTTCCAAGGGGTCCCCAGCTAGAGGATAGATAGTTAGGAACCAAATGGACACATAAGGGTCTGTAACTCAGAGAGTGTACAAATGGAACCAAATGGACCTATAACTCTCAGAGTTAAATTAACACTGATTTTACAGTGTAGATTGGGCTTCCACAGATGCCATCAAATGGGGTCCATGGCCTCATGCATATCAAAATGGGGGTCCTTGAAATCTTCTCTTATGGGTCCCTGGCATACCTTTTCAAATGGGGGTTCACAGGCTAATGTGTATCAATTTGGGGGTCTTTGACATGAAAAGGTTTGAGAACCACTGCCATACACAACTGAAAGTCTGCAAATACTTTGCCTGTGCACATCCCCGGTTAAAGCAGCATTCAACCTGCCTTCGTTGTTTAGGGATGTTCAGCAATACAAATGCTGTGCATGTACACAGTGCATAACCCAATGTCTGCAAATACTTTGAGTGTGCATATCCCTGGGCATGGCCCATTTGGCTTAACTTTTCAATTTATGAAGCAAGACTTTTATTTCACCAATCCTACTTTAGAGATCATATCATTTATCATTGAATTATTTTCACTATTATTCCCATTTGTAATAATATTCCATACTATTTTGTTATTTTTCCTATTTGTCAATGTATTCCCTACATTAGAACTTTTAGTTACAAGCAAAAAGGATCATAGAAACTTTCATATGAAGATTATCTTTAAATCTTTGCAGTGTTATTTACTTGTTTTTCCCCTTTTTGTGGAGAAATTTAAATAAGCGTGCCTCATATATTTAGAGTCAAACTGAGATCACTCAGCACTAAGCAGCCTGTCAATAGCAGGAAAAGAAGAACGGGCAAAAGAGGAGGTCTGATAAAATGGCTTTTAATTACCAGACAGTGAGCGCTGGCCTTCCTTCTCCACTTTCTCCTCCCAGCTAAGTCAGGAGTTTGATTTCTGATAATGTGGATTGCTGACTTGGCTTCATCGTACTTGCCCTTAAAGCAGAAGACCAAGGCATCAAGTCCTGGGAGAGTGTGTTTGACAAAGTGCCATATAGATCCCCTGTTTTTCATCAGAGGGCAGTGCTGGTGGAGGCATTAATCAGAGTGCTTGATAGCCCCGCTTTGTTTTCGACTTTCCCCCTCCTGTAACAATTAGGCACAGTAATAATTTCAGGCATTACATGGAAATCAATGGGCCTTTCACCCCCAAGCTGTTGATATATAAGTGATGAGATGGGTTCAGCCTGGGTCGGAGCAATGGGGTTGAACGATCGTGCGAATGATTAAAGTGCAATGAACTTCTAACCTGTGTGTGTGTGTGTGTGTGTGTGTGTGTGTGTGTGTGTGTGTGGGGGGGGGGGGGGGGGGTCACAACATCTGTCTATCTGCGGCCAGACAGACGAGAGAGTGAATGCAAACATTTGTGTCCAGCACTACATAAACCACCACTCCCCAAATATTCTCCCCATGTCATGATTACTCATAACTGGTTTCACCTGACAACCATAATCTCCCTCTAATAGCCATGAACAGGATACGTAAACAGAAACAAGGCCGGTCCTTTGTAGCTAATTGAAAGCTACTACATGGTGGTTTTTTATCATTTGCACTATTCCTCATCTAAGCTTTCACCCTTTGTTGATTTTTAGACGGGACACAAGAGTTTGTGAAAGACAGGGCGCAAAACATTTTATCTGCCCACTGAGCAATTGAATGCTGTCCTTACATCTGAAAACAGACAGTTCAGCCCGAGGGCGTTCGGGAATAGAGACTTTTGTTTTATCCAGGGATGAGAGCCAGTGAAACCCGACCTGGTGGCGCTGGCACGGCACTGTCTCATCACTATTGGTTTTCAGTGCTGCACATCCAGCCATGTCTGAGCCACAGGGAGACAGAAGCCGCTTTAACAGCTGCTTATCATTACACATAACCCTGGTCAACAGACTAAGGTATTGGGTCTGTGAACACAGGGCTGTAAATTAACAGAAAATGAGACTTCACTTTGTCCAGAGATCAATGTCTTGTTCTTGAAACTGCAATCAGGGCTGTTTGGTGAGCGGGCAGAGAGACTGATTTGGGTCCACAATGATAAGGCAGTAATCAACAATGGTTTTAAGTGCTGTTTGTTGTACGTTCAATTACACACTAATGACTCATGCAGAGTAAAAATCTTTAAATACTAATGCTGTGTTAATCTAGGGTGAGGGAGGGGGAAAACCTCTTTGAATGCCTCAAAAGCCATGGCCATGAAGGCACATGCACCCCTAATGCAACCTCCTACTCTCTTAAAGGATACATTATCAAAATGGTCAAGGTTGGAATTAAACTTGGAAAGCCTTGGTGCCATGTCACTATTTTCATGATGTCTCAAGTTTCTGAGAAATCAAAGGTGATAATAGTCAAGGATTGATTAAGACTTTATAATACTGTAGTCATCTAAATTCAATTTTGAAGGGGAATGTCTATGCTTTTTATACTCAACTTAAAAATGTCCTAAGAAAACTATTGGGCACCCACTGAACCTGAACACGCTCTATTGAACTTTATCTCACATCATTGTCACTCGTCTATTCAAGCAAGGTTAAACATGTCAAAAGGAAAGTAGGCGACAGTTATTCTTTTTATGTAGCAATCACTTTGTTATAAAAGACTGTGCTCTACATTCTTCTTTTATATTTTATAAGAATCTCAACTCTTGCATTGGTAAAGAAGAAAACTGAAGTTTTCTTTCAGATATTTTTGTTAAAGGCTATTGGTGAGTTATTACTGTGATGCGATGCGAGAGTGGGGTCTAGCCAACACGAAAAAGTCTCTGTGGTGAACAGTGATTGACCACAATCTTAAATGTATCTATTCAAATCAAATGGGCAATTCAGTGGATATAGATTTTTCAAAATAGGCTAACTTAATGAAAAATTTGAAATGGAATTCCGATGGTCATTCATTACAGTACATTGGAAAAATCCAGCCTCTAAAATGATTTAAAAAATATATATATAATATCAGAGTTCTTATCTTGTCAGCAGAAGAATATTTATAAGGTACAGAAACAAAATATGTTTTCTCAGTACAAATTACTTACATCATCTCAGCTCAAAAAAGGTGATGCACAAAATGTGTGCTGTCTGACCACAATATTAGGGTACAGGGTGGCCTGATACTGGGGCTATATAGGTTTACATTATTCTTTAATTTTGTGATAAGTTGTCATTCATGAAGTAGCTTCAAACTCCAAGTTTCAGTGATTCTAGCTCTGGTCCATAGCGTTTGAATTCAATTCAATTCAATTCATTTCAACAGGCTTTATTGGCATGACATTTGACGTGTTGCCAAAACAACATAACTAAATAATAAAATAATGTTTAAAAAAAGGAGATGGTGGGGTAAGTAAAACATGGTATTTGCCTACACTGTATGTCTATGCCCTATTGGTTGTCCCTTTTCTTGAGACAGGAAGTGTATATTTAGCAACCAAAACTGCACATTCCCCCAGAAGCAGGGGTCATTTTTTCTCCCTTTCTGTCACACTTCGGAATTCAGGGCAATTTATTTCAAAGTTTTTAAAGTATTCCTCCTAGTTTTTACATTGTGTTAGGAAGTGTAATTCTGTCTGAGCTCGTTGACCCTCATCACAATGACAGCATAATCACAGCCTCTCCTCTCTGGGCACCAGTGTGTGTCTGTGTCTGCCCTTTTCTTTACAGCTTGAGGAACCGAATATAACAGGGCACCACTTCTCCATTGAACTCAATGGACGCGGCCGCCATGTTCTTTTCTGTCGCCCTATTACTTTGAATGGTGACACGTTCTATACTGTATATTGCCAAAATATGATCATTCAGTCTGTACATTGTCAATGCCTTTCTTAGGTTTCTCAGTTACTGTGCTTATAGTGCTGTGGGTCTCACACTTTTTTATGTCGAGGACCCTGAAATTTGGCCGTGGACCCCTATCTGAAAATGTTTTGCCCCAGAAGAGAAGATTTTGGTAAAAAAAATAAAAAATAATTGTACAATGTTTTTGTACAATTATGCAGCGCAGCACGAAGTGACGCGCTGTGGGCTTGTATATCTGCAATTTTTGCAGTTCGGATATGCGATTGTCCAGGACCGCCGATCCGACCATATATAGACCATATATAGGCATGTCACTGTGACTCAGAGATAACCATAAAACACATAAACAAACCCGATATATAGGCATATATGGAGATCTGGTTGTCCAGAACCACAGATCTGACAGCTATGCCCATGTATGGTCAACTGCATATATGGGACTGACCGACTTCCAACTCTGCGTGGGTGAAGGCCGCGTAGCGGCCCGAACCTAAAGTAAAATAAAATATGTCCTATCCACTAGACGGGTAAACTCGTATTCACTCAACAGCAACACAACTTTAATCATTAAGAAATGTTGGTTGTTGTCTGAATGTTTTCATAAAATGTTGCCCTAAAAAAAACTTAATTCCAGAGACTTCAGAGCTTGGCTCTTGAAGCATTTGTTTCTTTCCTCTCCCAAGAAACCTTTATTTTGAAAGATCCTAACCGGATGTTGATTCGGAAACGCTGAAATAATGGTTTCCTTAAAGCTAGGAAGTTGACCAACTGTGTTCGTCATCTCCACATATCTTCACATATCTTGCTTCAGAGATTGTGTCAATCACAACAACAATTAGAACATCAAAGCTCACGTTCGGTACGAGCCGTTGGAGGTGGTTTGTTCGGCCGGACTCATTGTTAACAGCTGTTAACTCAACCTCTCATCATCTGTGTGTGTTTCTGTCACTACTCACACAGCATGCTAGCTGCTAGCTGCTAGCTGTGCAGCTAGCAAACCTCCACAGTACACACAGGAAATTAGCTCGCTAGCTTCGATAGCTTCAAGCCCAGTGTGAGTATGACTCTCTCTATCTGTCTGTTATGCTTCTACTTGTTTTAAATAACCTCTGCGACATGGACACCGAGGGAGTAGTGATCCGCATCAGGACCCCCACTGGGGACATGGACTCATCTGTCGACTGTCCATCCATGTTGAGCTTCAACGACCTGCTGGTAAGTTTCACAGCGATAAACAGTCCCTCTCTCTCCTTGTTGTCACTGAACTATAAACCAGTTATAGCTAAACTGCAGTGGTGGAAAAAGTGCTCAAGTTTTTTACTTGAGTAAAAGTGTCATTACTGCAATGTAGAAATAATTTAACAAGTAAAAGTCAAGAATTCTGAATTTACTTGAGTAAAATTACAAAAGTATTGGTATCAAAATGTACCAAAAGCAGAAAGTACACATTAAGCAGAATGTCCCATTTCAAATGTTCAAATTTATAGAATGTATAAAAAACCTTTAGAAAATAGTAGATCTACAAGTTCACAATGCGTCATATTGGCTATTTTCAAATGGCCAAAAATGTATATGGCTGAAGTGGGCAATGTATGTTTTGTAATAATAATCAAAATCTACAAAGTTACTAAAGTTTTCAAATAATTGCAGTGGAGTAAAAGTATAATATTTGCCTCTGAGATGTAGTAGAGTAGAAGTACAAGTATTGAAGATTGGAAATAGTAAAGTAAAAGTACCTCAAAATTGTACTTAAGTACAGTACGCAAGTAAATGTAATTAGTTACCTTCCACCACTGTACAGTGTTTAGTCCAATAGTAAACTGCTTTGCACACGAACACACAACTGCTTTGTAAAAGTATTATCATTTTTTGTTGCTTTTAACATCATATTATTGCCGAAGCCAATCTTTGTAGTATGATAACTTAATTTGCAAATGTTGGCTTGGCTACGTAGGTGATTATTACCTGCTGGAATAACCTATGATTTTAAGAGTTTGTAAAAATGTACCCTTCAAAACACTTTCAGGGTGCAATCAGAGATGTCATGCCCGAAGCCACTATCACTGCTTTTGAATGTAAGTTGCAGTCATACATGTTGAATGGTTTAAATCTTTGACAGAAATGTCTAAAACTTTAGTCACTCAAGACTTCATGACATGTCTTCCTGTTTTGAACAAGCTTTTCATTTCAAACCTTTATTTATTCTCGAAAGACATTGAGGTTGCCCTCATTTGCAGTGTCGTCAAGATACCATATAAAGATATAATGGTACCATACAGGTATATAACACAGTTACAGACCATGCTACATTACTACTATGTACTGTGTGGTGATGCCTGCTTGTCAATGCTTATGTAATGTCTCATGACATATTCTGAGCTTAACGTTTGTTATAACACAGCTTATGTTTTGGGTGAGATGTGCTTGGATTGTTTTCTTTCTTTGAATGTTTTCTTCAGCCAAATGTCATATACATTATTACCATGTTGTTCCCTGTGTTGTCAATCAACTATACAACACTAATTAGTTGATAATACGTTCTCTCTCTTTTTTTTAGATGAAGATGAGGTGGGGGATAGGATCACTGTAAGAAGCGATGAAGAACTCAAAGCCATGTTGTCATATGTGAGTGTACATTCCTTACATCTCTAAAGTTAAGCAAATTTTAGCTCCACTAAAACACTTGGGAGTTCTGTTCAATATCTGCCATAATTCTGGTCAGCACTGAATCTCTAAGTCAGCACATGTCTTACATTATGTCTCTCCTGGTTGGATACATTTTCACTCTTGAAAAAGTGTAATGGTGATAGAGAATGCTTGCCATTGGCTGACTGGTTGAAAATGTTGCATTCAGCTCTTCCAAACCCATCTTTTTGGTGAGGCTTTCAGTGTAGAATAGCTCCTCTTCAAATGTGTGAATGTGACAGTGAGACTCAGGCTGTAGTTTGTACTCTTCCACTTCCACACGTTGTACAAACTGTCTTGAGCAAATTTGATGCCCCCAGCTTGCTTTTTTAGCTATTTTCTGCCAGCTAGCTTTCTTGCTAGGTGCCAGTGAGAAGAGTTGATTTGTCCTTGCCTATGTGTCGGAGTGATAAATTAGCAAGCACGTATAGTTAGTTGTTCCTCTGAATGCCCTTTATATTGGCCCTTTTTTTTTGCCTGCCTGGCAAATTGCCAGACAGTTGAGGGAAAACCCCCACACAATCAAGTGCAGCAAGTTTGGTTGCTTTAATCACAGAAAACCAGTGAAATCGTGTAGGGACTGCTGTAACAGGGTCTTGGGAAGCAGCTGCAGCAGGATGCATTAACATAAGGTTGTTGTACTCTTGCCCATTGAGCGGCATCAACAGAGCTTTTAAGGGGTTCAATGTCATGGGCCCTTTGGCAGATGCTGCCATCGGATGAGAGTGAAAAATGTACCTTGGTGATAATAACAAATGGTGTTGTTTGCTATGCCAACTTGTGTGTATTGCAAGTAGGGATGTGCGTGGCATCACAGAAGCGGGGTGTGGTTATAGGCAGCACAAGCAGTATAGGATTTGGAATGACGTGTGCGGCGCTAGTCAACTTGTCTATTTAACGGTGCTACTCCTGCTAGCCTAGTTGACACAGAAATACTAGTCTGTAAACTATTATTTATTATGGGAGTTCTATTGCAAAACACACTTTTACATATATATGTGGGGCAACTAAATACTTAGCAAGATTTCATATCTGCAAAATCAGTCAATATCCTAAAGTGATCTTGAATTGTTGCTACAACACATCTTTCCGCTTAACAATGGTTTGGATTCAGTTCAGCGTCATACATAGGCCTGTCACAATTACTACACAATCGCCTAATTGCAATTATTTGAGATAATCGCAAATATTTTTGCATAATCGTTTCCACATTGAAAAATTTTCATACATTTTCAATCATTTTCTAAAAATAGCAGAAATAGCAGGTCATCAAGCGTAGCTATTTCTTCTTTTCTTACATTTTTGGAAAGTATAAAATCATTAAATGTGTGAGTAAGTAATTTCTTTGTGTTATGTGTCATATCTGCCCTGTGCAGTTTTTGATTATGAAGCCTAAAAGGCAAACAAAAATTAACTTTTTATTCATAATGTTCCAATGTTCAATGCCAAAAAAACACTATTAAATAGTTAATTGCAATTATTTGTGTGACCATTAATCGTCAACTTAAATTTGTAATCGTGACAGCCCTAAGCATACAACATTATTTTTCTCAATGATAAATCTGCCGGCAATGTACCTTGGACAGTTTTAAAGAAGGGTTGTGTGAGGAGGTTAGGAGGTACAAACCTCTGTCATCTCTATCTGGACAAACACAACCAGGCAATTCCTCTGTGTCTGTCACTAGAGAAGGTGAAATCTTTAATTATGTCAAAGCATGCCAGGGTTTGATCACTGTTCCAGAAGTGTATACAGTGTAGGGGTCTAACATTCCGAGCATACACAAAGATAGTTTAAAAAAGGTTCATCCTCAGAGAACTTTGTTTGTTTTAGGCTCTCGGCACTCAGGATTTTAGATAGGATAATCGTTAAGATTGAGCAAACAGGCAATGTTGTCAAAGTTGTCTCTGTCTCTGGACAATATTGTTTAACAACAGTTTAGTTTGTGGGATATATGTATGCAAACAGTTTGTGGGAGGAATGTGAACAAAAGAGATAACAAGTACCTGCATACACTTTAAAAGAGTGTTCCATTCATTGATCAGTGGATATTGCTAAGTGTTTTCTTCATGATACGTTGTATTTGTAATGTATGTATGTGTTGATTGATCCTTGAAGGGAAACAAAATAGTCATTACAGTGAATGACATGCAATGAAAACAACCTACAAGTATTTACAATTGATGCAATTAAAACATAGGGAAAAAGTGAATAGTGAGTAGTGAATAGTGAGTGGTGAGTAGTTTATTTGGAATTTTGTGTAATAATGTGTAAATGTGTAATTAATTTAATATTTTAAGATGAGGTAGAACATAAATGATTCATTAATTTAACAACTAGGCTACAGTGGAATTCACTAGTAGTTGTCCAGCAAAGGGACAGTTGACCACTGTAAAATGATGAAGGGCAAGACGGCAGTTTGCATGAGGGCAGCAGCAAAAATCAGCGAGCATACTCACTGAGCTAGAGTCTCGTCTCGAGCCTGAGCAAATTATGACCACTGCTTCTAACTCCTGAAAATGTCCTGGTGTATTCCTTTACGTGGTTCTGTGGCTTTACAGTAGGCTTAACTTTTGGAAATGCATGGATGAATTAGGACAGTTGTTCTCAACCAGTGGTCCGGGCCTCTGGGGACCACCAGTGGCCCTTGAGGGGGTTCCAGGTGGTCCCCAGATAAATGATGGAGAGTTGGTAACCAAATGGACCCTTATACTGTAGATCTTTAACTCTTGAGAGCGTAAAATGTAATTAAAATGTTACGCTCTCAAGAGTTAGATAATTGCTAAACATCCTCTGCATTACTTAATTAAAGAATTGCGATCTCTCCTATGGTACCAACACCAATACGGCATGGAATTGCGGACAAAATCCTATTCATGATAACAAAATACTCTTAAGTCTTGGGTCTGAGAGTCTAAATCCCATCAAACGGTGGTCCGTGGCTCAAATGTCGACTAAATAATGGACCTTGATATGCAAAGGGTTGAAAACCACTGAATCAGGACATGCTGAGCTCGATGCCTTTTGCTTCTGGATCACTTTTTAGTCCCTCCACACACTGTCCACCCATCCACCTCTCCCTCCCAGGGAGATCTGTTTTCCGTATTCCTCCATACTTACTGTTCACGCCACAGACATTAAGAGTAATGACTTGTAATGGGTTTTCCTACGAGGTACAGTGAAAGCTAAATGAACTGTCAATTTTTATTATTTATTATTCGGTACTTAAAGTTTTGCCTCATTAACCCATTCAATCCGGGAACGCATCTGTGTCATTTTAGATTTTAGCCATAACCACTGTTTTATACTTTTGGCTATTCAAAAATAGCAGATGTACAAGCTCATAGTGCCGCGCTATGAGCTTGTAGATCTGCTATTTATTTATTTTTAATTGTGAAAATGTGTGCAAATCTTTGAATATATATTTTTCTTTGCTTCTGGGGGTTCCTGGAACAAAACATTTTGAGATGGGAGGGGGGGGTGGGGGGTCCGCGACCAAATGCATATCATTTTGGGGGTCCCTGACATGAAAAAGTTTGAGAACCACTGATATTATTATAGCAAGTTAGCGATATATGTTTTTCAGAAAGGTTAGGATTTAGAAGACATTTGTAGATGCGTTCCCGTATTGAATGGGTTAAAGAGCAGGCCCCCCTGGGCAGTGGAATTGTTCAAAATCTACTTTCATCTGTGGATGTCTTTTACCCCCCATCAGCTCACAATGATGCCACTGTAGCCACAGGCTCAATTTGCTCCCCTTGTTTTGTTTTATTTTTGTCCATCTTTTATCATGCGTTCTCTTCTGGATGCTTTTTAATCATTAAGTAGTGCAAGGTGGCGGGCAGATCGAGCCGAGAGAGCCGTGGCAGCTGGTGGGATGACAAGCTGTAGTGAAACAGGGACGAGGAAATATGTTGACCTCTGCTGGCATTATGTTTGTTCCATCCGGGGGAAATGTTTTGAAGATTGTTTTTCATATTCTTACCTTTTTGTTTATAAACCATAACCATATTTTGTGTTATGTGTGGTATCATTATTTGATCTCCATAATCTGTCTTCACATTGGCTGGATTAGAGAAATGCAGAATTATTATTTGGAGAATTGGAACATTTCCCCCTATGAAACCTACAGATTTGCACTTGAGTGATATCTGATATGTTACATACTGTGGTAATTACAACAATACCCTGCCAGTCAAGTGATAGGTTGATTAAAAAAAACTACCATGTGTATTCACTTGTAAAGACAGGACAGCTAGCCGCAACCATGCAATTAGTATAAGTCACTCTGTCGGTCTGTCGTCCTCCAGAATTTCCAAGTGCAAACCGAGAGCTGCTCGCTTATCAAGGATTACGTGCTTGTTCGTCTGAACAAAGACAGACATGTCTCTTTGCTCCAAATACATGACAAAAGGGTCCATTTGCTTACATTTGTACACAAGTCTCAGAGTTACAAATTGATTAACACAGATTTTACTGTGTCGAAACCAAGCTCTATTCAGCTTTGTTATTCAAGGTGAATCTGCTCCAATATGTGTGGAACTCTTAAAATTGGTGGGACTAAGCATCAAGAGCAACACTTATTCTAAAACAACAAAATGCACAACATCAAAGCTGAGATCCTGTACTTTTTGTGATTTTGATGTGAAACGTAAACTAGTTTAGCCGGCAGAAATAAAGAATATGCACACAAAACATATACATTTCAGCATCCACAAGAATGCAGTGCTTCGTCCACACATTTTGAATGGCATTCGTACACTGAATCTTTTGGCAAACAAATCCAGGAGTCCCATAATGCTTTTCTGCCCCTCCAGGGACAATCTGGTGTACTAAAATCAGCTGATCAACGAAAAAATACTATGTCCGCTGAAACATAATTTACACAAGCAGCCCGCATTAAGTGTGGTATGCAAGGGTTATGCATCGCAGCAGTCATTTGCATTGGTATTCAAAGGACTTTCCTGGGTTTGCTGTGGTTGCCTTTTGGCCTCCGCTGAGACCGCAGCAGGTTTTTGCCTTGGTGTCGTTAATTCCAGGTGAGTGGACAGCCATTATGTGAAATTAATAGGAATTAAGAGCAACTAGCATGTTGGGTGAAAAACAGGGCAATCCATTAAGCTCTCTCGTGGTAACTAACGTTCTCTCTCTTTGTGTTTGTGTGTACAGTATAATCCATTGATAAGCACAATTGATGAGAACTATGACTTTCAAAAATGTTCCCACCTTGCAGAATGAAATTAATTCTCAAAGATAACGCCTACATACATTATTTAGCATTGGTCTACGCACAGGGCTTTTATTGGGCTGAGCATTCCACTATGCTCCTTTCTTCCAGGCATCTCTATTTCACAGTTTGACACCTTGAAAGACAACCTCAAGTTGAAAGATAAAATCTGGCCTATGTCAGGTGCTGGAGAACTACATCACTTGGTCCCAAACAATGGGTCAGGACCCATTTCATGGGTTGTGAATACCTACAATAATAATAATTAAAACACACTCTGTGTGTGTGTGTGTGTGTGTGTGTGTGTGTGTGTGTGTGTGTGTGTGTGTGTGTGTGTGTGTGTGTGTGTGTGTGTGTGTGTGTGTGTGTGTGTGTGTGTGTGTGTGTGTGTGTGTGTGTGTGTGAACAATATTCCATAATTTTTCAAATAGGGCTTTAGTGGTTAATTCATATTGTGTTTTTGTACGTTTGGGTCCCGGGAGACAACAAATTTATATTTTGCATAACATGTTTTGGGAACCCCTGAACTACATGACCTCATTAACTCCCCACTTGGCACCCCCTGGAGGTACGCAGGCTATTCAAAAATAGCAGATATACAAGCTCATAGCGCGGCACCGAGTGCCGCGCTATGAGCTTGTAGATCTGCTATTTTTGAAAAATCGTGACAATGTGTGCAAATCTTTGAATATATATATTTTTTTAAAGCAAACATTTTTAACTCAAATCTTTGCCAGGGATCCCTGGAACAAAATATTTTGATGGGGGTCCGTGGCCAAATACATTTAATTTTGGGGGTCCTTGACATGAAAAAGATTGAGCACCACTGATATAGAAACATGCGTTTTTCAGAATACCGTTGGGATTAGGAGACATGTAGAATCGGCTTCAGGTCTTAATGGGTTAAGGTAGCTCTCCATGGCACAGCGGCGGCGGTAAGTGTTGGAAAGTGTCCGTTGCCGAACATCTGCTGTTGAATGGGCGGTGGGTACACTGTCGCGTCCGGTCGCTTGTAGGGTAGTGTCGAAAGCCGACCGACGTCGGATAGCAGCAGGATTGTTTTTGAAAAAAACAACAAGTTAAAGGCTATTTTTAGCCACATAGTCTGTCGGTGTCGGCTCTCAGGTGCATTCAGCAACTTTTTTTTTCCACACCTTCCAACCGACTGATCTCTCATTGGACTGCCAGTCTGTAGTAATCTGTAGTAGTCTGTTTGGTAAGAGAGCTACCTTTACTCCCATTTGCCCATAGTCTGCTAATGATGATGAGACCAACTCGCCTCTTCTCCTCTCCTCCCCTCTTACACTTGTCCCTTAAGGCTGAGCGATGGTATTTGGGATCGGACGCTGTTTAGTTATTGGCCAACAAAGGAGAATGTCTTTTAATACAACAACTACAGATTAGGTGGTAATTGTAGCCTTAATCAATAAGCTAGCTGAGCGGAAAATTAAAGGTATGTGAATCCCCCCCACCCCCCCAAGCCTATACACAGTTACACACACGCACGCACTTCTTCTTTGGTGTGAGACCTATTGTTCATATGTGGCCTAGTGAGAACGCTGGAGGGTAAAAGCAGAGGGCTAGGAGCGAGGAGGGACCTGACAGTGATAAATAGGCCTTTTAATAACAGCTGTGCCACTTGGGTAGCCATTCTGATCCATTCCCATCCAAGCTGGCCCCATCATCCCCTCCCCAACCCACCCCCTTCACAATGAGAGAGCAATTCTATATTTACATATTATGTTCATATTAAAAGTCCCCCAAAAAATAATCTGTATCTTCATCTGATACTGCGCTCATAATTAAGCAGCTGGCACACGTTTTCCTTCCCCATGCCATGTCCATCTGTGACTGTAGTTGGAATGGGAGTCATGGTCAGGGTTAAGGCCTCTTATGTTCATTTACAAATGTTGCCGCCTATAAAAAGGACACACACACACACACACACACACACACACACACACACACACACACACACACACACACACACACACACACACCATTTAACAGAGGGTTTAGTTCAATGTAACATCAATTGGTATGTTGCCCTGCTGGCAGCAGTTGAAAGGCTCCAAAGTGTGTGTGTGTTTATTTCTCTGTATATTTTTGTGTAGATGCGTGTGCGTGTTTATTTGAGTGTACACATGAGTGTACACATTGTGTGTGTGTGTGTGTGTGTGTGTGTGTGTGTGTGTGTGTGTGTGTGTGTGTGTGTGTGTGTGTGTGTGTGTGTGTGTGTGTGTGTGTGTATTCCTATAGGGTATGAGTGTTTGGTGAGCTGTTGACCTGGAGCAGAAAAGGGTTAATGCTACAGTGGTCCAGAACAGGCCCTCAGGGCTCTAGTCCTCACCGGCAACAGATTTCAACACAGCATGCTCTTATTTTTGGGAACAGTGTCTGACATTATTTAAAGGAACCAATCCATTTGAGTGTTGTGAATGATGTGCATTGCAAGGTCAATTTTCATAGGGTTCTTTTTTTTCGTTGTTCTTCAATGTTTAAAATCACTGATGCTTACAGTTACATTTTATGCATTTAATCAAATCGTCGCTGTCGAGGTGACATTTTTCAAACATTAACATTTTTGTAATTAAATTGTAGAGAATTGCAGATTACAAGCTCACGACACATCACATGGTTTCTGCGTGACTGCAACAACATGTTCTTAAGCAGTGGTATTGTAGAGTCGATCTGAGGGCCATGACCTCTGTTAACCAAGATTAGGAGCGACGCTGTTGTAATGAGACACAATTATGTTGTACCACTACCAATAACATGTTATTTGTTTCAAATTTAGCATTAGAACCACTTCAACCGTTAATTGTGCTCTCATTTTCCATCCACTCAATCCACTCTCTTTTTTTTTTTTTTTACCTTAGTACTGCAATACGGTGAATGAACAACGCATGAATGGACTGCTGCCGGAGCCTCTCACCATATTTCCGCGAGGTATGTAGAGAGATTTGTGTGTGTGTGTGTGTGTGTGTGTGTGTGTGTGTGCGTGCACGTGTGTTTTTGTTTGATAATTGTAGAATTTTCACCATACGTGTAATAGGTGGACATATTGAGTGTGCTTTAATGACGTAAGCCGTGACACGTTGTGAGCTTGCAGATCTTTTATTTTCAAATTTTTCAAAAAAACGTAATTATCTATAAATTCACAAAACCTCTGTGTGTCTGACTGTTCCGGGCATAACCCAGGCACTCCGCCTATGGCCCATCCCCAGCCTTTACCCGATAGTCTGGGAGTTGGAGATGATGTTTCCACCCCTGTCCGTTGGTCTGAGTTTGTATCTGTGTACAGATAATCTCAGACACTGCTGTACCAATCAGCGTCAAACTTTGCATGCTCACTCGCAGACCAAGGAAGAACCGGGCCGCTTTATGTTTTGGTCTATCAAGGAATATCACTTCAAACACTAGCCATGCTTTGTATGGAGAATATAGGTTGCTGCCTTCAGGAAGGAGATACGGTGTTCCTACATACAATAAGGTCAAACTGAAGAGGTCCTTTGTCCATCAGACGACACTGAGGCTTAATCAGGATTTATAGGCCAAGGGTAGGCTGAGAGGTGGACATTGCTCTTGTCTTTGTATGTCTTTATGTATGTATTTTGTATTGTGTTTTGTTTTTCTTGTGTCATGTCAAATGTGTGAACTGTTTATTGTTGCA
Source organism: Gymnoscopelus microlampas (assembly GCF_963454915.1). Taxonomy (NCBI): domain Eukaryota; kingdom Metazoa; phylum Chordata; class Actinopteri; order Myctophiformes; family Myctophidae; genus Gymnoscopelus; species Gymnoscopelus microlampas. Next base: position 14,019,891 of record NC_139962.1, read on the forward strand.
TACATGGCTGCTGGGTCGCAAGACAAATTTCAGTGTGAACTGACAATAAAGTATTATCGTATCGTATCGTATCGTATGTCTATACCAGTGGTTTTCAACCTTTTTCATACCAGGGACCCCTAAATTGATACACATTTGGCCGCGGACCACCATCTGAAAATGTTTTGTGCCAGGGACCCCCAGAAGCAAAGATTTGAGTTAAAAATGTTCTCTTTGAAAAATGTATATATTCAAAGATTTGCACACATTTTCAAGATTTTTCAAAAATAGCAGATCTACAAGCTCATAGCGTGACACTCGGTCAAAGATTGTTAATATAAGAAGATACGCATTCTCCATTGGAGCCACTAGAGGCGAAGTGGTACACAAATCCTACAAATGGTCTCCTAAGTAGGCATGGTTGTCTTCTCCCCCAACCACCCCACCACCCTCCCCCTCCCCTCTCCCTGGCTGACAACGTCATATGTATTTGTGTATTTTCTTCATTAAAGAAAATAAATGCTTTACATGTTTGAAAGCAAACTGTTATTGGCAAAGATGCTTTTAAGAAACCTATGAAATTCCCACTACAAACACACATTATTCAGTCTTATGCTAGATGTGCTCCTGTTTCTGCTCAATGTTAACCATATATATATATATATATATATATATATATATATATATACATATATACATATATATATAAATATTATATATACCTTATAAATAAAAGGCCCTTATTTATAAGGTATATATTTTACCACTATAGACCATAGTATGTTTAGAAAATTAGCATGAATGTTATGTTTAGCAAAATGTTATGATTCCCAAATCATACCCCATCAACCAAGACAGTTAATAATGGAACATTATATTATTGAGCATTGGAACACACATTTTATTTAATTTTTAATATGTCCATAATGATTTTCACGTACTATATTCACATATATAATCTCAGTTAATCCGTTTTTAGAACATCTTATAGGGACAGAACATAGAGTTAAAAAAATAAATAAGGGACAGAGCCCTCTATGTCTCGTCCGTCAGACTGCAGATGGACTCTTCAGATATCTTCCCAAATCTCGCGAGAGTGTGTTGATGGGATAGAGAAAGGTCGATAACAAAGTAGATTTTCTCCTAATTTGTTTCTCTAAAATAAGCCATTTTAGTATGAAAATGTTGTACATATTGTGTGGCTTGTGATGATTGGGTCCAATATTTAGTTCAGTATCCATGGAGCTAAGGAATGGTTCAGAAGCTGTGTTCACGTTGACTCTTCCATTGGAATCAATAGACTCCAACTTGCTTCCTGTCTCCTAAAAAGGTGTCCACCTACGTCACGCAGAAACGGGAAGTAAACCGGAGATTGCGTATCTTGCTATTAAAAATCTTTGACTCGGTGCTGCGCTATGAGCTTGTATATCTGCTATTTTTGAATAGCCAAAGCTAAGTGGTTAAAAATGATTCTGAGGCTATGTTAACTAATTTAGCTGGGGACCCCCTGGTAGCCCCCCAAGGACCACTGGTGGTCCCCGGACCACTGGTCTATACCGCTTGACCTGTAAGTCGTGCAATCAAAATTCAAATGTTTTCCTCTGGATTCCTTGGATCATGATGCAACTCCCCATATAGGCCACACCCATTGCTGGCTTGTGACGTCAAACGTTTTTTTTACTCCATGCTGTTCACCTCTAATTGCCTTCACAAATGTGTGGACTGGGCCTAATTCCAAAAAATAGCATGTATCATGAACATAACATCCAATCATCCCCAAACGGGGGAATCGTATGTCGAGGGGTCGAAAAGCGGTTTAACTTCTGCCCATAGACCATATTCACACGGCGGCCATATTGGAATTTAACATTAAAAGTGCCGCCACCTGGGGTGGCTACTTTCATTGACTTTATAGAAACATGGCCACCGTGTGAATATGGTCTATAGGGGGAGTCACAAATGCACATAAGTTGCACAGTCTGTCGTACAAACTATTTCCTCCTCATGTTCGGATGACGGATGCACCCCATGACTGACACGGGCCCTGGGTGTGGTTAATGTTCCATCAACAGTATTGATGGAAAATACTGCTGAAATCAGTTTTTCTGACTTGGGTCGGATCAAGCTTATCTGAGGCATATCTTAATATACGCATCTATGTGTTTTCTTTGCATTAACGGCACACATCATCAAAATAGCTAACACAAACACACCCGGAAAGCAAGGCGGCTACCCATTTATCTCTCACTCTCTTTCTCTCCCTCTGCCACCCACACCTACCCACCCACCCACCTCCCTCCTTGGTCTCAAGAGCCCTACATCTCAATCACTCTCTCCTCTACAGCTAATTTCAGAGTCACCCTCATTTCATTTCTTTTCTTCTTTTAAAAAAAAAAAGAACTGATTCCTTTTCTGCACATTTGTAAATGGCCCAGTGATGTGTTCTACAATCTAGTCAATTACTGTTTCAGCCGGCAAGACTCCAGGGATCCGGAACATACATGGCCTGAAGGTACGTATCTCAATAATTGTTTCAGCAGCCTTACACACGCATAGAGAGAGCAAGAGAGAGAGAGAGAGAGAGGGGAAAAAAGTTGTGGCAAATGGATTGGTAATGCTGTGTTCCACTTATTGAAATGTCAATTGAAGTCAAGGCTGTCTCTTTCTTTCCCTCATTTTTTCCCCGCTCCCCTCGTCTATATTTATGTATGTAGATGGCTGACTGTGCTTATAGCAATCTCTCTCTCTCTCTCTCTCTCTCTCTCTCTCTCTCAGTTCATTTGGTTATGCCAGGTAGTCATTTAAGAGCACGGTGTTATGCTCTAACCCCTACCCCCCAAAGTATTGTGATCCGTCCAAACGTCTGTTAGAGGGAAGAGAATCTGGGTTGGTTGGACCAAACTAAGTCAAGCAGCAGCAGATGAAGCATTGTCACTCAGCCGTGAAATCATCATTACGAGCCGGGGCCCCAATTCAGGAGTGGCTTGTCCCCAGACCCTCCCACTTTATGTTGGGCATGTGTTACTGTTGAAACCCATTGCTAATTACAATGGGTTAAGTGGCTTGACACCTTGCTGTCTCTCCAGATGATCCATATTACATCTCCGTTTCAATAATAAAACGTCCCCCTCCACCCACCCCGCTCCCCAAATACTGAAACCACTTTATTTAATGTGTCCTCCGAGGGGCTTTGGCAACGGCTCTCTTTCTTTTCTTTTCTTTTTTTTAAGGTCACAGGACTGTTTTGTGAGGATGAAGGTTTTTTTTTTGCAGAGACCTTTGGCAATCTTCCCCTACTCTTCTTCTGTTTTAATATAAAAGTGATTGGCTGAAGGGAGTTCTCGCGATCCATTTTTAAATGAGGTCTTTCTGGGCACTAATTAAAGACAGGATCCCCGTGCCTTAGTAGACACATCACCCTGGCCCTTTGACCTCAATTAAAGAAGTTATTTTTGGAAAGCCCTCCTTACAGTGGCCACCATGCGTCTCTTTTGTTCAATATCTGGGTTGACTATACAATGCTCTGAAGGAGGGATTGTTTTTGTCTTGACATTCACTCATTTACTTGCAATCTCTCTCTCTCTCTCTCTCTCTGTCTCTCCCTCTCTCTCACCCACATGTTTGGTCTTCACTCTAAGGTTCTATTCTTCTACTCAAGATTTTGCAGTGTACCTCCTCTCTCCTCTCTCTTTCTCTCTCTCTCATTTTCTCTCTCTCTCTCCTTCCCCTGCTCTCTCTAAAAAGCCAATTAACCTCCAGGCTGATCTGAGAGGTTGTGTTGTGTTCTTGTTCATTAGTAGGGGCTTGGCCATATGTCTGTATGTCTGTCTGTCTTTTGGCCTTGGCCACTAAGTGTGCCGCGCGTGTGTGCGCGCGTATGTGTGTGCCCTCAGGTGAACACCAGGCCGAACCCAGGCAATGATTGCGGTCACCCCACCCCAGACCCCATGGCCAACAACAGGTGAGTCGCGTGGAGTGCAAGGAAGATGATGTCACACTGTCTGGGGTTACACATGTACATTTCACTCATAATAACACAATACAATTTAATTGTTTTCCAGCCTCAAGAAGTCATCCGCTGAACTGAAGAAGATCTTCACGAATGGGCAGGTGAGCTATTGTCACGGTGGCTATGTTCTTACTTCATACTCGCCACCCAGGTGCTGCTCTTGATTGTGTTATTGTGTGGGTAGCAGGAGGTCTGTGGGTCCTTGTGTCTTGGTCATCCAATGCCACAGACTCGTCGCACGCACGCACGCACACACACACGCACACTATAGTGGTGAGCGTGTCAAGGAGACAATTAAACCAGCAGCCCCTCTTGTTTCTCCTGTAACACGGTGGACTAATAGAGCTGTTGTCTCCCTCCTCCCTTCCTACACCCGTCTCCTCTCATTCCCTCTATTCCTCCTCCCCCAGCCATGTTAACAAATCAATTGGAATTTGGGGGGGGGGGGGGGGGGTATTAGGGGGACGTTTTAATCTCTACTGCTGCCTGCCTCTTCCTTTTTAGGCAGCTCTCCACCGCACCGATTTAGTCCCGCCTCGGCGGCGGGAGGCGTTGGAAAGCGTGTGCGGCCGACAACTTGTTGTCGGATAGCGTCGTTCGGCCGGGACCTCTATCGACCCGACGATGAGAAACTGAGCATGTTCAGTCTTTGGGCCGACTGGTAGAGCCGTGGGGTAGTGAAGAGGGGGGAGAGAGGAGGGTAAAGGTTTGGTCCGAGCTGGCTTCGGTGTTGCCAGATTCTGTGAGTGAAACAAGCGACTAGGTCTATGAAAACAAGCCCAAAAAAAGCGACCAGCTTCACCACTTGAGCCCTATTATATCAGCTGTTTTCAAAATGAGCCTTTAAAGCAAGCCCAAATAAGCAACTGCACTTCAGAAATAAGCCCAAACAAAAGCAGCAACCAGCAACTAGGAATATTTACAAGCGACATTATAGGAAAACAAGCCCAAAGTCGCTTATAATAAGAACACCTGGCAACACTGGCAGGCCAGCCTGCCAGCTCTAACGCATTAGCACAACAATGTGCCGACTGCTTATGCTGAACTAAATGCCAACTTTTGCCAACATACTACCAGTCTGTTGCAGTCGGCACACACATATCTCTCCATACCTAGTGGAAATATGGTGTGTTATGATTTATAAATACTTGTTTGATCGCTTTCCCTCCAGTCTCAACAGGCAGGGGGAAAGGTTGTGAGGAGCCTGGGCTAGTGATACATTGACAACGAATAACAAAGTCAACAGTGTGTCTTTATTAGAGCAAGACTTCGTAAAAATGCCTCTCACCTAACCTGTAGGGCACAGATGGGCAGCCTTTTTATGGCAATTGAGCTCATTTCTGCTCGACCTCCATGGAGTAATAACATTATACCAGGGCCATGGATTCTGCTGTGGTGGCATGATGGTTTGAGAGACTTGGCAGTCGTAATACACCGAAATGAAAAATAAGGAAACACTTGACCGAATACCGAAATACCAAAAGCATAACGACAGTAACAGAACAAAAAATCATTTATTTTCTTTTTCTTTCTGCTTGAACCCCGAGACTCGGCGGTGGTGGGCAGGTACTTTACCACTGCGCCACCCGAGCATCGAAAATAATATTTCTTTGAATAAGGAAATGACTTGGCTCTTTCAGCTTTCACGTATTAATGCCCTTATCCTTGCAGCTCTAAGACCGAGCACTTTAAGAGACCAGCCTGTGAAAAAAGGATAAGGCTGCAAAGGAGGGATTCTTCTGAATTGATGTCACCAGGCTTAGAATTACACTAGGATGGGTGTGATTGGATTGAATGTTTGAAATGGATTGCTCTAGGTGTTTCTACAATGCTTTTCTAATACAGTGCTTTGTACAACCAATGCTGCAATTAACTGATGCTGACCCCTTTGCTTTAGGACGCTGACTAGTCTAATGCCCTCCACTGTCCTGGTAGTTTATGTTAAACTCTGTGCTAATTTCATCACTGGTATTTGAAGCATTTCCCATAAGTGGCCAGCCTTTTTTTTGTCTATGCACTGGGAATATTGTTTTAATGTTGTTGTTTTTTAATAAATCTGATTGATTCATGGATCATTCTCTTAAGTGCATAGACCACTGTGGAGAAAGGGGTGTAGAGATGGGGGGCTTCATGTCAGCTGGGGCCACGTTATATTACCCCCTTCTGACACCTTTTATCAAAGTGGAATTGAACAACGACAGCAAACAAATCGTCATTAAACTCTACATCACTCACCTCCCCTCATCCCAAGCACAATGTCCTTTTATAAATTGGACAGCAAATGTTGTATTGATCTCCCCTCTCCCTGCTTCTCTCTCTCCCTCTGTGTCTGAACTTGGAATGACCTGAACGCTTGTCTTGTTTATGGCCTCCAGTAACATTTTGTGCTGTCTTCTCTCTCTCTGTGGCTTTCTCTCTCTCTCTCTCTCTCTCTCTCTCTCTCTCTCTCTCTCTCTCTCTCTCTCCCCCCCACCCCCATATGCACACACCTGTGTAGTTCAACATAACCTCCATTGATTGCCTCCCAACCTTTGGCATGTGTCTTTTCTACCAAGCCAAAGGCATGTGTCACATTGTTACATGCCTGTCTTTGTTTCCCCTTTAGATAAATGCCCAAGACATCCACTACGAAGAGCAACTTGGTCACGGAAACGGAGGAACTGTGTTCAAGTAAGTGTGGAGTGTGCTTACAAGGGATGGGTATTGTTAGATTTTTTTTTACACAATACTACAATCAATACTGCTCATCAATACCGATAATCATCAATACTCCATAATTTCCAAAATGTATTGGAAGTTATTTTCATTACTGTCCCCAGTTCTTTTTTCAACTGCAATACATGTCTGCTGTGTGCCTTATTACTACAAATACATAAACGCAAGAAGATTAGATACCAAAGAACTGTAATTCATGAACTTCCCAAAAGCAAAAACTGTTAAAAAATACGACTCACTGTTTTTAGGTAAGCCTACCTCAATTTTCTTTTTTATAAAAAACAAAACAAGAATTAATAAAATAAAATCTCTAAAATAAAATAATATCACGGCATACTGATTATATCTACGGACAAGACCAATTTAAGCTAAAATAAGTTAGATGCTCATTTTCATCCCTGTATTTAGACCCACCACTTTGATGATGCATTTAATTTCATAATCAAGTTTTCCGTGATTATTTGTTTATATTACCTCTATTACACCAACAAAAAACCCAGCAGTTGTGCTAGCCAATTACAATTTGATCTTTCCTCCGGCTCCATTTACAACACACCTTTGCCTCCGGCTTATGGGATCTATACTACTAACTAGACAATTACAACGCTCCTATCCCTCTGGCATATGGGATGTAGCTGATCATCTTTTGTTGTAACTATAGCTACCAACACGGCTTTTTACTGTTTCATCACGATGAGGTGGTTTCATTAACAGCCCACCTCTCATACTAGTTGGAGAAAGTGATTGCCGATCAGATAGGCACTAGACAACGCTCCTATCCCTCTGGCATATGGGATGTAGCTGATCATCTTATGTTGTAACTATAGCTACCAACACAGCCTCATTGCACCTTTGCTTCATAGAATTAGAAGCTACAACCCAAGTCAGAGAATAATTAAAATAATTAGCACTAGACAACGCTCCTATCCCTCTGGCATATGGGATGTAGCTGATCATCTTATGTTGTAACTATAGCTACCAACACAGCCTCATTGCACCTTTGCTTCATAGAATTAGAAGCTACAACCCAAGTCAGAGAATAATTAAAATAATTATCTGAAAAGGAGAAAGCTTTGCTAGTAATAAATGCACAGTTTGTGACCTTGTCTTCTAATGTAATACTGTGTTGTTGGCTACTGTGTGTACTGCCAACCAACAGAGCGAGAGGAGTCTGTTCGCATAGTTAATCGATCGCAGTTGCGATTGTTTGCTTGGACGGAAAATAGAAATAGAAACTTGCTAAAATGGGTCTTCAAATATACTTTGCCAGCTGTTTGCATCTCAGAGCGATCCACCCAAGTAAAGTCTATGTTTGTTAAACACTTCGTTAGAATGAATTGAGAGCATTGTTTGTCCAGGAGCTTATAGGTAATTCAGTTCTGACCAATCAGGAACTGGTACCTAATTGGCATTGGTTCTTGTTACCCATCCACACCTTTTAGAGTGGCTCTGATCAGGAAGTTTGCCAGGCATGTGCAGGGATTGTATTCATATAAAAAAAACAATGCTCCCTGGACCCTGAGTACAATAGAAGAAGTATGTCTGATAAATTGTGATGTTGAAGTGGTGGCACTCTGCAAGATGATGCACTGCCAGTTTGTAAGCTGATGCTATGATGTTTGACTTTTCAGTTTTGCATTTTGTTCACTTTTTGCATGGCTCCACTGTGCAGGCATGGTAGAGTGTTCTCTTTTCCCCCCCCTGGGTCCATATATCTCCTGTGGTTTGTTGTTGACAATCCATCAGGCCAGTTTGTCTCCAGGCCTTTATTTATTTATTTATTCTGATCTGAAGGTTGCCAACATATGTGATATCGATTTGGGGCTGTAAGGTATGAGAACAATTGGCTTAATCGGTGTACAGTACCACACATTACCTGTTGCAATAGATAGAAGACGGATTCCCTCGTCTCTAGCTAGACTGATGTATTGCTACCCTGCTAATGTTATGACAAGGGTGGCATTTGGGTTGCTGCTTTTTATCCCCCTATTCCCCACCCAATGTTGTCCTCCCTCCATCAATTCACTACTATTGAACTGTTTTATTGAGATTGAAGTATTGATCACTGCTCAGTCCTAACCTTGACTTGACAGAGTGGTCTGTCGGTCTGACTGCTTTTGCAGGAGCCCCTGTAAATTTCCTCTCCAGCAAATCCACTTTTATTCTTGTGAAAGGGCACTCTTTTTCAGTTTTTCCCCCTCTTCTTTCTTTTTCATTTACGGCCTTTTACTGTTTCATCACGATGAGGTGGTTTCATTAACAGCCCACCTCTCATACTAGTTGGAGAAAGTGATTGCCGATCAGATAGGCACTAGAAATTGTTCCACTGCACTGGGGAAGGCCAATATTGCAAGACCAACAACTTCTCAGTCAATTGAGCTCAGCAGAAAATCCATACGCTTTGGCTTTGAATTTTTTATGGTTGGGAGAAGAGGGTAAGAAAACTTGCTGAAACGTGTTTTTTTTTCTTTTGTCATACCCAGTTGTACAATGTTTATATATATATATATATATATATATATATATATATATATAAATAATTAATATGGTTTATTGTTGCTGTCGGTTGAAAACCTTTGTGTATGTCCAAAACTGTTTCTTGCGTCCATTGTACTTATTATTTAGTTTGTTAATACTAATATTTAAATATTAAAATAGCTGGCAATTTTCACCAGCTATACAGATCTACAAGCTTATCGCATCGCTACTGTCTTGAGAGAAGGACAAACTGGATCTAACCAGGACAGGAAAATATGCTCAAGAGGATAAGTACATAAGTTTGTAGTTTGATAAACAGAATCCTTAAAGGTCCACAGTTGTCTGCTTCCTTAAATAGTACATGCCAAATACCAGTGTCTTCTGCAACAGTGAAAGACATGGAAAAAAGGCAGCTTACGTCTGAAGAGGTGGAGCCAATCAATTGGGGTGCGTTTGGAGGTACACCAACGGCGCCCGAACGCACCCAGAGTTATCTCTCATGTACTGTATGTGTGTCTGTTCGTAGTATGAGATTCATGTGCACTGCTGGACCAATCAACGGGTAAAGTCAGTGATCTCACCGGGAGTGTTTCGGCATTCGGCAAGTGGGCAAATCATTTCAAAGAATAATTGTCAGTGGAAATGGTAGTTGTTGTCAGTTGACTTAAAGGGATATTTCACTTTCAAAAACACCTTTGGTCATTTTATCGTCTACTCAGGCCTTTGTGAGCCCCCCAGACAGTTTTTAAATTGTTTGATTCAGTATTTAGATATTTGATATTAATTTTATCAGACACGCCCCCTTCCTATACAAACCCATTGTATTTTCAAACTCCATTTTAACCATGATAGATTCATCAAAAACACCCGTCCTTGGTTCTGGTGACTCATACCGCCCTCCTAATACGCGAGGGGCCGTGTTTTTTCAATTACGTTTTTCATTTATTTTTTATATATTTTTTGGAAAAAAAAGAAAAAAAAATACAATACAAAAATGAAATAAAATAAATGAAAACATTTATTGGAAAAACACGGCCCCCTCACGCATTAGGGGGGCAGGGTGAGTCACCAGAACCAAGGACAGGTGTCTTCGATGAATCTAACATGGTTAAAATGGAGTTTGAAGTTACAATGGGTTTGTATAGGAAGGGGGCGTGTCTGATAAAATGAATATCAAATATCTAAATACTGAATCAAACAACTTAAAAACTCTCTGGGGGGCTCACAAAGGCCTAAGTAGACGATAAAATGACCGAAAGTTTTTTTTAAAGTGAAATATCCCTTTAATCGTAAGAAGGTCGCTTTTGTGCAAAAGAGAACAGATCTACTAACAACGCCTCATGATGCAACACGTTTTTAGATCGTATATACATTTTGGACATTTTGGTCGTACTATGCAATCTGGCCAGGTTGATCTTATGATTTTAATTATATGATTTAAGATTACTATGGCTATTTACAATATACTTACAGATGTCTGTGTAATTGTGGCGCTTAATGAGCAGCACTTACGTTTCAAAGTTTATGATTGGCTGAAAATCTCTATAATACAGCCATAAAGTGTGTAATAAACCATTTAAGACCCCTGGTCCATCCACCCACCCTGGAGCCCCCCCAGGGCCCCAGTCCCCGGCTGGCTACTATTTCCATCCAGCTGGACATTGTATACACTTGTGTATACAATGTCTACTAAATAATACCCAGAGAGGACAGACCTCCAGACCCCTCTAGTGGGTCTGTCTTTTCCCTGCTCACGCATGGTTCTCACCTTTTTCACCCCTAACCAGTATGTACAGTAACATGCATCATGGGAAGGGGCATGATCATTTTCTTAGTTTTCTGGCAAAAACAAAAGAAGTTACCTTTTCGTCCCTCATCAGTTTGCATCCCTGCAAAACATAAAGCGGGCTGGTATAGCAGAGCTATTGAGGTTGATTTGAAAAATTTGGGATGGAGGTACTTCCCTGCATGGACGAAAAGGTTAATGCTGAACAGGGCCAGGGGGTTTCCGAGGTTAGACACACAGACGGGGCAAAAACAGAATCCAGCCTCTGGACTGGTGCAGATAATGACAGTAAACCTGTCAAATCGAGGCCTGAGAAGGTGACAATGGATGAAGACTATTTGAAGTTGTAGTCACCTAGAGCACCAGCTGGTCTTCACACTTAACAATATTTAAGTAATGTAATGTTGTCTCCAGCAATACAGAAAAGACATATTAGATATTTTATATTAGGTTATGCTAGTGGTCCCAACATCGCAGAAGATTTTAAGATTTTAGTTTTGCTTGCACAAGCGCATGGTCTGTTTGGACTACCATTTTCTTTCACTCAAATGAATGTATACTTGTGATACACGTTTAAATTACAGAGGAGCTGCTCCTCATATAACATGCATTTATGTGGTAAACATTACTTTTGTGCACAGATATTTGGACTTCGGTGATGTGAGACTTGTTTTCTCATCACATTATTCCCTGCAGGGTGCATGGCTTATAGGCCATGTGTTTGTACAGATATACTGTATGTGTATGAAAACAGACGGCTGCTTTGGCAGGGAAATGGGGACATGTCGATTGCTACCCTCCCGGCAATATTTTCCCTGCGTCCTACATCACCTCTAGTCTAAATAGTTTTTGGTTAATGTAAAACACAAGGCACTTTGACCATCAAACATGCACAGAGGGTTTTTACACCCTTCGTTCCCACTCAGCAAGGCACCTTGGGTATTACTCTAAATTGCTTTCTTTAAAAAAAAAAGTAATTCAGTCAGCTCCTCTGTTGGGCTTTCTGTCCTGTTCCAGTGTTATTATATGTCAGAGTATGAAGAGTTGATAACCCAATGACATACATATGCACACACACACACGCATAGCTGCAGATTGTGGAACTTACAGTACACACACACACGTGCGCATGCACACAACACACGTGTCTCACTTAAATACAAATACTGCACCTGCAAGGACACAATGGTTTGCTGTATCCACTCTCATTTACAGCCGGCAGTGAAATCCTTCACTGTTGCCTAATGCGAAGTGAACGTAACCCCCCTCTATCAAAACCGTTTCTCTGTCGTCTCCGGCTTCTCCCCCTTTGGTCCAGCTTATATGAGGCTTAGCCAGTGTGAATAGCACCACTGAAGGCTCCACACCTTTAACCTCTTAGCCCATTTATGACCTAGAGCCATTTAGACTCAATTGGATGTTACCAACACCTCAGCTCTCCATAGCCATATGCTGACCTGGCCATCCATCAATGTCGGCCTTTGTTTTTTTATTACAACACTCTCTGCGGTCCATCCTGTCCACCAATCTGACTGACTCCGTGGCTTATAAATGCAGTAACAAGGACACAGAGGCTATTTGGTGCCTGATGGATCCAGCAGTGCAATTAGAACAAGCACATTTACATGGCAGTGGCTACAGTGACATCCACTTAAACACCCATGGCTTTTTCCTTTTCGTCTCTCGGCCCATTTTCTCCATTGATTTTTTTCACCCCACCTCATTGATTATGCTGTATACTGCAAGGCCTAAACACTTTGGTTGTATAATTGGTTAATGAGCTCTGCTTGTATGTAGAATACTTAAAAACGTGCAGGATATTTAGACGCCAATCGCTCACATTGTGCATATGAAGTCTGTTACGCGTACATCCGCTTGCCTGCCCCGCTCACTGTGTGCCTTTTACCCTCCATTCCTCCTTTGTCTCTCATGTCAAAGTGATCTGCAGTGAGGTAAAACTTGAAGCAATTAATGTTTTTATCATACGTTCTTATTTGTAATTAAGTGAACTTACTACTGTGTAATTATTGGGGTGACAGTAGGAGACTTGACTTTTATCTCAAGAGTTTATTTAGAATGACCAAGACAAATCAACTGAATGCAAGGTTACTAATTTGTTGCAAATGTGCAACAGAGACTAACCTCCCCTGGATTATTTTTGGTTTACTAGCCTATTCCCATCCATGCAGTCTGGCCGTCCACCAAGATCCAGGTTCTGCTTGAGGTTTCGTCTCGTTAAGGGTAGTTTTTCCTCAACACTTTTGCCAAGTGCTTGCCCATGGGGGAATGTTGGGTCTCTGTGTAGAGCATGGTCTCGACCTGCTTTACATGTAAAGTGTCTTGAGATAACTTGTTATAAAATGTATATCCTCGTAAGCAACTGGGCTGTGTGATAACACGTGCGTCTGTATGCTCGCATACCTGCGTCTGTGGCAGTTTGGAGACCTGCGATGGCTGTCTCAGGTGAGAGTGTCAGGGAGAGCGAAAGCCACCCCATCGCCTCTGTGGCACTGTAAACCTACACCCCTCCAGCCCTGATCAAGGAGGCCAGGCTCTGCAACCCTCAGTACCAACTTCAGAGTCATCGAGAGAGGCCCTATGAATACTGCATGATGGAGCTTTTATTACAGCACGGCCTAGAGTGTAAATAAGATCCAGGCAATGGGGCACGTTTACTGGGGTCAGATAAGGGGGAAGTGGGGGGGAATGGCTATGTAACCTTGTCCCTCTCTCTCCCGCCGTCACAAGCCTGTCACTGTAACTCATACAGGAACGCTCAGCCCTGAGGTGGTCAAGGACAGTCTCGAGGTAAAGCTTGGACAAAGCAACGGTCACCCCATATCTCAAGCCCTGTTGAGGGAAACCAGCCAGTATTTAGGGCCTTCATGTTTCCTTGTGAACCTGCCCACATATTCATTTGTGAAATGATGTTACGTTGAGTTTCACTGAACACTAAGGTATATATATTTTATAAAATAGAAGAATGAAAATGATATATGTGGACCTGTTTCCCCATATCATTAATTTTACAGAATTGCCCTGCAATGTTTGTCTTGTTATAAAAGTCCAGAGTTGTGAACTAGAGCTTTCTCTGTTTTGTCAGAGCCGTATTTTTTGGCCAGCCTGCCTCCCACACAGAACCTGCTCAATCAGTATTTAACTAGTCAGTATTTATATTTCTGTATACCTCTGCACTCTTGTCTCAATTAACATCTTTGTCTCATCTTAATTAAGAAGCAGCAGCCATGCTTAACTGACATTGATTATGGCTTAAAGGGAGAGTGAGACATCAAAACGGAAACAAGACCGTGTGTGTGTGTGTGTGTGTGTGTGTGTGTGTGTGTTTTACAAAAAGATCCGGACAAACATTCTACAGTATAGCAGGCTTACAGATAGATATTTATCCTTGAAATATCTACTATAAATGCACAAAATAATTTATCCCATAGCTTGAAAAATGTCCATATACGGCACAATACGATCATTAGCCAGAAATAAATAGTCTAAACTCTAAAACATCTACAGTGTATTTGAATGTGCAGGTGCATCATTACACAGCCGCAATCAGGAGCAAGTGTGTGTTCTAACTGTGAGTAGTTACCAGACATGACACTAAGAGGTGTCATTAATTAAAGGCCGAGGCCAGTTTAGAGGTGTCTGGACGAGGAGCAACGTGATACTCCAATCTAAGACACATTAATCACACCCTGCACCATGAACATTCTCTCTCGCAGACCTACTGACAGGTGAGATGCCAGGTATCCCATTTACCCGACCCACTCGCAAGCAAAACCAGCTTGCGTAACATGCTCGTTCCCCCGTCACTATCAAGCGACAGCTGTTGGACAGTCTTCGTCCTTGAGGATTGAATGTTGAGACGTCCTGAGGTATTGTCACCGGTGCCGTAAACGAACCTTTGCGGGCTGTAACTAAAGCCGACGTTTGGCATTAAGGAGTTTCATAATTAAATCATTATGGGGCCGGGCTGTGGCTGCTGCTTTACCTGCAACTCTAAACCCTGTCTGGGAGCGAACGGGCCATCGGGTTGACTGAGACGGTTTTGACCTTTGACCTTTGGAAGAAATTATAAAGGCATTTTGTCATGCTCGTTGGAACCCGACTGCCCTCAAACCTGCCATCCCAGTCAAATTTTTGTTCATTCATTACCCATCGCTTGAATACATTTTCTTTCCCTTGCACGTTTTTTTTATTTATTTGAATACAATGATTGAAGGTCCTTCTTCTGTAATTTGTCTATTCTTTTTTCTCCTTACAGAGCATACCATCTTCTTGGTAAGCGAGTTTTAGCAGTCAAGGTAAGGAGAAGGGCAGTGTACCTGCCTTTTTTATTGTACACTACTAACTAAACCCTCAACCTTTTCATGCCATCTTGTCTGCAATGTGAATTCCATTCTTTGGTGCCACCTCATGAGCAAATTCATGTTACTGTTTTAATATTTATCTATTTTTCCGTTTGCTTTGTCTGACAAGATCGCCATGAATGGAAACACATTTCCTTGAACTTGGTTTTGAGCCTACACCCGCTGGCAACACAAGATTCAAGATTCATTATTGTTACATCCCATTATGAAAGTATAAAAGTATAATTCTTAGGTTTCAACATTGCAGCAACATGAGAAGTACAAAACAAGTAGCACTAATATAAGTTGTACTAAAGAAATACATTGCAAACATAATTGTATAATGTAAGGTGCCTTTGTTTAGGTGCTGTGTGCATCGGTCCTACCTCTAAATATTATACAGTGTGTATATATTTATATAGTTAACTATATCAAATCACAACCATTGATATGGAGTTGGTCCCCGGTTTGCTACTATAACATTCTCCACTATTCTGGGATGTTTTTTAACTAGTTAGAACATTGCTGCTGCAATTAGCACAAGAGTATTAGTGAGGTCAGGTACTTCATGTTGGGTGATTAGGCCTGGCTCGTATTTGACGTTCCAATTCATTCCAAAGTTGTTTGATAGGGTAAAGTTCAGGGCTCTGTGCAAGTCAGTAAAGTTCTTCCTCATTCATCGCAACAAAGCATTTGTGTGTGGGGGAGCGTAGGGGGCACGTGGGTATTGTCATTCTGAAACGGGAAACGGCCTTTAACAAACTGGTGCCACAAAATTAGGAGTACACAGTTGTCTAGAATGTCATTGTAGCTGTCTCCATTCACTGAAACAAATGTCAGTAATTAGAAATACAAATTAGAAAGGGTGTGTATGTATGTGTTTGTGTATATATATGTGTGTGTGTGTGTGTGTGTGTGTGTGTATATATATATGTGTATGTGTGTGTGTGTGTGTGTGTGTGTACGTATGTATATGTGTACGTACGTATGTGTACGTACGTACGTACGTGCACACAGTTTAACAATGTATTTATGTCCACACACAGGGAAAGCATACAGGGACACAAATATTTTAGGTGCAGTAAAGGTTACATTCTCAAACTCATGGATATATGTCCTCATGATATAACACGCATGTCACTCAGCGCTCCAAGTACCGGCGGCTCTGCCACATATGGGAGCAGAGACGGCACAATACTTTGCCAGCCTTTCTGCCCCGTCTTTGGGCATCCCAAGTTGTCGAAACCCTCCAACAAACAGTCCGTGGGTATGTCCTTGGCTGGATCACCAGAGGAAACAAAGTTCTTAGTCTTCTTACTGCTGCTTGGTGTTAAAGCGCTCCGTATAGTTGTTCTCATGGGCCTGGAAGTCCACCCATTGCTATTCCGACAGTGGACAGACCCACCGCGGGAAGGCCGCCGGGTCTATTGCCTCTCTTCCCGGTAGCTGTTCACGGGAGGGGCCGTCAGGTAGCGTCGGCTGTTGGTAGAGTCCACTGGTGAGAAATGCCTTCTTGTATGCAAGCTACATAGTCCACAGAAATTGCAAATGCATCCACTGCACCTACATTGACGGTGGTAGTTACAACGGGGCAGTTTAACGTCATGCCCAGGACACACACACACAAACACACACACACACACACACACACACACACAGTATACGGTATGTGTCACTCTGCTCATGCTGCCTGCTACCATGATGGGTGCATGCACTCGCATACATGTGGGAAAACCTATGAAGGAGGACCAATTGAATCAGACTTACTTACTACAACACTGATAGGCAGGCTACACTGGAGAACCGATTCATTGAATCAGACTTTTAATGACAGACCGATAGGCATGCTACACTGAATGATATTGAATGAACCGCTTACTCAAGGGGTGTCTTAACTGGTGGTCTGTGTGCCAGATGCGGCTGGATCGTTTGGATTGTGAGAAACCATTTTGAGAAATTGTTTGTTTTAATCATGCACCCGAACGTAACCCTAGCATCCCGAAAAATATTTGAACATTCGTCGAAATTAGCAGATATCTACAAACTCATAACGCTCACAACTGCTCGTTGTACTGTATTAGATGGCTGAGAAGAGGTCTCTGCTGTTAACTTTTCCAGTACTAATGATGTTAAAATATATCAGCAGGAGTTAGCAGCAGAAAGGGTTTACTTGTACTGAAAGTGTTAATCAACTATTTGCATACTTACTGTACCAAGTCATTAGTAAGTAGTTTACTAATAGCTTGTTCATGATCTATTAACTATTTATAATGCATAGCTGTAAATCATTAACCAGCTATTAACAAACCTTTAGCAAGTCATTAATAACTCATTAGCTAACGGTTTGTACAATTATAATAATATAAAGTGTCTTTGTGTGTGTAAATAATATATGTGTGTGTGTGTGTGTGTGTGTGTGTGTGTGTGTGTGTGTGTGTGTGTGTGTGTGTGTGTGTCCTGCCTTAATAAATGTGCATTATGAGAACGTAGTTGTTTCAGTCTGTGGTTGGGATGGCTGGGGTCTTTGATAATCTTAGGGCTGTACTGACACTATCGTAACAACACTGTAACAACTCCATGGCTGCTTCATTTTTCAATAATGATAACTTTATTCGGAGATGAGGCAGTCTCTATATCAACAATGCACTGAAGTATTCTCTTTTTGCCCTAAGCTGTTCAGGATCATTAAAGAAAGCATTTTTGGTAAAACGGCTTTGTCCAAAGTTAAAGGGGCAGTACACCCAAAGTAGAAAAACATACATATATATATATGTATTTTTTCCTCTTACCTGTAGTGCTATTTCTCTATCCACAGTTGTGGTGTGATTCACTGATGTTTGGAGATGTTTGCCATAGTAGAAATGTCTACCGTCGCCCCAATACAATGGAGCCCTATTACATTTAGTTTTTGACACTCAAAGCAGGAACATATTTCAGTTTTGAACCGTTGAAACTATTTTCTATCGAAGTAGGCCAGCCAACACTGTCTCTGTTCAAAAGGCAGCATACCAATATTCATTGACTGCTTTCTTCTTTTGTGTGGAGATTAAGTTGCCAGTTTTAGTTCTCAAACTGTGGAGATCTGTGGATTCATTTTGAGTAAAGGAAATACAATATAATGTATTCATCTCATAAGCATCGATGAATACATTAAAATAATAATATATTGTATATACTGAATAATTAATTTTATTTGAGTCTCTTGATTAATCTTTTTTGGGGTGAGCACATTATCTTGAGTTACTGTTATGATTTCTGGAATGAGACGTGGTTGAGTTTTAACTGGTGCAGTACCTGTGAGTGAGTACATGGAGGCCAGTCTGTGACATCAGTCATTTATTACTATGATTATGAAGTTAGTGCCCATTGTCAGAGTGCTTGGAGGCCAGTCTATGACGTCAGTAATCGGGTATATGGAGAGACATACACAGATACACAGACAGATTCCTGGGTAACACTTTATGATAACCATCTGGGACATTATTCTAAAGTTCTATCGAATCGTAATTTACTGTAAATGTGCGAAATCTCTGTGTGTGAGTTTGTGCGTCTCTAGTATATGGAGAATTGTCTGACTGATCGACCTCAAACTCGCCACGCGCAACGCAGAGGACCCAAGGGAGTGCGTGCCCGGCATTGGGTCGGTCGGAGCGGCGGTTGTCCAGTACTGCCGAACCCCCCGATATATTCCCATATTATACACATAATGTAGTTCTGGTTGTCCAGAACTGCCGGTCCGACCGATATAACCATATATGGGCATATACTGATGGCATCAGGGATGAACCGACTGACCAACTTCAAACTCGGCCTGCGTGCCGAGAAACGTATCCCACTAATCCACTTATCTTGACTAATTAGTCAAATAAACATTGTGGCCTTGGTTTTTAAACCATTGGATTATCACCCTGGAACGCCCCGCCCCCCCCCTGGACAGGACATATGCCAGGGGTAGGCAATTGAGATAAGCCTAGGGCCAATATCACTCCCAGACATTCCATCGCGGGCCGGGCCTCCCCGCGAACATGCACGCGCGCCAACACGCAAAACTTTTCGGGTCTAATTCGGGTCTAACTCGGTCTAATTCGGGTCTAATTTGGGTCTAATTCGGTTCTGTTTGACCAATATAAATCAACATTTTTTCCGGTTTAAATATCAGCACAGGCGATTTTTCTGGTGATTTTTTTTTTTCTTCTCCATTTTCCTCTAATCTAGCTATAAAATGTTATAAATCCTTTAAAATGCATCGTGTTTATGAGTGCATGATTTCAAAAGTGGGTTCAGGTTCTATGAAATAAGTATTTATAATTAGTTTAACATTAATTTTTAATACTTTTTTTATAACACTTTTCAGTAAATCATTCATACTGTATCTTTCTGTATTTGGATATAATAGATATAATAGCGGCCTATATGTGAGACTATCGGTCTGATACTGTATAAAAATAAAATCCCTCCCCCCAAAAAAAATCAAAACATATTTTTCTAAAAAAAATAAAAAATAAATAAATTCTCAAAATTATCTCACGGGCCAGATATTATTTCTGGGGGGCCAATTTCGGCCCGCGTATCGCCTATTGCCGACCCCTGACATATGCTCTGTTGATTTTGACCAATAACCCTGAAAATGTGATTTCAGGTTATTCCCTTGGACATCACAGTGGAGCTGCAGAAGCAGATCATGTCAGAGTTAGATATTCTCTACAAGGTTAGTGGGGACTGATTTAACCTGTTCCATTCTTTTTAAACTTTTTTTTTCTCAGATCAGAGGGGAACTTTCCTCAGAATTGCATTTTGTAAATGTAGTAAATGTATTTAATGGGCTGTCATTTAAAAATTGTAATGGAACACTTATCTTTATACGCTAAGCAAAATGTCACTCTGTGGACAGGAAGCTGCCTATGCTGTACCACATATTACAGTACAAGCACTAGTACAGCAGTCTTCTCCAAAGCAGTGAAATAATGAGGTTATTGTTCAGTGAATGGGAATTTTAGTTGCTGTATCCTTTCTGTGCACAGAGAGATGAAACGGCAACACAGACCAGACGAAAAGGTCCTCTGTGAGCCATAGCCATTAGCTTAAACAAATGGCATTAAAACGTATTGAACATTCTTGAATAATGACTTCTGACCTTTAAATTGTACCTAAGGCTGTTAGACATGTTGAGGGATCACCCACAGGCCACCTAGATAAATTAATTAGTTTGAACTATAATTGTTTATTCCCCTTTGTGACATACAGTACATCTTCAAGATCTTTGTTTTAACCTAATATATCAATAAATCAATTGTATCAATAAAAAACTTCTCTTAAACGTGCAAGTGGCAGTGTGTGGGTATATCTCTCCAGATTGATCACAACCTATATATAAATTCACAATAATACAAATGGTTCAAATATTTTCGTTCCCCTTTTTTCCTTATTCTAATATTTGACACTAGTGTGCAAAGGCACACTTTTAAGTAGATTATTTCAGTGCAGTAACACCCTGCATGAAGATGTTTACACCTGTACATACTAGTTCTTATTCTAAAAGCAAACGCATGCTTCCAGTGAACCCTGGTTGTTCCCCATGTCATCAGTGTGCAGCTTGCAACAACTTTTTAAGAACCATCTCACATCCTAGGATTAAGACATAATTCAAAGTAATTAATGTATTTTCTTTACTGTCCTTGTTCAATGGGGTACACTACATACACATCAAGACATTTCAAAACAAGACTATCTGATCAGAAAAGACCTGTAAGATCTGTAGGAAGAAGAGCGGTATATCTTACCAGAATGGGAACCTTTTAAAAGATGAAACACTCCGTTTTGATGTCATATTTTTGGGTGGAGGGGCCGCTTATATTGCAGACACCAGTCACCTGCAAGTAACTTGGCATAAGCATGGCATTGAGAATGCAGTCTACTATGTTTTCTCTATAGAGATGTTTAAGGCCGCTGTAATAAATGATTAAGCAAAACCCATTAAATATTTACTCGGACTTGACATTTTACATTGTAAACATGCTGTCTTCCCTGTTTCTTCCCCCAGTGTGATTCTCCCTACATCATCACTTTCTACAGTGCCTTTTTTGTGGAGAACAGGATAAACATATGCACAGAGTTTATGGACGGTGAGTCTGGCTTTGGCTAAGGCCTGTGGCTTTTACAGGGTATTTACTGTACTCGTACTGTAGCTAGCCTAAGCTTTGTAGAAAGGGCCTCAGGGAACTTGCCTCCGTCTCTCCACCATGTATCCATTTACACTTCTACAGAGCGAGAGAATGCCTTATCGCTGTCAGCTGGTTAGCATGTCTGTGTGCTAAGAGCTACAAGGGCATGATTAATCCTGACTTCAACGTGTTTGTGTGTGCTTAGGTTTTTGTGAGATACAGTCAACTTTCCTCAGAAATGATATTCGAATATTGGTCTTAAAAATTGGCAGATATTCGAATATATTCAAATATTATTATTATTATTATTATATATTTATTTAAAAAATATATTTTTTTCAATTTTGTTTTTGACAGAAACAATACAAAAAACAATGTATCGAGTGCTCGGATCCAATAAAACATATCTTTTCTTTGTTTTGATACATTGTTATTTGTATTGTCCCTGTCAAATAAACATAATAAAAAAAAATGTATATTCGAATATTAATTTTCATATTCGAATATACATATTTTCCCCATATTCGAGGAATATTCGATATTCAAATATTAATTCACCAGCCCTAGTGCATGTGCACATGTATGTCTGCTTGTTACTGCAGTGGTTCCTCTGTTTCCCACATCAGTCAACTTGTCAACAATTATTGAGAGAGCAAACGCCAATTGATTGGCTGGGTGCTACTTCGCTAAATAATGCAGGAATCATGTTCATTTGATCCAAGACTAACACACACACATACAGACACACACAGAGACGCACACAGACAGACAGGGGTGAAAACATAATCTGTACCTCCTGGCCTAACAGATAAAAACCACAAGCCCTTGTCTACCAATATATAGTTAGATAGATGCCTACCTTTATTGATCCCATGGGGGAATTTCAGTCACTCGGAGGCAGCATGTGAGCACTGTTACTGATTTCCCCAAACTGATATGATAGTTTTCATGACAAATATGCATTTCTCAACATGACTCTGGGTACCCTGATATGCGTAAACCCAGGTATTGTCTATTACACGAATATGTGGTTTGCAAATCATTTGGTCAAAGAGGCTAGAACATGAGTAAGATGTGAGTGAAATAAATGGTAATAAAAAAAATAATGGTTTACTGGGTACGGCTTAACAGTTTCTTTGTGCAGGTGGTTCTCTGGATGTCTTCAGGAGAATCCCAGAGCATGTGCTCGGTAGGATCACAGTAGCGGTAAGTTTATATACAGTAAAACACTTCTGATTGCCCTGATTACTACTGGGCATGTAGCACTTAATCCGTATTATGAATCAGTAGTAACCAGTAAGCATGACCAGTAATTAAGTAATCACGTCTTTCATGTCCATCTGGCTCTTCTACAATACCATAGTTTCCTGAACTACAGGTGTGAAACTTTCAATTAGCCTCCCATAGGAAGGAGATGGACCACACACACACACAGTGTCACACACACACACACACACAAATAACTCAATTAAAACCAGCATTTTAATGCCAAAGGCCTTGGATTTGGATAAATGCCTCCCTCTTCTCGACCCTCATTACTCCAAGCCCCCACCTCCCCTTTGTCTCCTCTCCTTCAACTTTGTCCGTAATCAAACATTGACAGCTATTTAGTCAGCGTTAATTCTAATTCACAGCTTTCCCTTCTTATCCACTGTCACAGTTGTTAATTATCACAGAAGGCAAAGCACCCAAGAGAGCATGTGTGATGCTGCTCTCATCTGTCGTCGTACTTCCACAGGCAGTACGAGTTCAGGGAGACACAGGCTTTGAGGGAGAATTGCAGTCAAGATTGAGAATAAAACACATATTCAAGTCGCCTTCTCTTCTTTCCTGTTTCGTGGGACAGAACGTTGTAGACTGGGGGTGTGGAAAATAGGACACAGCATTTATTTTTATATATTGGGGCTTTTCTGTACAGTGGAGAGCGACAGGAAAAAATACAGAGAGAGAGAGTAGGGCGAGTGACATGCAGCAAATGGTCTAGCCGGCCGGGAATCGAACCAGGGACTTGCTGTCAGGCATTAGAGCCTGTGTGTGTGGTACTTGCTCTAGCCACTCAGCTATCAGGCTGCCCAGACACTGCATTTTGCAGTACATCATCAAAAGTACATTACTTACCGTTGACTGTTTTGTGATTTTTGTGTTTTCCTTTTTTCTTTTTCACCTTGCGACAAATGAATTATGCCCCATCAGTTTAATACCAGCTCAGTGACTTTGTGGTTAGGGTGTCCGCTCTGAGTTTGGGAGGTCGGGGGTTCAATCCCTGTTTTAAATATACTTGCCGAAAGTAGCCGATCACAAGCTCACAGTGTGATAAATGTTTGACGCGTCGTGAGCTGTAGGCTATTTTCACCAAATGTTATTCCCAGAATAGGGATGCTAGGGTTCAAGTGGGTAAATTGTACACTTGTTTGTTAAAAGTCAAACATTTTGTAGGTTTGTAGAGCTCTGTATGCTTTCATATTGTATTGACACAATGACACAATGTATTTTAATAATGATTACACCATTTATGGCTTCCCTTTTGTAAATGGTCTTTAACATGATCAGAATTTCACCCTCGCCTTTTTATGTTAAACTGTGTACAGTAAAAACTAATTATAAATAAATGAACACTTCAGATTTTGCTGTGAATGAAAGATGTATAAAATGGTTATATTATACATTTTGTGTTCTTTTTCCCGACATCACTGTTCATTATACATTAGCAACATTCACATCCTCGCCAGTCAGAGAGAGAAATTAGAAAATAGATGATACATTTATGTGTACTTTGAGATATAGTTTGGGTATCGAAGCTCAAAAGTTTAATTTCGTTTTTGGGTATCGAAGCTCAAAGTTTAATTTAGTTTTTCGGTATCGAAGCTCAAAAGTTTAATTTAGTTTTTGGGTATCGAAGCTCAAAGTTTAATTTTGTTTCTGGGTTACATGTTAAGCCTCAATTGTATTTTTTTACTGTTTTAAGAAGAAGAAGAAAAAAACAATAGATGAATACTTAAATGGAATGCTCTTAAACCTTTGGAGTGTGAATACATGGTTGTATGTTGCTTTGGATCATAGCACTTGTGGTGAAGTTTGTCTGATAATGTTGAAATAAATAACGTTGTTGTTCCCCCTGTGCCACAAGGTGGTCAACGGCTTGACTTATCTATGGAGCCTGAAGATACTTCACAGAGGTGAGAGGGGGGACTATGAAGGCTCGAAGTTATTAAACAACAGTCAGAGAGAGTTGATAAAGGCCAGCTGCAGAATGCTGACACAGCGCTTCTCTCAACCATTTTGTCTCTGCAGACGTCAAGCCCTCCAACATGCTGGTTAATACTCGAGGACAAGTCAAGCTCTGTGACTTTGGTGTCAGCACACAGGTAAACTGCTGCGCATGTGTATTAGAAAGAGTATGACGATATCGTGCACTGAAAATAATAGATCTGCAATCCCAAAGCTCATAAAATAATAGATCTACAAGCCCCAAATGGGTTGCATCACAATGCCTTGTGAGCTTGTATATCACGAATCAGGCATAAGAAGGTTTTTTTGTATTTGTCTCCGAGACAGCTCTCTGCTCTGTGCCATTTTGTGGATGAGTGTGTGCACGTGTACTCTAGCTACTCCTGTTTGTGTATTGCTAACCTGTCAGTCTGCGCATTCATTTTCCACTCAAGATAACAGAGTGATCCCTCGGGACAGCCCCTCGCATTAACTTAGCCGCTCGCCGCCATTGTTCTGCAGAGTCCCAAAATTTGACTGGCTATAATTGTGACTCGCGCGCGACAACGGCACGTCCTCATTGATATGTATGAATTGCTGACGGACAATAGCTGGAGCCATTGTGTGTATGTGCCTGTCTTGGGGTGGGTGGGGGTGGGTGAGGGTGGGTGACGTGTGTTAGTAATGTCATCAGCAGAGCTGACCCTCAAAAGGTCAACACTGAGAGGTCTTCTACTTAACATCCTTTTGGTTGAATTGTAAAATTCATTTTCAGCCTGCATAGAAACTCAAGTTGGTAGCATTAACAACACTGAGTCACTCTGTCATAGCGCTCTCTCTCTCTAGCCCTTTCTCTGCAGGACCGCATTTAAAAAAAAGAGAAAAGGAGTCATAAGGGAACAGACAGTCATTATCCCAGTCCTATCATTGATGGCATGTGCCATCGTACGCGCACACACACACACACACACACACACACACACACGCACACACACACACGCACACACACACACACACACACACACACACACACACACACACACACACACACACACACACGCTTAAATGTCCCCTCGTCCCCCTCTTGTTCCCTAGTGTAAGCACTGAGAACAGCCCAAAAATAACACCCTGACATTTCAGTAGATTTGGGGGAATGTAAGTTAGAGAAGGATGAAAGATGGGAGTTGCTACTTAATATAGGACAACGATGTAGTGACTCTTAGAGGTTGTCTGACTATGTCTCTCTATCAGTTTAAACCCTCTACTTTCATGTATATGACTGATTATATATGTTGTTGTTTTTTTTGCAGTTGGTGAATTCTATTGCCAAAACATACGTGGGAACTAATGTGTACATGGCGGTGAGTGAATTCTACTTTTATTGAACACACATTAACGTTAGCACCTTTTATAATGATGTGCTGTAGCTGATGTTTGTTTGCTTCTCCTGCACAGCCTGAAAGGATATCAGGAGAGCAGTATGGTATCCATGCAGATGTGTGGAGTGTGGGGATCTCGTTCATGGAGGTAAAGCACCACTGGATTGGCATGTGTCTTTAGAAAGAATTGAGCTGCAGATTTTATTTTAAAAAAAAGCTGCAATCCGTAACTTTTATGTTCTTCCTGGGATTCAAACCCAGGGATTCAAATAAGTTCCGGATTGCAGCTCCAAAAATGGAACTGTACCAGTCCATTTGGTTACATTTGTACACTCTCAGATCTACAAAGGGATAAATTAAGACTTTTCACACTTTTATCTGTTTTTCCCCCAGGAGACATTATTCTGTTTACTGTGTCTTACACTGGGCCTCATTCACTAAGCTTGGGTCCGCACATAATTTGTACTTATTGACATATATCCGCACTTTTCCACGTACAGAGTCTGATTCATATAAAAATAAATTGTCTGTGGATTTTGGCGGACGTCCACTCAAACTCATGTCTGCTCGGATGCAGACTTATATCTCAAATATTGCGGATAATTTATTAGAATGCCTTATTCTTCATACAGAATAAATTACGATAAAACCTCAAATAAAATATTTATGTGCCCGACATTTGTCATCGCATATAACAGAAAAAATATGTCAAACGATCTATTGCTTGGATGCATATTATACTGTATACATGATGCAAATTCAATATATATATATATATATATATATATATATATATATATATAATATCCTTTCCCAGTTTTATTAGCCTTTGTTCGTGAGGTTAAACTTTGTAAACTTCTTATTCTAATTACACATGAGAGTAGGCTATTACTTTTTTGACGTTCAGCAGATCTATCGTACGAGGGACTCTGTTGCCAAAATACACTGATCTACAAGTTGTCAAGGCGGTGCGACACGTAAGCTTGGTGATCTATTCATTTTGACGAGTGATGACGTTTATCGTCTGCCGTTGGATTTTTACGGTTGCCTTATATGGTGTTAAATGGGGCGTGGAACAATGCAAATGATTTCCGCGGGAGCGCACGTATGACTTGCATACAAAAACGAGATACACCTGTGATCCGCACAAATCAAAGCTCTGCACTCCCATTCATTAATCGCACGTCAGATTTGACTTATGAGATATACAGTACATGACCCTTTACACACAAATAATGTCGAACATTTACGACCAGCTTAGTGAATGAGGCCCAATATCTGTTTGTGTACACACTGATGAAGGCCAGATGGCTGGGAAAAATAACACTTTTTGAACTGTATGAGCCATGTAAACATTAATATCATATACAATGTTATATACTGTCATATAGCATTTTATGATCATTTATATGTTGTGTGTTTCCTTTTCATTTTTTCAGCCATATAGCCTTCAGCAGTTTGTACAAATTAATGGATCCATTCTCTACTTTAAAAAAGTACACAGTACCTCAGTGTTGATTTAACTCTTGTGTAAAAATGTTCCAAGCCTTTACTGGGGGATAAATAGAACTGAACTGGATGTATGTAATAATAAGTCCATTTAAGGCAATGTTTTAATTGTTCCTGTCAATTTGAGGGATATGTTAAGAAGGGAACCCTGGAGGGTATTGCGAAGGACTATAGGCTGGATATTGTTCATGCTTGCATACACGGCGCTCCTGTGTGTGGCTGTGTATTAGTGACTTTGCCCGCCTCTCCCCAGGGCCTTGATACAGTGCGCCGCTGACAGGACTACATTTTCAAATAACATTTTAATTTCAGTATTACACTTGCCAGGTCTCTTGCCCTCCCCATTGACACTATTGATTCTCCATCTGTTTATTTGCACAGCTCTCCCCCTTCCCAGTTTGACAAATTATTTAGACTTCCATCTCATCTTGTATTACGTCAATACTGTTGAATATTATTACAATCCTTATACTAATTGTTGAATGCAAAGAAAGAGAGCCACGTGAAAATGATCAGCATAATCTTTACTTGGTAAAGAGTTTTCTCACCATGCTACCAAAAAGCTCCCTTTTCTCTTTACTTCCATCCAGAACAGTATACATTTGTCTAAATGAAATGGCTTCAAGTCCTATTTAATGTGGAATAATCCACAGCCTGCTTAGTCTATGTATGTTCAATGCAAACATGTCACTTTGCTGCCTTTGACCAAGATGAAAGATGGACTCCCCAAGTGAGTTGTCAAATGTCAGGGGATAGTTATCAAGAAAAAAGGAAAAGAAAGAAACCACCCTGCTACTCACACCGCATCCATCTGCCGCACAGTCCTTCCCTCCTTTTGTTTATCCCACCGTTTTGTTCTCGGCAGGGGGTACTTGTAGGGGGTTATTAACTAATAGCTGATGGTGTTTTTTTAGAAGGGGGCACTGAGCTTCTTTCAAAGCCTATAATAAGGCTCATATTCTGCACGTTTCAGTAAATCTTGCAGCGTTGAACTATCCATGCAAATACACATACTCAAAGGTGTCAAGAAGCTTGCAATGGAAAGTCTTTTATACTCCCAATACACATACATGAGAATAATTATACTGTATGTAGTCTACACACACAATCCAAACATTTCCTTCACACACATGGCATAGCACCACTGGCTTGAGGATCTCCAATTACTTTCCTGTTATTGTAATGACTGTACACTTATGGGACAGTAGCTTGTAGAACACTGGCATTAAATCTGTCTTTTGAACGATCAGGATTTGCTACTAAAATGTAGATGACTTGGACTCCTTACTCTGTATGGTAGGACCTGACAGTCATGCTTTTCTCTTTATACAGTTGGCACTGGGCACATTCCCCTATCCACAGGTGAGTACACTTCTGTGTAGTACAGTATATGTGTGCAATTCATTCAGCAGTCAGCAATGGACCTGTTCAGTCTATAAGGTCATGAGGTATTTTAAGGAAATTAACTTTAGAAAGTATTAGAAAGTAAGATTATGTTTTTATCTGTCCTTTCCAGTACACCCCAAGTATAACCAAAGTTGTTTATTGGGTAATTTTTCTTAAAAGATTTAACTAAATTATGGATCAATGTATTGTATTTGCATCTTACTTGAGTTGTGTAGTTGGTTATTCATGAAAACAGGTTTAGCATGACATTAGGGGCCAACATAGTGCTGGCAGAGTGTATTTTGATTTCATAAATATGGATTACTTCAGCTTTGCCATTTTCATG
This sequence comes from Gymnoscopelus microlampas, assembly GCF_963454915.1. Lineage (NCBI taxonomy): Eukaryota > Metazoa > Chordata > Actinopteri > Myctophiformes > Myctophidae > Gymnoscopelus > Gymnoscopelus microlampas. The sequence goes on from NC_139962.1 coordinate 14,049,207, forward strand.
TTTATAAGCGTGAAATAAAAACGGTTTAGGGAAAGAAAATGCCATCTGTTCCTCTGGCATTTTACTCAGATAGAAAACTTTGAAAAGATGTTTTAGGAGTTTCTGCTAGAGACAGGGAATGACAAATGATGCAGGTCATGAACCAGTGGAACCTTGCGATTATGTCTGAGCATTTGTGGAACGCCCAGGCCAACACTGCACAGGAAAGAAAGGATAGACCGGATGACATGGGTCACAAGCCTAATTTGAAGCCGTAATTTAGGAATTAAAGGTAGGGTAAGTGATATTTTTTGGTTAAAACAAAAAGTATTTTGTTAAAAGGTTAAAGCACTATATTCTGATAGTAATCATTGCTATAGAGTGTTTGTTCAGTAACAGGAGTCTCTCCGTCTCTCCAGCTCTTTAATAAACAGAAAATACATTTTTCGGTAGGTGTCAAAATCTCAGCCAATCAGGAGAAAGTACCCATTTTTAAGCTTTATTTTTATAGTGTTCCAGTTCCAATTTTGCCTGCTCATTTCTTAGTGTCATCACTTCCAATTTCACTTGTTTAATCTATATCCTGATTGAGTTCTCTATCCTGATTGGATAAAATTGGAAATGAAACTGAAACTGAAACGAAAATGCATTTTCTGTTTTATAAAGAGCTGGAGAGACAAGGAGACTCCTTTTACTGAACAAACACTCTATAGCAATGAGTACTATCACAATATAGAGCTATTTAACACTTATTTTAACCAAAGAAAATCACTTACCCTACCTTTAAGCCTGTTTAAATACAATAACATTCTGAGCTACCAGGAAACTGCGGCATAGTTATGATTAGTCTGAGTTTGCCTTGGTATCTGATCATGGCATATTCTAATTTTGATCTGTAATGGCTGTATTACGCCTAGTCAATTCCCTAATATTTGTATATTTAACCTTGTTGCGCTCTGTCTGTCATATTCACATGGACATTATCCACTACTTGTGACAGCGAGTCAGAAATGTGTTTGCTGTTTAGCAGCAGCTAATTAACTTGACCAGGGCTGAAGTCTCTGTGCTTTCAACTGCATTGAATTGCAACAATAACGTAAGATTAGACAAAAACACATACTGTTCACTGTGTTGGATTACCTATCTGAAGCAAGTTTAAAGTTTCTGCAAGTTGATATATTTTCTTTACTAATTATTGTTTGACTTATTATTACTAATTTGAAATGAATGGAAATCAAATGGCTTCATCTAAAATCGAAGAAGTGACTGTATGCTCGGGGAAATTGTCTCCAGTAATGTCAAGCATACTGTTACTTGTAGTCAGTGGACTAAACATGCAATGTCAACGGTATGGCCCTTTAATCATGTACACTATACTGATGGGCTGCACATGACATAAGGTCTACTTGAAGGGTGACAAGTGGAATGTTGTGATTTAAAGCCTTGAACAAGGCTGAGCTGGAGGCCAGAATTGTCTCCCCTTTGAAACATGTAAAGTGCATTAGCTATTTGGGTTGTTTTATTCCCCTGTCCTTTCTTATTTATTATCTTGCTAATCCCTAAATGAGCAATCTGAACTCAGTTACCTCAGTTTACCTCCTGGCAAACTACCTTCACACATCTCCCTGCCTTTGGCTATGGTGTATTGTTCACAATTGGTCAATTTCTAAACACGTTTACTTAATCAAAAAATGTGGGTTTCCTGAGAGCTACAGTGTATAAGTGTAGAGCACATTTCTGATTTTTCTCGTTCTGATTACTTATGGGTAAAATAAATAGTTCTGCAATGACACCATACATAGAGCTATACAAAATGTACAAAGAAATGGCAAGGTCGTTCTTGATATGGCATGTTGCACATTTCCTAGGATGTTGTTTGGCTTATCTGCTAACTTTCACTGTACGTTTAACAGCCCTTTACCCGACAGGTAACACGTGCGCTGCTTCCTCAATTAGATAAAACTTCATTGTAATTGATTAAAGAAGCCATGTGCTGGAACCCTAACATTATCTTCCCAGGGACTGCCTAAGTGACTGCATTGTTTCAGCATTCCAATTACCCCTCCTGGGAAAGAGGGAACCAATTTAATGAACATTAGTCAAGGCTATCGTCTGTGAGCTGCATGTCCCTCATAAAGGGCTTTTAAATCTCAAGTGTTACCCATTCCAATTACATCTTCATTATTATACTATTATATATCATACTGTTATGTTGTACTTTTGTACGACAGGTACAACTGTAATGTGTTTCTGACTTGAAAATGTTCTTTACGCAGTGCAGAGACAAACACATTTAAATTCACAGAATTAATGCAGCACTGACTTGCCTTTCTTCAGGGGCTTTCGCAATAGATAGGCAGATAACAATTATGATGAATCCCTATAGTAAATTTCTGTTTCCAATTTCTGCTCCTTTGAACAATGCTCTAGTTTCATGCAGTAGCTAGTGCTAACCAAACATGTCTGCAAATGAGAAATCATTTATGTTTGTACACATCTTAAATTAATTGTTTGGTAATATAAATGACACATCATGACCACTCTGTCTGTGTGTGTGTGTGTGTGTGTGCGCGCGCGTGCATGCGTGGCTACAGCTGGGGCATGTCTCATTTTATAGTGCAGTCACTCTTCCCTCCGGCAGCATCTATTAACATGGCCATTATCATGTTAATCATTAGTGTTGTATTACATATACTAATGAATACTACACAGAATGTGGTACTGGGCGCCTTCCCACCACCACACTTTCCCATTTCTCTCAAAGATGCTCTTGTGTAAGTATGAATAATAAGACATCCAACTCCCAGTTTGACCTATTGGGAATTTGAGATATTTTAAACCATATAAACTATATATGGTTTCTCATCTTCACTTGACTCATTAGTCATTTCTGTGTTGCACAAGGTTCCATGTGGTTATATTCAGTACAAATTGAATATAGAAAAATTATCCCCTACACAAGTCCTGTCTAATTCATTGTAGGATGCATGTGTGTAATTCACAATCTTTCCGCACCATGCAGGATTCGATTCAGTTTCATGATTTATTTTAATGTTTGTTTATGACATCCTTTTCAGTCCAAAGTAGAACTTTGCAGAACAATGATGTTCATGTTGTCACAATATTTTTGAGAATTCTTCATTGTCTTTGATGAATAGAGCTAGAAGTACAGTGTTGGCGCAATTTCATGTTTTCACACACCAGTCATTATTCAACTTTAATTTATTTTTTTACTTATCCCTCATCCTTCTTTAGTCTTTTTTTTTGTGAACTTACAGTAAATGGCTCTATATGTATATAAGATGGAGCGTGAGAGAATGAAAGAAGGAAAGGTTTAGACTTCCCGCTGCCACAGCTCTCTTCATCTCACTGTTAATTTTCCCCCACCTCCATATGGTGTTGCAGACAGTTCACCTGCAGGCTGTAGCAGAGTGGTGTGGCGATGGTGCTCGGCTCCAGCTCGCCAGGCGCAGCCAGCCAAAGTCCTCAGGCCTAAGCTGTCATTTTTGCAGACGCCCGCACAGCTGTCTGCGTCAAACCCCCTGCTACACTTCACACTGAACATTTCAGTGTGGGCCGAGGGAGAAGGGGGAGGGACAAATAAAGGGAAAATGAATAGGGGGGATTGGTTGCACCTGAGACTGCACACTGTTGACACGGTCCTTGTCATGGGAGTTGCAAGGTATAGGTAAGATAAGGGATATGTTGAGGAGGATTTAGCTTTTAGGGTTTCAGGGTGTTTTGTGCTTTGGAGAGGGCTATTGTCTTCGTTTTTTGTCCCTTCAATTCTGAGGTTATGTGCGTGTGTCATTTGCCATCATGGGGGTGATGCTTGGTCAATACTGTAGTTTGCCATAGCCCACTCTTTTTTTGTGTGTGCATTCACACAAATCCCGTATTTGTCATTGTAGAAGTGGTGTAGCAGTGCAGTTTTTTGAGAGCTTGCTTTGGAAGTCTTTGAAGACATTGGACCTGATCATTATTGTTTTTTTCTTGATGTTTTTCTTCATTTTCTCTTATTTTGTCAAAGTTGAATGAGTTTTCTGGATGAAAAACCATATCAGTGGTTTGAGCGTAAACTGTGCTTGTTTGAATCTACCATTACACATCAAGATATGCTGAGTGATCTTTTGTCTTTAGCCACTGCAAATTACATTGACTATTTGATATTAGTAGGATCATGACTATAGTGTCTGTGTTATAACCAATGTTGCCTGTTGACATTGTTGACAAACATTTTTCTGACTAATCGCTGGAAAGTGTGGTTTCAATCAAACCCAAGTGTTCTGAACTCATTGTATAATTTAAGCAAGGGCAGACGAATATGAATATGAATACAACCCAAATCTTATACGTTTGTTTTGTGGGAATTTAACAAAGAAATCATATGGTTTCAGTCTCCAACATTTTACTTATTGCTACGTCTCTCTCTAACCTCTGACCTACAATCTCGTGATCTTATAACCATACTACATCTATTCCTTTTTTTGGAGCAAGTTTATCACAACATAAATGGTGGACAATCTTGCAATCCTTAGAACTACACATTGCAGAAACACCCTTAACGTGGGTACATGTTGGTGGAAAGGCAAGTGTCTTAACCATTACTACACCAGTGGGCAAAATGACTCTCGTTTGAACCCGAGTCATTCTTGTTCCTTGGGAATACAGTACCATCACTGACTGACACCCTCATATGGGACAAGAAGATCTACTGTTTAATCAAGAACGGAGATTGTTTTCCTACAGTAACTAAAAAAGCTGAACATTTCACTGACAGTCCCGGCCCAATTTCATACATGGGTAATCAAAACTATCTCTACACCCTCCATCACAGTCTGCTGTAGCTCCACCTCCACCTGTTCCAAGGACAATATCCAGTGTGTTCTCCACACTGCTGAGCAGGGCGTCGGCTGTCAGCTGCCCTCCATCAAGGAACCACATGACACTAGGGTGACGGAAAGGGGAGGAAGAACTGCTACCAGCATTGCCCAACCAGAAAGCCATCTGTTCCCAGTACCAGCACCCATCCAAGAAAACCAAGATCACTTGTCAACCTGAAAAAGTTACTTCCCAAGAGCGACATCCCTACTGGGCCAGGTCTAAAAGTCAACCTCTGCAAACTCTCACACTCTCTGGACTCCATATCACTATCCAATAGAGCTGACTTTGAAACTAATGACTGCTGCTATTTATCGTCATGCATCGTCATGTATAATTATTACCCATGTGATTTTTGCATAGCTTTGCACAATCTAAACTGCCCACTATGACACATGTTAGTCTCAGGAATGTACATTGTCCAGTGCACATCATTATTTCTTCCATCTTGTTCTGTTTAGCATAAATAACATTGATAAAGTGAGCCGTACGACTGTTCTCCACTATAAAGGGACAACCCGACTACGTCATGGTACTGAAATGCACATAGCTAGAGAATATAGAATTTTGAATGTATATGAAATGTTAGGACTGTCAAACAGTTATACGTTTTGATTGCAATTCTTTTAAAGCTTATGTAATTAATTGTTATAAACAATGTGATACCTGGCGTCCCTATTCTGCGGTGAACATTAAGCGAAAATAATCTATCTACAAACTCACAACGTGTCGCAACGCGATATGTTGGGAGCTTGTAGATGGACTATTTTCCGGCAAGAGATTTGGTAAAGACAGGAAAAAGGAGGAGGCCGAGCATGGACCCCTGGGGATTCCGGTCAATGAAGTATATAGGGTTTAAGTGGTTAATCATTGCCATTAACATGACAGCGCAAGTACAGATTGATATGTAGTCTGTTCTCTACCAAGTTGTAAGCTGTCATACCTTTTTACACTGTGTGAGATCCTATCATCCATGATTTGTGTCACTAAGTTATATGAAATTCTGTCTTTGTACCATGTTTATTGTGCATGGGAAATGGGAAAACATCAAGTGCATGGCGATTGTTATTTTCTTGCCTATTTTGAGATGTTCATATTAATTCAAATGAAATGCCCAGACATATACACATGCACACAAACTTGAGATAACCCATGGTGTCTTTGACAGTAACATATTTAAAAGTGTTGTGGCTCAATAAGATCAATATGCATCTATTGAAAGTTAATTTATCTGTTAACTTGAGAAATATACAAAGAGGAAAGTCTTTATGCTTACACTATATTGAATACCCTTGGAGCAGCGTGTTTGCAATAGTAAAAGCTCTCACCTTACTCTTTACAAACTGACCTTAATCATGGTCAGTTTGTAAAGAGTACTGTACCTTTGTCTCAAATAAGTTTGTTTGCAATTTTGCATTATAGCAAGCTTATAATATGAGTTGCGAGGTATCTGCTCGACAGCAACAATATCCATGGTGGCAGACAGGGTTCTTACACACACAACTAAATCTTTCTTTGCCGTCTTTGTTAGACTTGATGTTTTTTGATGCGGACAGAACTCATTCGACAATCAGAACTTGATGTTTGCCCATTTAAAAATAACAGTTGGTCCTTAAAAAAATATATTTTCAAGCTGCATAGCAATTGGGATGAATGAAGCCTTTGATGGGTAGCCTTGTTAAAGCTTGATCATCTTATTAAACATTGTTTACCCTCAGGACGAACATGCACATAGTTATATGTTAATCAGATAATCACCTGACAACGATCAGAGACTACGTTAAGAGAAAGAGGACAGTTATTAAGCCTCAGTTTGTTGATGCCTGGTCAAAACTGCCGCATATGAGAAGAATACATGCTCAATTATGCTTGAATATGTTTGTCTCCCACTCTCCAATTTCAGGCCCCTGAGCAGCATGCAATTCTGTCCTTGTAATTATTTCTGAACAAATTAGTTTTCCATAGTAGCCTTTAATGTGTCTGAATCGGGCAAAACTGGATATAAAGGCAGTTGAGGAGTCTCTTGATATTTATTTTGAAAACCTGTATTTAATTGAGTGAATCGATAAGTGCTCTAATTCACTGTCAAAAGACCCAGAAACAAATGAGTTCATTCACTGAACATAATCCGGTATTTACCTAAGCCAAAAAGACCATGAATATTTTGTTCTGCATGCCAAATTCAACAATATGTCTTCATGGAGAGTGTGACCACACTTATGTTGGTGTCTACCGTCACAAAGATTTAGTTAATTAAAACCTTTTGGATGATGTGTGAATAGTTTCTTTTTTTTCCCCTACAGTGTTTGTTGGAATTATTATTCTGCTACAACTTTTATTGTATGCATTTTAATAATGAAGAGCCTCAGTTGCAGCTTTTCTAAATGAGCCTGTCACATTCTGGTCATGGTCAGGCCAAACAGTACATTTCTTTTAGCTTTTTGTTACCTAATGAGTGTGCCTGATGCCAGCAAGCGTACAATCATTTGTGTTGTATCAGTTCAATCTTTTTGGATGAAATTAACTCAGTCATTGAAAAGCCTGTAATTGTGGTTTGGAACAATAATTTTACATACTAGCATTTCTAGATAACCTGGAGGGAAGGAATAAAGCAGCTCTCAGAAAATTAGCCATATTGACCCCCCCCTCTGTCTCTCTCCAACAAATGAGAGCAAAGCTATTAACATTTGTATGTTTTCATTATGTAAATGCTGTTAACGCATCCCCACAAATTGCCACCAGGAATGTTTTTTTTTTTTCTCCCAGTGATCATAATGTGTCCAAGTGCATCATTTTGATTATGACACACTAATTACATATTGCCTCTCCTCCTTTTCTCCCTCTCTGTCTCTGTCTTGCGTTACAGATTCAGAAAAACCAAGGATCCTTAATGGTAAGTTTTATGGAGTTAGCATAAAAGAGATTGAGAAAAAAAGAGGTCTCCCTCCATACCCGGCAGTGTTTCACTCTTGATTGGCTCTCTCATTTGAAAATCCTCACAAACTGCATCTTTTCAGTATGTTGTTAGAGCAGACTTTAACTGCTGGAATTACATTGGGTGCCATTATGGGATAATAAAGACATTCAGGAGGTGCATGATGGCTCCGCTAGAGCTCGCTGCATTTGATTAATCTAAGTAGATACTTTTTTTATTATGCTATTGATTTTCCCTATTGCCAAGACATTGCATGTAGGCTAATACGTTTATATTCCCCCCCCCCCCATCTTTCTGTCTGTCTGTCCTCCCCTCTTCTAGCCTCTCCAGTTACTGCAATGCATCGTTGATGAGGTGAGTCGCCGTCTTATGTGCTTTTGCATCTAAAGTCAGTCCTAATGGCCCGGAAAGCTTATATTTTGTTTCCTAATGAAGCAAGCCACTCAGGCAGCTTTGCTCCCCGCACACTCAACCCTCCACCCTGTGCAACTGCCTCCAGCTATTCACATTACTGTAGAGAGAGCATCTAGCGCGAGTAACACACACACACGAGCACACATACAAGTGCAGCAGCAGCTGCCCTAAGCATTGCTGCTCTGTATACTGAATAGCAGGTTTGGCCCCAAACCAGACTAAGATTAATCCAGGGATTTTCTTGCTAACAGTACTGCCTTAAGTTCCTGTTCAGAACCCTCATATCCCATTTGACACTTATAAACAGACTGCTAATGGAGTGATGTATAGCTGCATCTCAGATTATTGAGTATATTTGACCAATGCGCAACTTTGCCAAGTTGTTGGTCCCTTTTCTCCTCAAGTGTGTGCACTCTGTGTTTGTCTGTTTGTGTACAGACACACCTACTGTGTCTGTATTTCCAACATAAGCACCAATCCCCAACCAGGGACCTTTCCCTTCTCCCTGCTCTCCTTTCCACCTCAGTTCTTTGCTGACATGCACTAATAGCAAAACTGCCATGACACCCTCACTAACCCAACCCAGTTCTCCAAACCCCCCAACCCCAGCCCTGTCCAACATTAAACATAGCGCACTGCTTGTCCTTAAGTGCCTATAGATTGGGCGTAATTAATAATTAAACGCTTTCGGTTGTAATGGGTTGACCCCAGCTGAACTGTTCATTAGTCAGCCAGACGGAGGCATCACTCAAACTATTTTTCCTGCGCCCTTTGCCGTCTCCCCTTGAGGTGAGAGAACTCTCTGTGTCGGCACAGGCAAGCCGGCACCGCCTCACTGTCCCAGCTGACCCAGGGCTAGGGAGAGAGGGAGGCAAGCAGAGGATAGACAACTCTTTGGATAAATGAGAACACTCAAAGAGAAATGCAAAGGATGGATGGCATTGCGAATTTACCTACCAAAGACACATAGGAGAACCATAGAAATGCTATAGAATACAATGGCCCTACTGTGTTGCCTAAAGAGACAGAGAAACATCAGTGTCTTTCGTCGACAGCTAATATAATTCAGAGGAATAACAGAGAAGCATTTAATCACATTAAAAACCCAATTGGCAGTGCAACACATTTATTGCAAGGTGCACCTTATAACATGGCTACTATTCTGTCTACTCTTGACAGTATTGTCATCTACTGCTCTTACTTTTAAACACAGGAAGGTTCTCTGCTTTTAAAGTTGGGTTTCAGTCACTCTATTTGCACATTTCTTTACTTGGACATAATTTTGATCAGATGGGCGAAGTATTTTCAAAAGGTAAGCTATTTGTAAGTGGTCTAGAGTAGACGTGTTTGTATTCAGGAACTTATCAAAACCATGCCAGGTGTTATATAAAACTAATTCACAAATCTTTGGTAGAAATGTGAGATATTCTTTGCATGTTGCCCTGATGTTTGTTTGAGTACTATGCTCCAGTAAGTGGATCATTAATATTGACATAGCTAGAGGTGTATTCTACGGGGGGGATTCTCTCTGGGGTTGGAGAGATAAATAACAATCAGGGCCACATGAGGCTCAGGTGAGGGAGTATATAAACAGGGAAAATAGAAATGTCTACTTAGAAATTAGTGTACATAAGCACAGGTTTTGTTTGCTATTAACATATGCTTACCCTCACCCCTCTCATTTCTCACTCTCCATCCCACAGTAAATGCTTTTCTATTCAAATGTTACTTAATATTTAGGTACAGGAGAGAACATTTGGTTGTTATTTTTTAACCTCGGACTCGAACCCGAAATTCTCTTCTCCTTTGTCTGTCCTCTGTCCATCTGTCCTCTGTCTGCCTGTCCTCTGTCCGTCCTCTTTAATGTGTCTCTCCGGTACTTGTTGAATACGAAGTGGCTCCACTATTAACGGACGTCTGCTTTGTTTTCAACTCTGTAATTACTGATCTAATTTTGCCTAATAATTACTCGGTGCCAATGACATGTATATTTACTGCTCATACCCTCATAGTGTGCCGTCTTAGAATGGAGGGCATTGACAAAGCCCCCAGACTTACCACTTTCATCAGGCTGCTGGTCATTTTCGCCATTGCTTGCCGCCACTTCAAAGCTTTGTCAGTGTTCCCCTTCACTGGAAATATGAATACATGCATGAGTTTGTGTGTTTGTGTCTTCAGTGTGTTCAAAGCACACGTGTAAATGCAAATATTGGAGGAAAGTGTGTAAGTGAGAGATCAGTATCAGAACTAACAAACATACAGTAATGCAGAAATAGATTGCATAGCTTGTATCTTACTGTGTGTGTGTGTGTGTGTGTGTGTGTGTGTGTGTGTGTGTGTGTGTGTGTGTGTGTGTGTGTGTGTGTGTGTGTGTGTGTGTGTGTGTGTGTGTGTGTGTGTGTATAACACGGAAATAGATTGAGTAGCCACTAGCCTGTATCTTATTGTGTGTGTGTATCTTACTGTGTAGAAATAGCTTGAGTAGCCTGTATCTTACACTGTGTGTGTGTGTGTGTGTGTGTGTGTGTGTGTGTGTGTGTGTGTGTGTGTGTGTGTGTGTGTGTGTGTGTGTGTGTGTGTGTGTGTGTGTGTGTGCGTGTGTGTGTGTGTGCGTGTGTGTGTGTGTGTGTGTAATGCAGAAATAGCTTGAGTAGCCTGTATTTTACTGTGTGTGTGTGTGTGTGTGTGTGTGTGTGTGTGTGTGTGTGTGTGTGTGTGTGTGTGTGTGTGTGTGTGTGTGTGTGTGTGTGTGTGTGTGTGTGTGTGTTTGTGTGTGAGAGAGAGAGAGAATGTGAGAGTGTGCCACAACCCAGCAGGTGGAAATTGTTTGGTGCTCTTGCTCTAAATGGCATGTACACTGAGGCATACGGCTTGCAGTCCTTGAGGGTGTTTTTAGTGTGTGTGTGTGTGTGCTTGCGCTCTATGATATATTGCTCATCCAAGCGGCGGTAGCACTCTGAAGCACAGCGAGATTAGAAGCAGCCAATTCCTTTGTTAATTTAAATAGGTGCATGCATCATGCTTTGCAGGGGCCTGCCGATCAGAGCATTAAGGAACGGGGGAACACTGCCCAGAGGTGTTTTAACAGCACAGCGGGGCTGCTAATGCAAAGCGGTGTGATCCCCTGCATTTGACTGAACGGATGATTGTGGAGCCAGCTTGTGTGTGCGTACGCTGTAGATGTGTATGAAAATGAAAATATGAATATAACATTTAGGACATGACGTTATTGTTATCTCCACCAGGGTGGAACACTGGGAGGCAGAGATAATGTTTTTGCCCCTGTGAGTGACTGACTGTGTGAGTCCGGAGTTAATCTTGCTGGATCGATCAGCGTCAAACCTTTCGTGCAGGCAGCTAATGGGCCAGGGAGGGAAGGCGCTATAGCAGTCCGTTATACATTTTGGCATATTTGGCATATTTTTGGCACATATGTTTTGGGGTATATTTTCATTTCATATAAAACTTGAAAATCAGAGCTGTAAAATTGGTATTAGTTGTTTGACTCAATAGTTAGAAGATGTCATTGAAAGGGGGAACACAGTCATTCTCTCTTTCTTTTCATTCACTGATCTCTGGTCTAAAGTATCCCAGAGGACATTGAATCTGAAAGCAGACTGCTGAGAGCTGAGACATTCCTTCCATTATTTGTATGCTTTGTCTCAGTGAGCTGCTAGCCTGCCAGCAGGCTGCATCACCTCTCCCTAGATAGTTATTTGAGCTAGCCTGACAAGGTTAGCTCTAGTATAGAGCCCTGAATGGAAACTTCACAGAAGCTTTCTGGTGACTTTCTGTCCCAGCGATGGAATGTTTCAATGTGTTTCATTGGACTTAAGGGGATTTCTGCAGGGTGACTTTTCCAGCAATGGGATGCAGTGATGATCGATTGAATACTTTATAAGCAAGAAATGTAAACAGCATATGGTATAGCAAGACGTTAAGGCTAAAAGGATAACATTTAAAAAATCCTGGGGACTCCTATGTATTCAATACATCTATGCAATGTATTCAACCAATTAGAGCAGTGTACTCCGAAAAACCTAAGAAGGAGCAATGGAGATCCAATGTCTGGCTAAGCAGAGGGAACGGACTCAGCCGCTGTATGAAATCCAGAAAATAAATAAATAAGCGAATGTCCGAAACTTTTAATTGAGATTCGAACAAGCGAATATTCTAACCTTCGGATGCCACTGGTCCAGAAGATGAAATATTAATTGTAGATGATAATATTAATTGTAGGTGTGTTTCATTTCAACATGGACAGCTCCTGGAAGATTAACTTCATGCTGCCTCACAGAAGCAACAAAATGTCTGCTGTGAAAAGGGTCCATAGATATGGCAGATGTCTCCCTAGAATCTGGGATATTTTGTAGGGGTGGGACGATATGGGTATCTCACGATACGATATAAATGGTAAATGGTGCATTTATATAGCGCTTCTATCCGAAGCGCTTTACATTGATTGTGCCATTAACCCATTCACACACACATTCATACACCGATGGCGGAGGAAACCATGCAAGGCACCAACCTACTCATCGGGAGCAATTAGGGGTTCAGCGTCTTGCTCAAGGACATTTCGACACTAACTCTAGGGGAGCGCCCCAGCCCGGGATCGAACTGGGAACCTTGCGGTTTTCCAGTTCACTCTACCCGGCCACTCTACCCCTGAGCCACTGCCGCCCCCGATATCTGTGGCGATATTAGGCCCTCGATAACAAAAATATCACGATATTCGATATATTGCGATATCACGATATATTGCATGAAATTTCACCAACAATATATCACGATAGTCCTTGTATTCAATTCATAAACACATAAAATAGCACCAAACAGTTCAAAATCATCATTACACAAATACAGAGTCGGAAAAACATTATTTTTTTAATATCGTTTTTTTTCGGCAGTATATCGATTATTTATCGCGGGAGAAAGTATCGCGATATATCGTCCCACCCCTAATATTTTGTCATAACATTTGTAATTTGTTGCCTTGCATTGTAGATGACTTGAACACTCACTGACTAATAGCATTTGTGTTTTATTTTTCTGTAAATGTGTTCATTGATGGAATTGGGGACAATCTGTATTTGATTGCAAACTGTGGCTCCAATAATTGAGAAATCAGCTTTGGGAACATAAAACTTCTTTAATGTGCCGAATGTCTTCATTGGTTATGGCGAAACAGTGTCTGGGCTGTAACAGCACATCCAACACAAGGAATAGTGCGAATGTGGTGTGAGAGGTTCACGGTTGTCTATATTTTTTTCCCACCATATGACTACTTCATTTATACATTTTTACTGATTTCTTGCACTCTTTAAAATGTTTGTGTTCATGTGGTCATTTTGACCTATCTACATTATGTTATTTAGAAATGATTTACATATTGTTTCCAACAATTTAGAATATTCCTAGCATCAGATTCCGAAATAATATCTAAGATACATATTCATTATATTGTATATATACTTCTTCAATCTTTTTTTCCCATTTCTCTCCCAATTTTAGTCATTATACCAAATAAAAAAAATGTCCAGACACTTGTGTGTCTATAGTTGGTCATGTGGTGGGAGGGTGTAGATGAGCACATGTCTCTTCCAATATAGATGAAGCTGCTTCTTTTCACTTGACAGTGAGGCGTTTCACCAGGAGGGCATAGCGCATACGGAGGAACACGTTATCTGATCATGTTCCTCTCCCTGCTGAACAGGAACCCTGACCAAGCTGTAGGAGTCACTAGTACAGTGACAGAGATTGCCCTCAGTCTAACCCTCAAACACGGCCAATTGTGTTTGTTGGAGCATCCGGCTATGCCAGAGGCTCCTTGGAGGATTCAAAACAATAGTCTCCGCAGTGGTGTGCAGGAACTTCATACGCCTCAAAAAGATTATTTAAGTGCAACCCTGCCTTATGGAAGAGACAGGATAGATGAGTGGATAGTGATTCTGCCGGTAATTTTAATGTTTGTATCTCAGTCTTGGCAGGAGACATGTGCTCATCTACACCCTCCAACACCAACTATAGGGGTTAACACTGACGTGTATGGAAACAAGAATGATTAACTTAACAACAAAAATTGGGAAAAAAGGTGGAAAATATTGCAAATATATATACTTCATATGTAGCTAGGGCTCACACAGTTTTATAGAATCTTATAGAGTTGAAAATCTGGTTGCGTCACATACATAAGGAGAATCTTAACAGATTCTCTATATTTCAGAATAATGGTGCACAGCTTTAGACATGATTTCAAAATCTGATTCCAGAAATATTTTACTTGTGAAAAGTTTGTAAATGATTAATACGTGTAACGTAATGTAGGTTTCAGTGTAGGTCACAGTGACAGTTTGTGGCACTCCTAGCGTTATTACAAATATGGAGAATGGTAGATCCAGCGGAATGTGTATATAAACAACACTTATCATACCACCTCACGTTATTTGTGCAATCCTCCCTTATACGTAAAGAAGAACTTTATTTTGCAAGGTGCTTCATATTGCAGTATCGGTTAAATTTGAGATCTTCTGTCTAATTTATTCCTGTTACCTCCCTATTTTCCAGGATCCACCTGTTCTTCCTGTCGGCCAGTTCAGTGATACGTTTATTCACTTCATCACACAATGGTGAGTCTCCTTTCAACACTCTGTCACCACAACAATTCTCTATTAAATGTAGGCACTGGTGGATGCCATTTTTTTAAATTTTGAAATCCACTCTGGATAGATAGTAATTGGGTGTAGTTCTCGTAAAAAATAAAGTATTAACCCTAATGTTGATGTACTACCTGTACATGCAGCCAGAATGAACAATTACATTAACTACAGAGTATATTTGACATAAACTCCTAAAAAAAAAAGGTCGGAAACGTAACTTCGGTCGATTATTTTCCCCAAATCCCCCTGTTGGTAATCGCTCTCGTTTTGAGCGACCTGCCAGCACTGGCACCTGAACATGGCTCCTGCAACTTTGTTGAGTTTGTGTATGCTCCAAGCAGCAACGTGGAATCTTTTCAGCCCTCTTGAAAAGATGCCACGTTTGTGGCAGCATTATTTGGTGTCATCCCTGGTACCATTTCCTGACCAAGTTCCGTGAGACTGGTGAAGTCAAAGACAGACAGAGTGGCCGTCCCAGGGAGACAACACCCCAAGAAGACCGGTTCCTCGCCCTTGCTTCACTGAGGAACCATAGGCTTTCCTCCAGAGATTTACAGACAGATATCTGTCAAAGTTGCAGGACCCATGCTCAGGTGCCAGTCACACACCTATGACTGGCACACACCTGCCAGCAGCAGTGTTGGGCGTCACGAGTTACAAAAGTAACTAGTACGATCCTTACAAGTTATACCTCGTTGTAAAGGTGACTACCGGTAATCAACGATAACAACAATATATAACACAGTACCAATTGGTATTTTTGAAAGGGACAAATAAAAGGTCAAACATTTTGAGGAGTTTTAGATATCCCAAATTACTCTAGATCATTTAATTGTATAATGGCACACAAGGGGACTGAATTTACATGCATGGATGTGTGTGTATGTAATGATTGTGATGCTCAGCCTCTGCTCCCGCTAAATGAAAAGGCTATTCTCCTTTTACCAGCAGTGACTGATTGGTATATCTAGCGCAATGGGGCACAGGCAATGTTTACCCTTGATTTGGTTTGCCTCCTGTAACCTCTACGTAGTTACACACAAACGTGCCCATGCACACACCTGAAACATGAGTGTGTTCTCTGCATGTGTGACTGAGTGCTGTGCTGTGCACCCATGTTATATTATGTATTTGTGTACGAAGGCAGCGAGTCCTTACTAGCTGAGCCTGCCAGCTGTTGTTTACCCACATCCCTGCCTTATTTACTCAAGCAGGGCACCTCTCTCTCAGGACGTAGTGAGGTAGGAGTGCCCAGCCCCACCCTGGCACACGCCTGGCAGTAGCGTCTCTTAAGGCTATTCTTAGAGGGTCATGGCCCCGCCCACTGTGATACATCACCCAGTAACACGACCAGCTCCAGACGGGGCCCAGCATTAATCCCTCAAAGTCCCCCCTATGTAGGTCGCTCTAACAGATAATGCACATATACACTGAGGATACACACACACGCACACACACACACACACACACACACACACACACACACACACACACACACACACACACACACACACACACACACACAAGACTCATAAATCCAACTGGTGGGCTCTTTAGGCTACAGATTTCTTTGAGAGACAATCATTAAATAGTGCTATGTGAAGCTTTTGCAATGTGTTGACTTTCCAGGGGATTGTATTGCCTAAGTATATGTTATAATTTATATCGCCAGTCCAAGGCTTCTCTTTCAATTTCTGTGCTACGAGTATTTTCAAGCCAGCAGCCATAAAGACTGCTTGTATCGCTTTTTCCTTTCAGTATGAGACGGCACCCCAAAGAGAGGCCTGCCCCCAATAACCTAATGGTAAGTTACCCTATAGGCCTTCCATTAAAAAGTTGACCACAAAAATTCCAATTAAATATAATTTTATTATTCTTTCCTTGGAATATGCAGTTGTGTTTTGTCAAAATGGTTGAGGAGGTTCTGCCAGGTCAGGGACCCTCAACACGGTGATGCAAAAACAATATTAATGATTTAATGTATGGAAGCCAATCTGAATGAACCAGGTCATGCTGCTGTAGAGCAAAGAATTCTGGTTCACACAAATGAAGTTCCAGAGACCATAGGAAATGACAAGGACAAGCAAAATGTGATGTGTGCATTCGTGTGTCTCTTAAGACACTATGTAGTATGTAGACTTATGATTTTTACATACTAATCTGCATACTACTCAAGTAGCTCTGGCTAATGTTTCAGGACCAAGGACAGTGACAGCCGGGTCCACAGAGAGAGGAGCTGTGTGTGTGTGTGTGTGTGTGTGTGTGTGTGTGTGCGCGCGCGTGTGCGCACGTGTGTGCACGTGTGCGTGCGTTTTAAGACAACGTGTAGACATCTCATTTGTACATGCTACTCTATGAAAATGAATTGTGTTTGTATTCACAAGTTTTTCACACAAAGTATAAAGTCTTCTGAGCATTCTGATGGATGTACTGGCCACATCATATGTCCCTAGTTCTTCCCCATTTGGATGGTTTTCTATGATCTGGTATTAGCTCACAAGGCCACACTAATTTGCACCAGCCACCTTTTAAGAGCTGCTACAAGCCCCGACTAATGTTTCAGGACCAGGGACAGTGACAGTCGGGTCCACAGAGAGAGGAGGCGTGTGTGTGTGTGTGTGTGTGTGTGTGTGTGTGTGTGTGTGTGTGTGCGTGTGCGTGTGTGTGTCAGGGAGTATAAATGCAGAGGTGCTAACATTGAGAATGTTCTTTGTTTCACACCTCAAGAGCAAGGGGAAAACGTTACACTGAACACAGAAAAAGCACCACTCATACTGAGCGGAAATGAATGCGTGCGTGTTGCTCGCATAACTTTATAGAATTATTAAGATTGTTTGCCTTCCTTTAGCAAACAAATCAAGTGGCTATTTCATAAGTTCTTATTTATTTGAGTATGCTCTATTTGGGTCAGTCTATTCATGTTATTCTATGCCCACTTCCCAAAGATTAGACAGACATAGGATCCATCTCTGTCTCTGTCGTCCTCCGCTCTTCTCCCTGCTGTGGTGTTGTGACATCAGCGTGTTGGGTCATCTGAGCTCGCTCACATAGCACCGTCCTCCTAGCAACTGTCCTGTTCATTGTCGCTCCAGCCGCCTTCCTCTCAAATACTTCATCGTTAAGGTCCTTACTCCTTACACACCAGGAGTGAATATTATGTGGTGATAAAGCGACATCATTACTTCTCAAAATGATATTGATTTTTCACCGCAAAAAAAAACATCAACCTGTATGAATGGGGCATCACCAAATGAATAGCTTGATGTGAAACATTCGCCAACGCATTGTCAGTTTGTTTATTCGTCACACTCAAAATGTGTAAGGACCTTGATTTCCCTACTCCACTCCAACTCCCTTTGACTATCCTTCTTTTTGGTCTTTTATTTTCTCCAATTAACCCCCCCCCGCCCGCGCCCCCCGAAACACACACACGTGCGCTTCTTCTTCCCTCTATTCTGCCATCTTTTCTCTCTCTCTGCTTTTTATTCTCTCTCTCTTTTTTGCATTCTCTCTCTCCCCTTCAGGCCCAATCATTTCCTTCTCTGCCCATGATGAGCTGGGAGATGAGGTCATGGGTACCCGCCATTGTGGCACCGTCCTCTTGATTGTCTTTCTCTCTCTCTCTCTCTCTCTCTCTCTCTCTCTCTCTCTCTCTCTCTCTCTCTCTCTCTCTCTCTCTCTCCCTCTCTTTCTACTCCTTTCCCTGTGCCTCCCTCCCCTTCCGTATTCCCCCACCCCTCTACCATTCCCCCGGCCTCCCGCGTACATATTAAAAACTCTGTACCTTTTCTATCTGTATGTTAATGCACCTAGCTAGCCACAGCTGGAAGTCCCGTCCCTCCCCCCCCCCACGAACCCCCACCCCTATTTCTCCTCTCTTATCTCTCTCTCTTTCCTCCACTTGCTAATAGTTTTTATCTTTGCCTCTCATTCCTCTGAGAGTGTAATGTTGGAAAACAGGCGCTCACATTGGCAATAAGCAAATACTGTTATTTTTATGGCCGTGCCCCCCTCCTCCCTCCCTCCCACCAGCTCATCGGGTTTTTGCGTACCTTCCCTGATCGCTACCACAGCTTTTTATTGACGTCATTACTGTCACTGGAGTTTGATCCTATTAAGACTCTCCTTTAGTGGTGCTGGGATCCCGCATGCCCGTTTGATTGCATGTCTGCAGCTGATAGGCTCTATCTCTGAAGCTTGACATGAGGAGCATTACGGGCACTTTATGGCGAGTGCCTTGGTAGCACTGTTATGTTTAACCCATTGAGACCTGAAGCCGATTCTACACGTCTCCTAAATCTCAACAGTATTCTCAAAAACGTATGTTTCTATATCAGTGGTGCTCAATCTTTTTCATGACAAGGACCCCCAAAATGATATGTATTTGGCCGCGGACCCCCATCAAAATATGTTGTTCCAGGGACCCCCCAGAAGCAAAGATTTGAGTTAAAAATGTTTGCTTTAAAAATGTATATTCAAAGGTTTGCACACATTTTCACGATTTTTCAAAAATAGCAGATCTACAAGCTCGTAGCGCGGCACTCGCGCTACGAGCTTGTAGATCTGCTATTTTTGAATAGCCAAAAGTGTAAAATAATGCTTTTTAGCTCAAATCTAAAAATGACACAGTTCCAGGTCTTAATGGGTTAATTGACAAACAAAATAAATTGGGGAAAAGAAAAAGAAAATATGTCGTGAGGTAAGTGAGGTGATACGGAAAGTAAAAGAGTTTCAGGCCAGAGAGATGCGTGACTCATATCACAGAGCCCATTAGATTGTTGCCCCAGACATTAACTGAGCTGTATCAAACTTCGTATCAGCATCACCTCTCTCCCTCTTCCTTTCACATCCTCCTGAGTCTCCTCTCCAGCTGGAAAGAATTACAGCGATCCATCACATCACAAGAAAGTGACAGTATCTTCTTCTCCTCCTACCTATGCATCTTTCATTGTGGACACCCTATCCTGTCATCATAACCTCATGACGTTGGTCAGTTCAGGAGACTTTCCGTTGGCCGAGGACCAGGACCTTAGCTGGGACACACACTTGATTCCATGTATCCGCTTATTTCTGAAGCCTTGGGCGAGAAAGTAATCGGTTTTCTTTGCAAATTGTGCCGTTCCTCAGGATTCATTTGTGTTCATTCATAATATGGTAGTTGGCATGGACCACTGCCATATTAATCTATGTGTGTTTTCTGTATTTGTGACTGAGTGAGATCCCACAGCCCTCCATAGCTTCTTTGTGATTTGATGGACATTTCAACTTACCCAGGCCCCCCCCCCCCCTCATTCCCTATTCCCTGTCCAACGGCCTTCACATAGCCTTTTAGCACCTTTGTCAATGCAGCCCCCTCCCCCTTTTCTATTCATATGCACACATACAACCATACGCAGGCACTCCTTAGCCCCATCCAACCCCAGAGGTACCAGATGAGCCCCTCAGTCTGTCACAAAAGAACCCCTCCTCTCTCTCTGACATAACCCAAATCTAGCAGCCTACACACAGATGGAGGCTGAATAACTGCGCTGCCAACTGAGGCTATTAGTTTTCAATAAACCGGTTGAAGTCTCACTGCATAATGAAGCTGGATCTTAACTACTTGCTCTCTGTGGGTCCAAGTATTAACCTGCCCACTGTAAAACAAATATAAGTGGATTCCTTATCCCCAACACATCTGACATAATAATAATCCATCGATGTAGATCAATCCATTGATTCAATGAGCAATGATTCAATCTGATCATTGCAAAGCAAAAACATTTTTTATTTATTTTACCTGTAAGACCTGGCCAAAAATGGCAGTATAAAAAAAAAGTGAAAAAGAGAAAACGAACATGCCAAGGAGAGTCAAATATCAAAGATATCTACATACACATAGCATAATCCAGTGTTTATTTCTCTGAGAAACTTCTTTAAAACCCCTTTCCCACTGTTATGTATGTATGTGTGTAACTGTATGCTATCTGTTTTACGTCTTGAGACTCCCGTCCAAGACAGGCGTCAGACGCGCCTCCTGCAGGAGACTTGGCTCAGTTTGGCGTAAGGAACCTATTTTGACTGCCCTTGCTGACGTCAACCCCGGCAGGGTTCGAACCCACGACCTAACGAATGAAAGGCATTACACTAGGTTGGCTCTTCTCCCACTAGCATGTAAAGCCAGTCATTTACTGATGTTTTTCATGTTGGTGTCCTGTGGAAATAGGTGCCAATTTTGAATGCCACTTTCAATCTCATGTCTCTCTACCTTGTCAGATTAGCTGTTAAATCATGATGGTGCTTATGTAAAAGATTTTTGTCTGACGTCCCAGTAATCCATCATAATTAGATTGAGGTTAGGTTTTGGTATAGTTTTTTTTGTGGGGTTATGGTTAGGTTTTTATGAAATTGTTATCATTTTAGTTGCAGGCAGCTGTGGATTCTGCTGCTATTGTTGTTCAGACAGAGTTTCATTTTTCTCGAACATCAGTTGTATGATTTATTATCCACGGATGGTACTGCTGGTATACTCCATTGTCATGGAATATACTTATGAGAGGTTAATATTCATTACAGTTTATAAGTAAGTAATTAGGTCAGAGTGGCTTATTGCCGGTATCAGACCAACAAGGGTGTCTATCACCTTTTCAATGCGCTAGACCAATGGGAGAAGGATTGCTCGGGAGGGTGCTACACCTACCGTCAGCTCCCAGTACCGAACGGACGAGTTGGTTACCCAAGCGTGCTACTCATACTGAGTTGCCGGTGCCTGAGATTGAACACAGAACCTTTTGGTCCAAAGGCGAGTACTCTACCCACTCAGCTACTCTGACACAGTTCTCTAAATTTTGATGTAACATTAGTTAACAGGGACAATTGTGTTGTTTGATCATATAAACAACAGTGTTTTTAGAATAAAAACAGTTACAGTACCTCTGCTGCCTCTATCTCAGGTACTACTAAAGTACTCTGTTTAGTAAATAGTAGTAGTAATACTAAATACTAGAAAGGCGCAATTTCGGAAGTTGCAAGTGTAGTTGCCCCGGCGCGAGTCGTGGGTTGCGGCCACCGGGACCTGAGGAATACG
This sequence comes from Gymnoscopelus microlampas, assembly GCF_963454915.1. Classification (NCBI taxonomy): domain Eukaryota; kingdom Metazoa; phylum Chordata; class Actinopteri; order Myctophiformes; family Myctophidae; genus Gymnoscopelus; species Gymnoscopelus microlampas. The sequence goes on from NC_139962.1 coordinate 14,071,141, forward strand.
CAGAGAGGAATAGCGTCGGAGGCCATGCGACGTACGATTCAAATTTGGTGCTGATCGGATCCTGCGTTCGTGATATATGCCGCTTTGTTTCTAAGAAATAAGCTCCTCCCACAAATTTTACGACATCAAGCGCATCAAACATTTTGCACATTTGTGGCACCCGCAATGGTTCAAAGTGGAAATTCTTAGGCCGATTCGTTGAGTACATGACCCTCGACATGTGATTCAAATTTGGGGTTGGTTGGACGTTTCGTTAAGGATTTTTGACATTTTCTGACAAATAGGCTCCTCCCACTAACTTTGAAAGCCGATTCCAAACGGTATGGACTATCAAAATACTTTCCCATTAAAGTCAGTGGGAAAATGTATTCACTAATAGATTTATATAAATTAAACTGTACAACATATCGCCGGTCAATTTGACATATCTCTTGTGTGTGTGCCGCAACAACTGTGGGAGGAGTAGTGCATACAAATTTTATATTTTATATTTATTGCACCTCCTTTGAGAAGATTTTGTGCCCCCATAAGAGATATAGTATAGATATAGTACAGAATTCTACATCTGTATACTGAAGGTGAGAAGACTACTGAACAGTAGAGAGTGAAATCCTGTGATCTGAATAGTCATCCTATATTAAAATTGGCTAATGTGAGGGCGGGCCGGCTAGCAGGCAGGCCACATCACTGACTCAGACATAACCATAAACAAACCCTATATGCCCATATATAGGCAGGACCACGGCCACGTCACTCTGACTCAAACATAACAATAAACAAACAATGAATCTATCATGTTTAAAACGAAGTTTGAAGTTACAATGGGTTTGTATAAAAAGGGGGCGTGTCTAATACAAATTAATATCTAAAAAGTGAATCAAGCAACTTATAAACTGTCTGGGGTTCTCACATAAGCCAGAGTAGATGTTAAAATGACCCCAAACATGTTTGAAAGTGAAATATCTCTGAATAATAACTAATAGTGGGGGAAATATTAGTGAAATTAATCTATTCCTCACTTTGCTGGGGACCTTCTGGAACCCCACCCCCAAGGACCCCTGGGTGTCCCTGGACCCTACTTTGAGAACCACTGTGCTAGGTTGTCTGCAGTCATTTCTTCTTCCTATAAGTGGCCAGACTGACCACTTATAGGAAGAAAAGTTACCGAGCATATTTTAAGTAATGTCAAAAAGACCATACCAAGGACATGGCAAACAGGAGAACTGGATGCTTGGACAGCTCTGTTTCTAGGGAAAACAAGTTTGTAACACAATTGTTACATTCATAACCAGAGATTTACCCCTTCCCCTACCCACCGAGATTAGAACACACATGCACATACATCTATGCACACAAACCAATGCCACTTAGATTCCAGTGGGAGCTAGTGATTAGCATGCAAATCTGTAAAGACCCAGTTATTCCACCTACCTCTTCACCTTTCTCTCTCTCTGTCGTACTCTTTCTGTCTTCACCTAACCGTTCTTTCTCCCTCTCCCTCCGTCACACACACACGCACGCGCGCGCGCGCGCACACACACACACACACACACACACACACACACACACACACACACACACACACACACACACACACACACACACACACACACACACACACACACCTATATATTTTGTTCCTTCCAACAAGTCTAATGAGGTGACGACCAGTCTCTTGTAATAATTGCCTCAAACTCTTGTTTAATTTTTCCAGAGCTGATTAATCATAAGTAGAGTTATTTAAAATCGCATAAATTAATCTTCCATTAAAAAGACCTATCAACGGCTCCAAACAATTAAAGAGTTAGGTAGAATTTCCCCTGGGATAAGGCCAGTTTTATTTGAGTGGAGCATTCAGGTGATTATGCCAGTTTGATGTGGCCAGACGGTGATTAATGTAGCCATACTCTGAGTCCCTCCCCCATCTCACCTCTCTCCCATGCACCGCAAGAAACGTAAGCCCGTATACCTTAAATTACCTAAGTAAAGAGTATTTATTCATTGTAACTCTCTCATTACACTTTACATGTTTAATTCAGCTATGGAGGTGTTTTAATTATTGGAGGGCTATGTTCCTGTTCCTTCCTACAAGGAACGTTGTCGTTGTGCCCATGTGTGGCAGAGTAGCCCTGCCTGTACCCCATAATCCTAATATCGGTCAGGGGAGATTTAGTGGTTCAAATCCAGGTGGTTACATTGATTCCGTGACCCGCAATGGGTGTCCCGATGCGGTGGAGGTCAAAGTGAGGTGAATGTTGTAGAGTAGACCTGCCTGTAACACAGATTCCTAATATCTCCCTTGGGCAGATGGGCTCTCCTTTGGTTGAGTGTTAAATGTTTGGTTTCCCGTGCGGGAGACCCGGGTTCGAATCAAAGTGGTTACACATGTCTGAGAGAGACGGCACAGAAGCGTATACTACTATTGCAGTCAGTGTCAGATTGTGTGTCTGCATTTGAACAGGACACCAGAGGCAGCTTGTGTGTTAGATTAACAGGGAGTCTGTAAAGAACCTGGCCCATACATGTTAATGCAGTGTTTGCACCTCAGCCTGGATTGTGCATGTGCGTGCGTCTGTCTCTAGGTAGCATGGCAGTCCATAGCCATGTGCCCTCATTCGGGTCAAATACCATCAGACGTTGTTGGTCTGTTCGGGTTAGGTTCTGGAGCAGAGGTGGAGAGCTGGATATTAAAGACATCACTCTGGGCTTGTCTCCCTGTCTCTCTCCCCCCCTTCCTGCGGTCCCCTTCTCTACTGAGGCAAGGGGGATGATTGATGAGATGGGTATCCAGAACATAGGGGCACCCAGAAGCATCCACCTCACCCCTGTCATACGGACACACATACACATGCATGTGTGTGTACACACACACACACTCGCTCGCTGATATGAGAGTAATTAACCTCAGACTGTGTTAACCCCAGCCACACATTAGAAGGACACCAGGATTGATGGGGCTACCCCAGTCTTTTACAATCTCAACGTCCTGGACAGGATTAGGATGTACTGGAATGTATTAACACCTTCTGTTGAGAAAGAAAGTACTTCTGGTTTAATCACATACAATTTTCTATGTTCTCAAATAAGAGCATTATGTCCCAAAAGTCAGGCAATCAGATAACTTAGTCAACAAATGGAAGTTAAACGTACAAGCATTTTAATTTAGATAGGCTTATATTTAATGAAGTTAAGATTCAAATAAAAACTCAGTGCTATAGTAACTTTCCTGTTTACACCAAGGTTGTGATTAGTAAGAAATAAATACATAAATAAATACAGTAAAGGGCAAATTATTTTGGTACAGAAGGTCAAGAGCCCCAAATTGCACAATGGATAATTGTTTATCTCTGCCACATTATACAACATTGGCTATACATAGACTCAGTTTAACATATGTGCCTGTCCAGCAGCAAATAGACAAGGACGACACAGGGAGAAAATAGTGGACCTTAACTGGCAGTCTGTCCTACTTTATTTCTAGTCTTACAGAACAGTGTGCCAATTTGGACACTGCCACAGGAGCTTTAATGTTATCGCCTAAGAAATGGCTTACTACAACACCCATCACCACATATCAAATCAAATATAACCTAAGTAATGATGTCATTCTCATGAATGTAATTTGTCTTGGCGAGTGAAGTTCAATCAATAGGAGACATTGCTAACCTACATTTACATTTTTGTGAGTGCATCATTTGCTTGACTATACTAGCACAGTCCTATCACTGAAAGGTCTGCCTGAGTGTATATAATGTTATTTATATAATATTTATACATACAATTGTACAATACAATTAAGGGTTTTTACTACACTTTGTGAAGAACAAATATCAATCAAATCGGTACTGACAAGTCAATTCACGCAGACTGACTGTGGTGCTGTTTATTTAATTGTACTGCTAGACACAGTAAATGGAACTCAAGGTTCAGTCTCAGATCACATGTTTCATTTACAAGGCTTCTCCACTTTCACCTCTGACTCTTCTCTGACCTTTGGGCTCAAGTCTGGATTGTGGCCCCCAGATGAGTTTTTGTATTTAGATTCTTGTCATTGAGATATCTCATGTGACATAATTAGTTTCAGTCCATAATGTTACTGATCCTCAGACTAGGATTTTAACAAGTGAACTCTGCCAAAAATTGGTAAAGCAAATATAAACTTCCAATCAGCAACGGGTGAACACATCATTGCATTACGGTTAGAGGATAACATTCTATAACCTACCTAATGCCCCCCAAATATATTGCCAACAACCAGCATTGTAGAAATCAAGCTCTATTCTGTTGAGAATTTTGAGAGATATTTGGGTGCATTGTGCCAATTAGATGGAAAAACATTTGTCAACATGTCAACCATCTGTGACAATAATCTCCTTTTTGTCTATGAAAGCTCATTACTTGTTTTGTTTATTATCTGCATCATGTCAATTTATCTTTTCCAAGGATGCCCGAATTTTCCATAGACCACTATGAATATAATATTCAAAGTCAGAGGAGTTTTGTTTTGTTGGTATCACACTTCATCGTGGTCTTTCTCTCTGTCTCACTTTAGGAGCATTCCTTCATCATACAATATAACGACGGCAATGCAGAGGTGGTGTCACAGTGGGTTTGTCAGTGTCTGGAGGAGAGGCGAGCGCAGCAGGCCCAGGGATGCTGATGTCCTTGGGACACGCCACGGAGTTCATGGGTCAAGTATGCCCATATGCACTGTAAAACAGACTTTATGCACATGGACTAAAGCAAAGACATTGCTTCAGATACATTTTGGAGTATGTGAGAATTTTTCTACGTCAAAGCTCTCCATGACAGCAATCCACCATGGTGGGGAGTATACAGTATACTGTATGCTTTGAACTGGGATTCGACGGACCCTTTTACTGAAATATTTGCTTAATGTGCAGTGAATTGGCACCCGGACTGAACTCTGCACCTCCTTTTCAATGTGTTTCCTGGCTCCAAATTCTTTGGGAATGGAAAGGTTTGCGGTGAGCATTCCTGTCTATTCCTGACTCAGATTACCTTGACGGTTTTCTTTTCCAGAGAGGATATCCCAAATAACCCACTTGTGCTTTAAAGTCAGAATCTCTTGTGAATGTTACGGTTTGTGCCTGTGTGTAACCACATGTGTGTGCCTATTCTTCCATTGAAAAATATTTTTTGTAACTCATCAAAGTAAAAGTTGCCACAGTTACTGTTAATGATTTAATTAATATTCCCTTTCATATTAGACCAATTTTGACCTAGAATATAAACATGGTCTCCTGGTATTCTTTTTCCTCTGCCTTGCAAACCATCATTGTGAAACTTGTGGGTTAGCAGTGGATGGTACTGTAGGTCCAGTCAGGCCTGCAGACTCATCTTCTTTATTGATGCAAGGAACACCCTGCCTTCGCTCAGCACAGACGTAAAGAAAGAATGGTGGTATTTGAACACTGCAGTGTTCTTTCTGTGAGAGAAAAACTGAAGTCATGCCTGTTACAGAAGTGGAATGGGGAGATATTGACAAACAATCTTACAACAATCTTAATAGACTGGCAAGGCTATGGAGGTGGGGTTTTTGTCTCAATGGAAGACTTTTTCTTCCCCCTCTATTGCACATCATTAATGTGTTTGTGCAGCCATGCTTGATGTTAAATGCAATGGAAAGAGTTGTTGGAAATTTAATTTGACTGTATTGGTGAAGCTGATCTTGGCTTCATTTCAGTAACTGCTATCATTCACTTATGTAGCACATTTTCCCTTTTTTTTGGTCCTTTTTTTTGGAGGGGGGGGGTGAAGGGGTGTTGGCAAATACTGAGGGTACGTGTGTTCCCATTATGCATGGTCTGAATCCAGGAGTTTGAGGTCACGCAATCTCACGTGAACTAAACCACAAAACTTAACCATATCTAACTTCATGACTATACACAACCCCCTTTAACCTTATATCAAAACATAATCATTTAAACCTTATAGTAAGTAAGCCTTGCAAAGCCATGTGGCCCATAGGGCAAGAACCTATCTCCTGTTTCTGTAGTGTGTGGCGGGTTGATGTACAAGTACGTCCCCTTTTAACCTTATACCTAAACTTAATCGTCTTTAACTTAAGGACAAAACATAAACCTAATCATGTCAATTTAAAGGTTTTTCTGTGGTGCCTGGTGGCACAGTCAGGGCACTGACTGCATACTCATTGTGAGCAGGGCCGCATTAAGACCCCTCAGGGCCGTGGAACACCACAAAATCAAAGCCCCCCCAGGCGCGTAATTTGACGCGCACGCGCGTGCATGCGCACAACCTGCGCGCGCGAAATTTTCCGGGTCTAATTCGGTCTAATTCGGGTCTAATTCGGTCGATTTCGGTTCTATTTAACCAACATAAATCAACATTTTTTCTTTAAATACACAAAAATGAAATACACAATTCTCACAGGGCCCTGCAGGCTGCGGGCCGTGGAACGCCAGTTCCACTAAGTTCCGCGGTTAATGCGGCCCTGATTGTGAGTCGAGAACCCCTGAGTTTGACTCCAGATGCTGTCATGTCTCTTCCCATCTCTCTACTGTTTCCTGTCTTAAGCCCCTTCCCACTGGACAAAAAATCCCACTACCATCTGGCTTTTGTCTTTAGTGGGAATGGTTACAATCGGCATTAATTCCCGGTATAAATTATTCTAAATCTGCAGTAGTCATGGGTGTTTATTGGCTCCAGCTTCAATCGGCAGTGATGAGATCATGACACCCGCAACTTTTCCGGCGCAAGATTCGACATGTACGAATCTGAAAATAATCCATGAGCACAGTAGAGAATACTCGTGATCTGCTCATGTGAAAGATAGCTGCTCACCAAAAACAACAAGTGGAAACGGGAGGTGGGCCACCTACTAATTGAGGATCTGACTTCAACTGAGTGCTGCTATTGGCATATCCTATTGGGGCATTCAGTTATATCAGTTATTCACATTTTTATTCATTTATTTTCAGAATGGGCTGGTAATTGAGCAAAAAAACTTTTAACAGATTTATGGGCACATTTATTATCACAGACCAACCCTACTTCTCAGAGGAAACTTTATTCTGTTATTCTTGCTATTCTCCATAGCGCTCTTGTCCTGTGCTCGGGTCAGATAGACAACTCAACTGCAATAGGGAGGGAAGGTTTCACCCAATATATGTATAATTTATTATGTAGACTATCAAATATAATTTTGCAGTACACTGACACAACGGATACCATTTTTATATGAAAACGGATGAAAACAAATACTACTATTTTTCGCTTTTTTCCCCATTCCTTCCAGGCAGTTTAAAGATAGTAGTTTGTTTTATCACAATAAAGTTATTGCAGGTTAGAGTGTCTAACTTGAACCTTTTCAGATCAGTCAACAGAATGTTCACAGGCAATTTTAATATATTATTTCCACCAGGCCGGATGGCCAAAGCCCTGAGATTATGTTTTTGCCCTGTGTCTGTGTGTGTGTTTGTCTGTCCATCTCTGAACAGCTAATCTCCTGCACCACTGGACTGATAAGCGTGAAACTTTGCACGCACTCCCCCAGTAGGCCATGGAAGAACCGCTGCCCCAAATCTTTCATATTGGCCTCATGGTGGCGCTATAACAAGTCTTTTCACGTTTCGGCCTATATCTCGAACCGTATAAAATACAAAATTCACTAGATTCCTTGGATCATGATGTGCCAAACAATATTTTCTTCAAGCATTTTCTTGAACACACTTTTTGTTACTACTCCTACAGATTTTGTCCAAAGCTCTTACAAATCGGTACACATTATCTCTGGAGTCATGTGTGTAGGATGTATCTGTCAGATTTTTTATATTCCATTCCAATTGGCTATGAGTTACTTAAAATGAATTGCGGGCCATGGCTAGCCAACCCAGCCTGGCGGAGAGCTTCCCTCCGAGGAGTGCACTTTATTTTATTTTTGTTAATGGAAAAAATGTAATGCTGTTTTCTCAGGAGTTAACACAACCAGCAGGGGCCTTGTTAGTGGTGATCAGCTTTTGATGTAGCTTTCCTTCCCTACAGGACAAATTAGAATGTTTATAAATAAAGGCTCTGTCCATGGTTCTGCATAGATAAGTGGCTTTCAGATGTAACGGCAGAAGTGAAGACTAAAGAAAAATGTCTCAATCTTCCTGTGTCAAATTGCAAAGCTAGATATTAAGGTGGCAAAAGTTTTGTTTTTCGATTCCCCTACAAAATACAATTATTATTATGATTAAGTTAGCATTGATGCGAATTTATGTAAACAAAGGTAACGATAGTCACCCAAATAGGATTATGATTTAGTGCCATGTATCTTTATCCGGCTGATAGCCTCAATATTGTGACGGCTGTGTATAACTTCACCGTCAACATCTCTGTTCATTCAGCATTATCTGCACACAAGTGTGTGGTTTTATATATAATCCATATTTCAGTGCTATCACTTGCCACTCTTTGAAACGTTTTCAGCCATATTGATCCATGCTTGTCATGAGTCTCGTGACCCAACCCAATGTAGTATTTATTCATGATCATTAATTGACAATTAATTGTTTGACTACTGACAAACAGCCAGGTTTTTAAATTATTAAACGCTAAAGAAAGGGATCAAGGCACACCAAAGCCAAGCAGGGTTTTACAATTCATAAAGAAGTCCATGTTAAGTTTAAAAACAGAGAAATTGCTCAATTCTTACATTTAACTAAATATGTTTTCATTACTTAGCTCTTATAATTGCTTTGCCATTCTAATGTTGCTGTAAACATAATTCCATGACCCAATAGATATGTCCTACAACTTTTGTTTGATCCAGACCCACAGTTTGTGTATTACTGCTCTAAGCGATGCACCATTGTTTTCTCTCTCTTTTTGCACTTTTCCTTACGGTATATACTGTAATCTTATGTTTGGGAATGACCATACAAAATGCTATAAAATATTCGTAACAGTTAAATGATATTTGTAATCCATCAAGGTGGAACTCCAAAAAGTTGTGTACAACCAATATCATGTATTTTTGTATCATACCAAATGTATGTCTATTATGCTAATTTGTGTTATTGTTGGACAAGTTCGACTATTGTATATGATTATTCCACATGTGGGACATATAACCACTTTACATAAAGCTGGCCATAGCCACTGTAACCACTTGAACCCTATCATTCCTATCAAGCGCATATGAAACAAACATTTGGCGAAAATATCAGATCTACAAGCTCCCAACACGTTACAATGCTACATGTTGTGAACTTATAGATCAGCTATTTTCTGCAAAGAGATGGCGTGTAGAATGAGAAAAGGAGTGGGTCAAGTATAGACCCCTGGGCTCCCCATCTATGAAGTATAGGGTTCAAATTGTAAAATAATGTATTGTGTTTTGGTAAACACAAATACCATGATGAATACCAGATGTTCAGCAAAGTATTTGTGTGATGCAAATAAAATTGGGAATTCCTTATGCAACATTTTGGTTGAACAGCTAAACCTCTATGAACAGACACAATGTTTGGTTTACCCAGGTCACCCAAGTTTGAGTTGAAATTGATGACAACCAATCCAGATTGCTTCATTTTTATTTAAGTTCATCTCAAAATGTGACAAGCTTTCTAACATTGTAATTAATGAATCTCCATCTCCAATGAGATTGTATTGTCAGCTACCTGGGATGTTTTAATTTCATGCATGAAGTTTCCATCTGGTGAAGTTTCTGTCTGATGCCTCTAATGTTTTAACTTAGATGAATATCTAACCCTAAGATTTCTGCAGCAGAAAGAAATAGCATCACGGGCAAAGGACAATCCTGTGAGTGACTGAGTTGGAAGAACTCTGATGTCCATCCATTTTTGGTTGCTGCTTCTTTCCAATTTCAGACGGTATTGTATGTTTGCATGAGAAGTGTTGTTTTTCACCCAAACTCCATTCTGATTGGCCGTGTGGGATTTCAAATTGAAGGGGCTTTCTTCTATATGCTTTCTATTTTATTTGTGAATTCATAATGTTAGACCCACCGTCCCTCCTCCAGACTTTGGTATTTGTGTCCGGCAGGCTGGGGAACTGAATTAGCCAATAGGTTGCAAGCTGTTTGTCCAGCGTATGGGATCTACAGTAGCCTACAGTACAATTCTCTGCCATAAAACTCTATTGCATCGTAGTTGATCCTGTAAAAAATTATATATTTTTTCCAGTGAATCTCTTACACCACGTTTATAAAGATTGCTGTCTGTCTCTTCCACACAGCACCTATGATGTGTGCAAACACACCAGACACCGACAGACAGATGATGAGAGATACAGTATAATGTTACTGCATCAGATATTGTAAGTATTATTATTGGGTCGTGCGTCCTGATGGAGATTCACACTCCACTGAGCGCCACTTTCCTTTGTACTGTTCTATCTTGAGCTCACATCAGGGGCAAATTCCTATTGGCTGATAATGACTTTTAAGGATTATCTGTTTCTGCATATACTAATATGCAGGTTAGATTAGAATACAAATGTTTGTCACAATTACTTATGGGTCATCTTGAGATGTCCCCATTGAGATTATACACAAGGAGAAAATCCACAGAATCTCACTTGGTTGCTCATTAGAAGCTTCCCAATTCATTCACTGTCTTCAAGTGCAGTCTTCCTCAGGCATGCCAAGGATTTGAACCCATTGACCTTCCAGTTACAAACCCACCTCTTGAATCATTAGTCTTCCACCACCTCCTACAGTATATACTATGAGATATATTAATTTCCATCATTAATATTCTTTGACTTTGACCCTTGACTGTCAAGTCTGTCTGGAGTTTAATTTCAACGGGAACAGGAACCAGCACCTCTCTGCTCTGTTTTGGCCAGCTACTTTTTGAGATACTAATATAATAACAATACAAAGTATTTATAAAACACTCATTAAAACAAAGTTGCAAAGTGCTTTACATAAAACTGAAAGGAGAAAAAAAAAATAACTATAAAAACATATGTGTAACATTTGTGAAGTTGTAAGTAATAAGAACAGCAATGAACCAAACATTTCAAAATGTTAAGTTATCGAAAGACCTTTTGTTAAAAAGTACATTTTAACAAGGCATTTAAAAGTAGACACCGATTTAGCCATTCTGAGCTCCTCAGGCAGGTCGTTCCAGAGATGACGGACCATGACAGGAAAGGCACGGTCACCCTTTGTCTTCAGCCTCGACTCAGGAACAACCAGCAGGATCCTGCCTGAGGACCCAGGCTGCGCACCGTTCTCATAAGAGGTTAATAACTCAAAAATGGGGCCACGCCATGAAGTGCCTTAAAAGTAATCAGTAAAATCTTAAAATCAATCCTAAAACACTTGAGTGTCTTCAATTAAAGAGTTATTATTACAATAATGTATGATGATTTTGGTGCATTTAAAATGTAAAATGTATCTGATCCTGCACATGTCTGAGATGATGATTTCTGAGCAAGTTTGTTAACGTGGCTCTCAATCAAAAAAAGGTTTAGGCTGCATGGGATCAAATAAGACCATAAGGTTTTTGGCCGCAGAGTCAAGTCATACAGTGAAGGCAAGGTACATCAGTAAAAAAAGAAAGAAAAATCACACCCTGTGTGAAGTGAGTGGTGCCTTTGATGAGCCCCGTATTGACCCCCGTATTGATGTTGTCATCAATGTTTGTGGACACAGACATACATACATACATACATACAGACACACGGACAAAGCCACGTATAGGAGTGGTTGCCTTCGGCACCACTCAAAAAGAATCATGTGGGTCACATGGAATGAAGTGGCTCCAGTGTTGATCTCAGACTGCATGCTGCCAGCCTGTGACATCAGTCATCTGACGTCAGTTGACTCTGTCATCTATGATGTATGACACCAGATTTGGGCACGGTTTCAGCAAGGTCAGAGCCGCCTTGAAGCTTCTATGAAATTAAAGTTATACATTTCAAAATGTATAAAACACATGAGAAAGTTAATTTATGTAAGGAAGGTACTTCTACTGGCAGCATGCATACAAAGTTTGGCGCTGATCGGCCCAACCGTTTGTAAGATTAGTTCCAGACACACATAGATGAATAAGCTCTTGCAGAGGCATGCCGTAAAAAGTATAAAAACGTAACATATTCTTCACATCAAGATGTACAGTACACCCATTAAAATTGACCGGGTCTAAGAGACAGCCAACAGTGTTAAAAAGATGGCAGAAATGCTTTGCATGAAATGTATGCAATGGTTGTTGGTCTCACTGATCTTTCCTTTTACCTCTTCCCAATAATTCACCAGGATCCATGGTCTGTCTGTTTTTTCAATATAGTGTGCTTTAAGAGACTCGGCTCAAATAGCTGATTTTGAAAAAGAAAATTACTGAATTGCCCAATCACATTTTGAGCAGCAGAGGGGAGACAATGTGTTTCAACAGATCTGAGAGCAGCTTAGAGAGGGGAGCTTAGCTTGTCTTATAGGAGTTTAGCGTCAGCCCAAAAACAATACATGAATGTAGATAATTATTTTCAGGCCATGTTGTATCACACAAAGCAGATTTAAGTTTTGTTCCAGCAATGTTGTCCCTTTTTACATTTTATTTCTCTGCAGTGTGGAACACATGATTAACTGAGCATACTTTGACAAGAACACTGGCTGGTATATTAGCCCCAAACCTTTATACTGATTCTTTTGTGTAACTACCATCTTACCAAGCAGAAGTATTTGCTCATATAATTAATCAGAGGAACTGCAAAGTAATCCATGCTCATAATGAAGCAGAATTATTTTAGGCTGGTTTGATGCCTTTTTACATGTCTCACAGCAGAGTGATTTCATTAAGTCTGAAAGCAAGACAAGTTAGTACCTATACATTCAGAATGTTCATTTCTGTGAAGGAAATACCTTGCATTGTCTTGCAATGAAACCGTGTTTAATATTTATAAACTATATTATTATTGCACATTTCTGATGGCAATTATTGTGTATTCAGATAGGAGACCACATTTTTTTTTACAAAATACAGTAGCAAACATAAAAATGGGACAGAAACGTCAATGTACATTTAGTTTGTAATTATTGTTTAGTGAAACAATGCAAGGATACAGTATGCTATGAATTTGAATACAGTCTTGTGAAAGGTCCTTCCAGTGGCCTACTAGTAATAGCCTTCTTAGTTTTTATAAGCAAGTGTGTGTTGGGGAACATTTTGTGACTGAAGTGTCCTTCAGTGGAAAGTGGAAACAGGGTTGAAAATGTGCCCCTCAAACTGCTCAACTATTATGTAGCCTACTACACTTTTGAGAGGAGAATACTTTTCAAATTTCAAATTAGTCTTTATTCCCTGATATGATTCTACTTGGGCGTTTGTCCATGAAATAGCTCCCAATTGAATGGACTTATATGGCTGAATAATGGCACTCATTTCTAACTGTACATTAGGCTGCTTGGGGTATGCAGATGGGATTGCATCGGTGGTGGATCATTAATAGAGTTGTCTAAAAAAGATAGGCTAACACATCCATGTCTTGTTTTTGCCAACACACATTTTGTGTAAGGTGTCTTTTTGTGTCATTACATAACACAATTGTGTTAATAATTTGAATCATGCTCCCTCCAATGTTGTTTTGAAAATTATGGGTCCTTTGAGTGCACAGAAATCCTGTTTTCTGATGTCATTGTTAACAGCGACTAGAATGGTCTGAATGGCTTTATAGCGACATCATTCCAATGGGCCTCCACTTGATTTGATGCCAAGTTCAGTTCTAGCCTATTAGGAGAAAGTGAAAATTGATATAGGGATAAAATACCTGTTTTTAACACGTAAATTGTTGCTGAAATAAAAATTACATGGTGATCGAATGATCTATTGCTATGTTAAATTTGACCTATACCAATGTGTCGCAAACGAAATTTTGTGGGCTTTTCCGTGGGGATATTGACCGCATATTGTTTGGGGATGCGTCTTCATTTCATATTCCCATTTGCCACAGAGGTAACGCCTCCGCATTGTATCGGCCGGTGACCTTTTTACAGAGCAGTCCAAGTTGATTAGCGCATCAGGCGGGACAATGAGTGGTCGCCCTGTACACAGCCATTACCCAGAATCCCTTTATCAATGTCCTGTAATTAAAATGTCACCGTTTAATTTTCGAGCCAATGCCTCCCTCTCAGAGCAATCCTTGCCCAATAAAAAGTGTAATCGAAATGTTCTTTTCACTGGAAACAAAAAGGATACGGGAAAACCGTTTAAGAGCGCTGAGCAAGGATGGATCAATAGGTCTATCGCCTAAGAAGAGGATTGATTGGTCTCTAAAATTGAATTTATTGGGGTCATGGTTTTATAGGGTGCTGATACAACTGTTAATTATAAAACATTTGGTCTCAATTGCTGCTGTTATTAAACCTGTCCTGATTTAGCTGGACTTGATTTATCTTCCCATATAATATGACAGAATGTAACTGGCCACAGAACGCAGTTATGCGTGCTTTTATTGCGCAAATGGGATGCTTTTGCAGGCCGGGCATTTTGGCTGCTCTGTGGCTATTATAGATGTATAGCCATAGTAGGCCTATACAACTTTGCATAGAAAAAGACCGGGAAGTTGTCAGACAAGGTGTAGCCTATTCAATCTAACACGCAGGAGGCACTATTTTGGCGTTAATTGCCTCAATGGCCTTTTGAAGCTCCTTTTATTGACTCAGATTATTTCATAAGCATCCCATGTTGTCCTCGAAAGAACATAGGCCTACCATGGCCTATGGAAAACCTAAATATAGCTAGCAATGCATAGGCTATACCTAAGTTGCTGTAGCCAAAGAAAAAGTCACAGCCCCCGGACTGGGCTGGTAGACAATTCATTAATTGTCTAATAGCCAAAATATCCTTGAATTTATCAAATGTCATGACTACTGTATGCCATTTCGGAAAGAAAAAAAAACTAATATGTAACAGAAATTAAACGTTTAGTAGGCCTACTATTAGCCTACCTGTCAAAAGGCCTATGCCAGTGCACCCACGTCTTGAATATTCTATTAGGTCTGGGTTCACCTCGTGAGTTTGGAATTCTAATGACTTAAAACCCAACACACATTAATATTTTAGGGAAGGTTTGTTTAAACAATTGGATGCATATAAATGAGGGCGCAGGTAATTTGCTCTTTTAAAAAGCCGTCATTCATGTGTATCCAACAGTAATAGAGAGAGCGCGCCTAAAATTACCGCTGAAACGTCTAATTAAAAGCTCGTGCTGCGCTGTTCTCCCGCCCTAATGAGAGTGTTGTGAGCCACGTGAGCTCACGTTTCTCTGGAATAAGCAGCGACAATGGCCCATTCAGTCGGTGGTCTAAATAATTAAAAAGAGAGGAATAATTACAGTATAAAATTGTAATTATTGTTGGGCTGGAGGAAAGCCTCTTGATGGTGAAAGAGGAGAGGTTGGTGCTTATATCGGGTTCAGCGAGGCTCCCTTTTCTCCATCAATATTGCAGGGAGATAAGCTGATGGAACAGAACAGTGCGCTACCTGAGACCATAGTGCATGTGTGTCGCGGGGCAAACGCAGTGCAACTTTCAACCTGGACATCGCGTCGGTCGCTGTCGTGGTGGAAACCTCGTATGTCCAAAATCGTCTCCTTAAAATAATATAGTGAAAATAGCCGATCTATATGCTCTGCAGAAGGCATCCACCACGGAAGCATTGTGCTTTTTTCACTACTTTTGTGTGACACTCTTGTATGATGGAGTAGGGCGTTATCTTACGAAATACATGGAGATACAAGGTTTCTGCATGCCCCGACAGCAACGACTGAGGCTGTGACAGCGGGTTCATTGTGTATGCGTCCCAGACGTGAACAATGAACATCCACCTACACCTTGTGTCACTTTCGATCGTCTATCAATTAACCAAATAGACTTGACATAAAGTTATGGAAATGTGATTTGCTCAGTTCTTTCCCGTCAGATTTCTAAATAACAAATGTAGGCCTACACGGTCAGATTTTATACCCTTTTTATTCCTTCTTTTTTGTTTTGCAATTTCAGGAGAAGACCGATTAGTAGGCTAATGTCCAGTTCAGTGAGGCATCAGTTATCCTGTGTTGGTGTGTATTACTGATGCATAGGCTGGCTCGGTCTACTGCAGTCTGCACCTGTGGACTGCATAACATGGACCTGATGAGAGAAGTCATTGTATTTTCGTCTGGAATTTCGTCTGGAATTATGCGTTATAGTGTATCATTCTTGCACAAACATTCATATAGGCCTAATTGTGCTTTTTTAAAAATCGTTTCGGTTGAATCACATGCACGATCGGCTATTGTTCAGCCACAAATGACAGAGATGGAAAACAGTGTTCGCTAATCTGACGGCGCACAGCCTGGATCAACCTGTTCCAGGTATTAATAGCTTCTACCGGACGAGACTTTAGTGAGGTTAACCGATGAGGCATTGATCCGGTTATTAATAGTTAATACGGTCGTAAAAGTGGCATATTGGGTTCACTTATCTCAGACTATTGCTGTATGCATCACTGTTTGTGTAATCTGGCCTCGTTATGTAGCCTAAAGGCCCACTAAACATTACCTCTCAGCTCACAGATTATTGGGCTCATGCGTTTGGATAGGAAGAAATGTGTGGGGCTGTGGGTGGCATTTGACTTGCCTGAGGGCATTTTATCAGCTCATCGTAGATTCCGTCCATTTCCATTGCACGGTCTGAGAGGAAAACGCAGTGTGTGATTTAAAACAGTATAGTTCTCAAACATTTTCGTGCCAAGTACCCCCAAATTGATATATATTTGGCCGCAGACCCCAATCTGAAAATGCTTTGTGCCAGCCAGGGACACCCAGAAGAGAAGATTTGTTTAAAAATGTAAAATGATTCAAGATTTTTCAATAATGTTAAAAAAGAAAATAGCAGATGTAAGCTCGCAGCGCGGCACGAAGTGACATGCTGTGAGATTGTAGATCTGCTATTTTTGAATAGCCAACATATAAATGATATTAAGTGGTTAAAATTATTGTGATTAAGTGGTTAAAATTATTTTGCTGGGGACCCCCCCCCCCCCAGGACCCCTGAGGGACCCGGACCCCACTTTGAGAACCAATGAATTAAAACATGTCGAATTATTTGACACACGAACAAAAGCATGCGCCAGCCTCAAAAATACAAGGCGTGGAAGGAAGCCTCAAATTGATTTGCGTGTCCACAAGAAGCCTAACAGATGGTCGTGTGTAACTTGATAAATGATGCACCCTCGGTGTCATTTTAGTCTTTTGTGCCTTCTGCGATATTTAGCTTTGGTATGTTTCCCCTCCGTTTTGCGTAACGCTGATATGAATTATTAAAGCAGCACAGACACAAACGGACACTGATTTTAATAGATACTAAAATATTATTATTTATTAGGGCCATGCATGACTGAATAATCTACCGGGTCAAATTTCCTATCATGTCTTACTTATTTTGTGTTGACTTTAGTAACCTATAATAGATCAAGTGTGACTGTTGCTCTTGGAGCCCGGACACAAAGTGGTTAAACAGAGTGCACGTTAAGTGGGTGTGCCTTGCTATTAGTCTAGCGGTCATTTGTACAGTGAGGAGGAGAGGAGCTGCCATGTGGTCACTGTTCTGTCAGTTCACCATTCAGCTCGCTGGAGTCTTGGAGGATGGAGGTTATCCGTGCGCTCTAACAAACCTCAAGACTTTTTTCCTTTTTAGGCCAATCATTTTGGGCAACGTCTAGGCTATGTTTTTTCACCAAACTGGCTACATTTTGCTTGTGTTTTTTCCCGTGAAAGATTGTTTTATCTAAACCCTGGAAGTACTGTGTTCATTTCGGGAGAAAAAGGTAGGCAAAGTGTTTCTTTTTTTGCCTTTGTCTATAGCCATATATACTTGTTTTATTGATGACGATAATGTGTACATTTTATAGTCCGACTTTAGACAAATCTGGGGTTCCCATCACTTTAATATTATGTTCTATTATCATGCCTAGCTATTAACGATTTGTCTAAATTTCTCTGAAAATGAGTATGTAGCCTACAGATGAACTTCAGCTAATTCAGCCTAATTTCAAGTAGGATAATCTGCTTTCATGTATTTAAGGCTGAGTCTTTTGTTAAGAAGTCAAATACACACAGTTTAACTTGTGTAATTACCTTGAAAGTGGCTTAGCTGTTCTTTTGGTCATTGCTAAGCGCATTATTGGCCCAGCTCAGGGATATTTCCCGTCTGTTCTCATGAGCGTAAAGATCTTATTGTCTCTTAAGTTGTCCTCACTATTTAAAAATAGTAGGATAGGCTACCCCACCTGCAGACACTCGGTTTGACCAGGCTAGTTGTAGTGGTAGACTATCACCAATAAGTTAACAGGGCCTGTCGCAAATGTTATAATCATACTTTCAGAAAAATTATGAGCCGGCTGCATAATTATCCCATAGATTAAAAAAAAAAAAATTCATGTCTACTGCATACATCTAATATAAAACGGTAAAGCCCTAATTGCTTTGAATAATAATAATAATAATAATATTATTAGGCTATCATTATTATTATTATTATTATAGCTAAGTGATTTATAACTAGGCATAATTGCTTTAAAATTATTATTATTAGTATGTGTTTATGTTTTAAAGGCAAAGTTAGGCCCATACGAGCTTCTATCTGTGTGTACATCATTATAAGCTGTAATTCTATTGCTTTCTGATGCCTTTTAAAAAATATATTTCATGGTTTTGTCACGTTGTCCAGTGATATTAGAGTGATTTGTTTTTGTATCTTGGAATGGAACGAGGCTAAATCTAGTTTATGCCTTCCAGGCTTCTCGAAATGGAGTCTCTACCCAGCCAGGTAACGACGGGACGAGACTCCAGCTCTTCCCCACCTCTGAAGCAGGACGTGCAAAGCTTCTCCAACCTCAAACCAAACACAGTCAGCGAGACGTCTCTGTACGGGGTGCCTATCGTGTGTTTGGTCATAGACGGACAGGAGAGACTTTGCTTGGCTCAGATTTCGAACACGCTGCTGAAGAACTACAGCTACAATGAGATTCACAACCGCCGCGTTGCCCTTGGAATCACCTGTGTCCAGTGCACACCTGTCCAGCTCGAGATTCTGAGGCGCGCGGGTGCGATGCCAATCTCTTCGAGGCGCTGCGGCATGATCACCAAACGCGAGGCCGAGAGGCTTTGCAAGTCATTCCTGGGGGCACACAACCCCCCAAAGCTGCCGGAGAATTTTGCATTCGATGTCTCTCACGAATGCGCCTGGGGCAGCAGGGGCAATTTCATCCCCGCTAGGTATAACAGCTCGAGGGCCAAGTGCATCAAATGCAGCTACTGCAACATGTATTTCTCACCAAATAAATTCATCTTCCATTCTCATCGCACCCCCGAGTCCAAGTACACACAACCAGACGCGGCGAA